>NW_027206684.1:366722-733444 GCF_032191515.1 Phaenicophaeus curvirostris
GTTGCCTTGCCTTGCCTTGCTTTAAGTTGCCTTGCTTTACGTTGCCTTGCCTTGCCTTGCTTTACGTTTGCTTGCCTTGTCTTGCATTATGTTTCTTTACGTTACCTTGCTTTACGTTGCTTTACGTTGCCTTGCTTTAAGTTGCTTTTCGTTGCCTTGCTTTCCGTTGCTTTTCGTTGCCTTGCCTTGCTTTCTGTTGCTTTACGTTGCCTTGCTCTACGTTGCCTTGCCTTGCCTTGCTTTACGTTGCTTTACGTTGCCTTGCATTAAGTTGTTTTACCTTGCCTTGCTTTACGTTGCCTTGCCTTGCCTTGCTTTACGTTGCCTTGCTTTACGATGCTTTACTTTGCCTTGCTTTACGTTGTCTTGCTTTACGTTGCTTTACGTTGCCTTGCTTTACGTTGCTTTACGTTGCCTTGTTTTACGTTTCCTTGCCTTGACTTGCTTTACGTTGCCTTGCCTTTATTTGCTTTACGTTGCCTTGATTTACGTTGCCTTGCCTTGCCTTGCTTTACGTTGCCTTGCTTTACGTTGCTTTACGTTGCCTTGCTTTATGTTGCCTTGCCTTGGCTTGCTTTACGTTGCCTTGCTTTACGTTGCCTTGCTTTACGTTGCATTGCGTTACGTTGCTTTACGTTGCCTTGCTTTACATTGCCTTGCTTTACATTGCTTTACGTTGCCTTGCCTTGATTTACGTAGCTTTACGTTGCCTTGCTTTACGTTGCCTTGCCTTGCATTGCTTTACGTTGACTTGCTTTACGTTGCTTTACGTTGCCTTACGTTGCCTTGCTTTAAGTTGCCTTGCTTTACATTTCTTTACGTTGCCTTGCTTTACGTTGCCTTGCTTTACGATGCTGTACGTTTCCTTACGTTGCCTTCCTTTACGTTGCCTTGATTTACTTTGCTTTACGTTGCCTTGCTTTACGTTTCCTTGCTTTACGTTCCCTTGCTATACGTTGCTTTACGATGCCTTGCTTTACGTTGCTTTACGATGCCTTGCTTTACGTTGCCTTGCTTTACATTGCCTTGTTTACGTTGCTTTACGTTGCCTTGCTTTACGTTGCCTTGATTTACGTTGCATTGCTTTACGTTGCTTTACGTTGCCTTGCTTTATCTTGCCTTCCTTTACGTTGCCTTACATTGCCTTGCTTTACGTTGCCTTCCTTTACGTTGCCTTGCTTTACGTTGCCTTGCTTTACGTTGCCTTACGTTGTCTTCCTTCACGTTGCCTTGCTTTACGTTGCTTTATGTTGACTTGCTTTACGCTGCCTTACCTTACCTTATTTTACGTTGCCTTGCTTTACTTTGCTATACGTTGCCTTGCTTTACGTTGCCTTACGTTGCCTTACTTTACGTTGCCTTGCTTTACATTGCCTTACGTTGCCTTACTTTACGTTGCCTTACTTTACGTTGCTTTACGTTGCCTTGCTTTACATTGCTTTACGTTGCTTTACGTTGCTTTACTTTACGTTGCTTTACGTTGCCTTGCTTTACGTTGCCTTGCTTTGCGTTGCCTTGCTTTACGTTGCTTTACTTTGCTTTACTTTACGTTGCCTTGCTTTACGTTGCTTTAAGTTGCCTTGCTTTACGTTGCTTTACGTTGCCTTGCTTTACGTTGCCTTGCATTACGTTGCCTTGCTTTGCCTTACTTTACGTTGTCTTGCTTTACGTTGCTTTACGTTGCCTTGCTTTACGTTGCCTTGCGTTTACTTGCTTTACGTTGCCTTGCGTTACGTTGCTTTACGTTGCCTTACTTTACCTTGCCTTACGTTGCTTCAAGTTGCCTTACTTTACGTTGCCTTGCTTTACGTTGCTTTACGTTGCCTTACTTAACTTTGCTTTGCGTTACGTTGCTTTACGTTGCCTTGCTTTACGTTGATTTACGTTGCTTACTTTACGTTGCCTTGACTTCCTTGCTTTACGTTGCCTTGCCTTGCCTTGCTTTACGTTGCTTTACGTTGCCTTGCTTTACTTTGCTTTACGTTGCCTTGCTTTATGTTGCCTTGCCTTGCATTGCTTTACGTTGCCTTGCGTTACGTTGCTTTACGTTGCCTTGCTTTACGTTGCCTTACGTTGCCTTGCTTTACGTTGCCTTGCTTTACGTTGCCTTACGTTGCCTTGCTTTACGTTGCCTTGCTTTACGTTTCCTTGCTTTACGTTGCCTTGCTCTACGTTGCTTTACGTTGCCTTGCTTTACGTTCCCTTGATTTACGTTGCCTTGCTTTACGTTGGCTTGCTTTATGATACTTTACGTTGCCTTGCTTTATGTTGCTTTACGTTGCCTTGCTTTATCTTGCCTACCTTTACATTGCCTTACATTGCCTTGCTTTACGTTGCCTTGCTTTACGTTGCCTTACGTTGTCTTGCTTCACGTTGCCTTGCTTTACGTTGCTTTACGTTGGCTTGCTTTACGTTGCTTTACGTTGCCTTACTTTACGTTGCCTTACGTTGCCTTACTTTACGTGTCCTTGCTTTACTTTGCTATACGTTGCCTTGCTTTATGCTGCCTTAGGTTGCCTTATTTTACGTTGCCTTCCTTTACGTTGCCTTACGTTGCCTAACTTTACATTGCCTTTCGTTTCCTTAACTTTACGTTGCCTTGCTTTACTTAGCTATACGTTGCCTTGCTTTACGTTGACTTACGTTGCCTTACTTTACGTTGCCTTGCTTTACATTGCCTTACGTTGCCTTACTTTACGTTGCTTTACGTTATCTTGCTTTACGTTGCCTTGCTTTACGTTGCTTTACGTTGCTTTACGTTGCTTTACGTTGCTTTACTTTACGTTGCTTTACGTTGCCTTGCTTTACGTTGCCTTGCTTTACGTTGCTTTACTTTGCCTTACTTTACGTTGTCTTGCTTTACGTTGCTTTACGTTGCCTTGCTTTACGTTGCCTTGCTTTATGTTGCTTTACGTTGCCTTGCTTTACGTTTCCTTGCTTTACGTTGATTTACGTTGCCTTATTTTACGTTGCCTTACGTTGCTTTACGTTGCCTTTCTTTACGTTGCCTTACTTTGCCTTACTTAACTTTGCCTTGCTTTACGTTGCTTTACGTTGCTTTACGTTGCCTTGCTTTAAGTTGCCTTGCCTTGCTTTGATTTACGTTGCCTTGCCTTGCCTTGCTTTACGTTGCCTTGCCTTACCTAGCTTTACGTTGCTTTACCTTGCCTTGCTTTACGTTGCCTTGCCTTGCCTTACTTTAATTTGCCTTGCTTTACGTTGCTTTTCGTTGCCTTGCTTTACGTTGCTTTACGTTGCGTTGCTTTACATTGCCTTGTCTTGCCTTGCTTTACGTTGCCTTGCCTTGTCTTGCTTTTCTTGGATTACGTTGCCTTGCTTTACATTGCTTTACGTTACCTTTGTTTACGTTGCCTTGCTTTACGTTGCCTTGCCTTTCCTTGCTTTACGTTGCTTTACGTTGCCTTGCTTTACGTTGCCTTGCTTTACGTTGCCTTGCCTTGCCTTGCTTTACGTTGCTTTACGTTGCCTTGCTTTACATTGCTTTCCGTTGCCTTGCCTTGCCTTGCTTTACGGTGCTTTACGTTGCCTTGCTTTACGTTGCTTTACGTTGCCTTGCTTTACGTTGCCTTGCTTTACGTTACTTTACGTTGCCTTGCTTTATGTTGCCTTGCTTTACGTTGCTTTACGTTGCCTTGCTTTACGTTGCTTTACGTTGCCTTACTTTACGTTGCCTTACGTTGCTCAACGTTGCCTTAATTTACGTTGCCTTGCTTTACGTTGCTTTACGTTTCCTTACTTAACTTTGCCTTGCTTTACGTTGCTTTACGTTGCCTTGCTTTACGTTACTTTACGTTGCCTTGCTTTACGTTGCCTTGCCTTGCCTTGCTTTACGTTGCTTTACGTTGCCTTGCTTTACATTGCTTTACGTTGCCTTGCCTTGCCTTGCTTTACGGTGCTTTACGTTGCCTTGCTTTACGTTGCTTTACGTTGCCTTGCTTTACGTTGCCTTGCTTTACGTTGCCTTGCTTTACGTTGCTTTACGTTCCCTTATTTTACGTTGTCTTACTTTACGTTGCTTTACGTTGCCTTGCTTTACGTTGCCTTGCTTTACGTTACTTTACGTTGCCTTGCTTTACGTTGCCTTGCTTTACGTTGCTTTACGTTGCCTTGCTTTACGTTGCTTTACGTTGCCTTAATTTACGTTGCCTTACGTTGCTCAACGTTGCCTTAATTTACGTTGCCTTGCTTTACGTTGCTTTACGTTGCCTTACTTAACTTTGCCTTGCGTTACGTTGCTTTACGTTGACTTGCTTTACGTTACTTTACGTTGCCTTGCTTTACGTTGCTTTACGATGCCTTGCTTTACGTTGCCTTGGTTTACGTCACCTTACGTTGCTTTAAGTTGCCTTGCTTTATGTTGCTTTACGTTGCCTTGCTTTACGTTGCCTGCCTTGCTTTGCTTTACGTTGCCTTGCATTGCTTTAAGTTGCCTTGACTTGCCTTGCTTTATGTTGCTTTACGTTGCCTTGCTTTACGTTGCCTTGCCTTGACTTGCTTTACTTTGCCTTGCTTTACGTTGCTTTACGTTGCCTTGCTTTACGTTGCCTTCCTTTACGTTGCTTTACGTTGCCTTGCTGTACGTTGCTTTACGTTGCCTTGCTCTACGTTGCTTTACGTTGCTTTACGTTGCCTTGCTTTACCTTGCATTACGTTGCCTTGCTTTTCCTTGCTTTACGTTGCTTTACCTTCCTTTAGGTTGATTTACGTTGTCTTGCTTTACCTTGCTTTACGTTGCCTTGCTTTACCTTGCTTTACCTTGCTTTACCTTGCTTTACGTTGCCTTGCTTTACGTTGCTTTACCTTGCTTTACGTTGCTTTACGTTTATTTACATTGCCTTGCTTTACCTTGCTTTACGTTGCTTTACCTTTCTTTACCTTGCTTTACGTTGCCTTGCTTTACGTTCATTTATGTGTCCTTGCTTTACGTTGCTTTACGTTGCTTTACCTTTCTTTACCTTACTTTACGTTGCCTTGCTTTACGTTGCATTACTTTGACTTGCTTTACGTTGCTTTACGTTGCCTTACTTTACGTTGCCTTACGTTGCCTAACTTTACGTTGCCTTATTTGACTTTGCTTTAAGTTGCCTTGCTTTACGTTGCCTTGCTTTACGTTGCTTTACTTTGCCTTACTTTACGTTGTCTTGCTTTACGTTGCTTTTCGTTGCCTTGCTTTACGTTGCCTTGTTTTACGTTGATTTACGTTGCCTTGCTTTAGGTTTACTTGCTTTACGTTGTTTACGTTGCCTTACTTTATGTAGCCTTACGTTGCTTTACGTTGCCTTACTTTACGTTGCCTTGCTTTACGTTTCCTTGCTTTACGTTGCTTTACGTTTCCTTGCTTTACGTTGCCTTGCCTTGCTTTGCTTTACGTTCCCTTGCCTTGCCTTGATTTAGGTTGCCTTGCCTTGCCTTGCTTTACATTGCTTTACGTTGCCTTGCTTTACGTTGTCTTGCCTTGCTTTACTTTGCCTTGCTTTACGTTGCTTTTCATTGCCTTGCTTTACGTTGCCTTGCCTTGCCTTGCTTTACGTTGGTTTACGTTGCCTTGCTTTACATTGCTTTACGTTGCCTTGCTTTATGTTGCCTTGCATTGCCTTGCTTTACGTTGCTTTAAGTTGCCTTGCTTTACGTTGCTTTACGTTGCCTTGCTTTACGTTGCCTTGCTTTACGTTGCCTTGCATTACGTTGCCTTGCTTAGGCTTACTTTACGTTGTCTTGCTTTACGTTGCTTTACGTTGCCTTGCTTTACGTTACCTTGCGTTTACTTGCTTTACGTTGCCTTGCGTTACGTTGCTTTACATTGCCTTACTTTACGTTGCCTTACGTTGCTTTATGTTGCCTTACTTTACGTTGCCTTGCTTTACGTTGCTTTACGTTGCCTTACTTAAGTTTGCTTTGCGTTACGTTGCTTTACGTTGCCTTGCTTTATGTTGATTTACGTTGCCTTACTTTACGTTGCCTTGACTTCCTTGCTTTACTTTGCCTTGCCTTGCCTTGCTTTACGTTGCTTTACGTTGCCTTGCTTTACTTTGCTTTACGTTGTCTTGCTTTACGTTGCCTTGCCTTGCATTGCTTTACGTTGCCTTGCGTTACGTTGCTTTACGTTGCCTTGCTTTACGTTGCCTTACGTTGCCTTGCTTTACGTTGCCTTGCTTTACGTTGCCTTACGTTGGCTTGCTTTACGTTGCCTTGCTCTACGTTGCTTTACGTTGCCTTGCTTTACGTTCCCTTGCTTTACGTTGCCTTGCTTTACGTTGGCTTGCTTTATGATACTTTACGTTGCCTTGCTTTACGTTGCTTTACGTTGCCTTGCATTACCTTGCCTACCTTTACATTGCCTTACATTGCGATGCTTTACGTTGCCTTGCTTTACGTTGCCTTACGTTGTCTTGCTTCACGTTGCCTTGCTTTACGTTGCTTTACGTTGGCTTGCTTTACGTTGCTTTACGTTGCCTTACTTTACGTTGCCTTACTTTACGTGTCCTTGCTTTACTTTGCTATACTTTGCCTTGCTTTACGCTGCCTTAGGTTGCCTTACTTTACGTTGCCTTGCTTTACATTGCCTTACGTTGCCTTACTTTACGTTGCTTTACGTTATCTTGCTTTACGTTGCCTTGCTTTACGTTGCTTTACGTTGCTTTACGTTGCTTTACGTTGCTTTACTTTACGTTGCTTTATGTTGCCTTGCTTTACGTTGCCTTGCTTTACGTTGCTTTACTTTGCCTTACTTTACGTTGTCTTGCTTTACGTTGCTTTACGTTGCCTTGCTTTACGTTGCCTTGCTTTATGTTGCTTTACGTTGCCTTGCTTTACGTTTCCTTGCTTTACGTTGATTTACGTTGCCTTATTTTACGTTGCCTTATGTTGCTTTACGTTGCCTTTCTTTACGTTGCCTTACGTTGCCTTACTTAACTTTGCCTTGCTTTACGTTGCTTTACGTTGCCTTGCTTTACGTTGCTTTACGTTGCCTTGCTTTACGTTGCTTTACGTTGCCTTGTTTAAGTTGCCTTGCCTTGCTTTGATTTACGTTGCCTTGCCTTGCCTTGCTTTACGTTGCTTTACGTTGCCTTGCTTTACGTTGCCTTGCCTTGCCTTACTTTAATTTGCCTTGCTTTACGTTGCTTTTCGTTGCCTTGCTTTACGTTGCTTTACGTTGCGTTGCTTTACATTGCCTTGCCATGCCTTGCTTTACGTTGCCTTGCCTTGTCTTGCTTTTCTTGGTTTACGTTGCCTTGCTTTACATTGCTTTACGTTACCTTGCTTTACGTTGCCTTGCTTTACGTTGCCTTGCCTTTCCTTGCTTTACGTTGCTTTACGTTGCCTTGCTTTACATTGCTTTCCGTTGCCTTGCCTTGTCTTGCTTTTCTTGGTTTACGTTGCCTTGCTTTACATTGCTTTACGTTGCCTTGCTTTACGTTGCCTTGCCTTGCCTTGCTTTACGGTGCTTTACGTTGCCTTGCTTTACATTGCTTTACGTTGCCTTGCTTTACGTTGCCTTGCTTTACGTTGCCTTGCTTTACGTTGCTTTACGTTCCCTTATTTTACGTTGTCTTACTTTACGTTGCTTTACGTTGCCTTGCTTTACGTTGCCTTACGTTGTCTTGCTTCACGTTGCCTTGCTTTACGTTGCTTTACGTTGGCTTGCTTTACGTTGCTTTACGTTGCCTTACGTTGCCTTACTTTACGTGTCCTTGCTTTACTTTGCTATACGTTGCCTTGCTTTACGCTGCCTTAGGTTGCCTTATTTTACGTTGCCTTCCTTTACGTTGCCTTATGTTGCCTAACTTTACATTGCCTTTCGTTGCCTATACTTTACGTTGCCTTGCTTTACTTTGCTATATGTTGCCTTGCTTTACTTTGCTATACGTTGCCTTGCTTTACGTTGACTTACGTTGCCTTACTTTACGTTGCCTTGCTTTACATTGCCTTACGTTGCCTTACTTTACGTTGCTTTACGTTATCTTGCTTTATGTTGCCTTGCTTTACGTTGCTTTACGTTGCTTTACGTTGCTTTACGTTGCTTTACTTTACGTTGCTTTACGTTGCCTTGCTTTACGTTGCCTTGCTTTACGTTGCTTTACTTTGCCTTACTTTACGTTGTCTTGCTTTACGTTGCTTTACGTTGCCTTGCTTTACGTTGCCTTGCTTTATGTTGCTTTACGTTGCCTTGCTTTACGTTTCCTTGCTTTACGTTGATTTACGTTGCCTTATTTTACGTTGCCTTACGTTGCTTTACGTTGCCTTTCTTTACGTTGCCTTACGTTGCCTTACTTAACTTTGCCTTGCTTTACGTTGCTTTACGTTGCCTTGCTTTACGTTGCTTTACGTTGCCTTGCCTTACGTTGCTTTACGTTGCCTTGCTTTAAGTTGCCTTGCCTTGCTTTGATTTACGTTGCCTTGCCTTGCCTTGCTTTACGTTGCCTTGCCTTACCTTGCTTTACGTTGCTTTACGTTGCCTTGCTTTACGTTGCCTTGCCTTGCCTTACTTTAATTTGCCTTGCTTTACGTTGCTTTTCGTTGCCTTGCTTTACGTTGCTTTACGTTGCGTTGCTTTACATTGCCTTGCCTTGCCTTGCTTTACGTTGCCTTGCCTTGTCTTGCTTTTTTTGGTTTACGTTGCCTTGCTTTACATTGCTTTACGTTACCTTGCTTTACGTTGCCTTGCTTTACGTTGCCTTGCCTTTCCGTGCTTTACGTTGCTTTACGTTGCCTTGCTTTACGTTGCCTTGCTTTACGTTGCCTTGCCTTGCCTTGCTTTACGTTGCTTTACGTTGTCTTGCTTTACATTGCTTTACGTTGCCTTGCCTTGCCTTGCCTTGCTTTACGTTGCTTTACGTTGCCTTGCTGTACGTTGCTTTACGTTGCCTTGCTCTACGTTGCTTTACGTTGCTTTACGTTGCCTTGCTTTACCTTGCATTACGTTGCCTTGCTTTACCTTGCTTTACGTTGCTTTACCTTCCTTTAGGTTGATTTACGTTGTCTTGCTTTACCTTGCTTTACGTTGCCTTGCTTTACCTTGCTTTACCTTGCTTTACCTTGCTTTACGTTGCCTTGCTTTACGTTGCTTTACCTTGCTTTACGTTGCTTTACGTTTCTTTACATTGCCTTGCTTTACCTTGCTTTACGTTGCTTTACCTTTCTTTACCTTGCTTTACGTTGCCTTGCTTTACGTTGCTTTACCTTACTTTACGTTGCTTTACGTTTCTTTATATTGCCTTGTTTTACCTTGCTTTACGTTGCTTTACCTTTCTTTACCTTGCTTTACGTTGCCTTGCTTTACGTTCATTTATGTGTCCTTGCTTTACGTTGCTTTACGTTGCTTTACCTTGCTTTACCCTGCTTTACGTTGCCTTGCTTTACGTTGCTTTACGTTGCCTTGCTTTACGTTGCTTTACGTTGCTTTAACTGACTTTACCTTGCTTTACGTTGCTTTACGTTGCTTTACGTTGGTTTGCTTTACGTTTCTTTACGTTGCCTTCCTTTACGTTGCTTTACGTTGCGTTTCTTTACGTTGCCTTGCTTTACGTTGCCTTGCCTTGCTTTACGTTGCCTTGCTTTAAGTTGCTTTACGTTGCCTTGCCTTACGTTGCTTTACGTTGCCTTGCTTTAAGTTGCCTTGCCTTGCCTTGCTTTACGTTGCCTTGCCTTGCATTGCTTTACGTTGCCTTGCTTTATGTTGCTTTACGTTGCCTTGCTTTACGTTGCCTTGCCTTTATTTGCTTTACGTTGCCTTGCCTTGCCTTGCTTTAAGTTGCCTTGCTTTACGTTGCCTTGCCTTGCCTTGCTTTACGTTTCCTTGCCTTGTCTTGCATTATGTTTCTTTACGTTACCTTGCTTTACGTTGCTTTACGTTGACTTGCTTTAAGTTGCTTTTCGTTGCCTTGCTTTCCGTTGCTTTTCGTTGCCTTGCCTTGCTTTCTGTTGCTTTACGTTGCCTTGCTCTACGTTGCCTTGCCTTGCCTTGCTTTACGTTGCTTTACGTTGCCTTGCATTAAGTTGTTTTACCTTGCCTTGCTTTACGTTGCCTTGCCTTGCCTTGCTTTACGTTGCCTTGCTTTACGATGCTTTACTTTGCCTTGCTTTACGTTGTCTTGCTTTACGTTGCTTTACGTTGCCTTGCTTTACGTTGCTTTACGTTGCCTTGTTTTACGTTGCTTTACGTTGCCTTGTTTTACGTTGCTTTACGTTGCCTTGATTTACGTTTCCTTGCCTTGACTTGCTTTACGTTGCCTTGCCTTTATTTGCTTTACGTTGCCTTGATTTACGTTGCCTTGCCTTGCCTTGCTTTACGTTGCCTTGCTTTACTTTGCTTTACGTTGCCTTGCTTTATGTTGCCTTGCCTTGGCTTGCTTTACGTTGCCTTGCTTTACGTTGCCTTGCTTTACGTTGCATTGCTTTACGTTGCTTTACGTTGCCTTGCTTTACATTGCCTTGCTTTACATTGCTTTACGTTGCCTTGCCTTGATTTACGTAGCTTTAGGTTGCCTTGCTTTACGTTGCCTTGCCTTGCATTGCTTTACGTTGACTTGCTTTACGTTGCTTTACGTTGCCTTGCTTTACGTTGCCTTGCTTTACGATGCTGTACGTTTCCTTACTTAACTTTGCCTTGCGTTACGTTGCTTTACGTTGCCTTGCTTTACGTTACTTTACGTTGCCTTGCTTTACGTTGCCTTGCCTTGCCTTGCTTTACGTTGCTTTACGTTGCCTTGCTTTACATTGCTTTACGTTGCCTTGCCTTGCCTTGCTTTACGGTGCTTTACGTTGCCTTGCTTTACGTTGCTTTACGTTGCCTTGCTTTACGTTGCCTTGCTTTACGTTGCCTTGCTTTACGTTGCTTTACGTTCCCTTATTTTACGTTGTCTTACTTTACGTTGCTTTACGTTGCCTTGCTTTACGTTGCCTTGCTTTACGTTACTTTACGTTGCCTTGCTTTACGTTGCCTTGCTTTACGTTGCTTTACGTTGCCTTGCTTTACGTTGCTTTACGTTGCCTTAATTTACGTTGCCTTACGTTGCTCAACGTTGCCTTAATTTACGTTGCCTTGCTTTACGTTGCTTTACGTTGCCTTACTTAACTTTGCCTTGCGTTACGTTGCTTTACGTTGACTTGCTTTACGTTACTTTACGTTGCCTTGCTTTACGTTGCTTTACGATGCCTTGCTTTACGTTGCCTTGGTTTACGTCACCTTACGTTGCTTTAAGTTGCCTTGCTTTATGTTGCTTTACGTTGCCTTGCTTTACGTTGCCTGCCTTGCTTTGCTTTACATTGCCTTGCATTGCTTTAAGTTGCCTTGACTTGCCTTGCTTTATGTTGCTTTACGTTGCCTTGCTTTACGTTGCCTTGCCTTGACTTGCTTTACTTTGCCTTGCTTTACGTTGCTTTACGTTGCCTTGCTTTACGTTGCCTTCCTTTACGTTGCTTTACGTTGCCTTGCTGTACGTTGCTTTACGTTGCCTTGCTCTACGTTGCTTTACGTTGCTTTACGTTGCCTTGCTTTACCTTGCATTACGTTGCCTTGCTTTTCCTTGCTTTACGTTGCTTTACCTTCCTTTAGGTTGATTTACGTTGTCTTGCTTTACCTTGCTTTACGTTGCCTTGCTTTACCTTGCTTTACCTTGCTTTACCTTGCTTTACGTTGCCTTGCTTTACGTTGCTTTACCTTGCTTTACGTTGCTTTACGTTTATTTACATTGCCTTGCTTTACCTTGCTTTACGTTGCTTTACCTTTCTTTACCTTGCTTTACGTTGCCTTGCTTTACGTTCATTTATGTGTCCTTGCTTTACGTTGCTTTACGTTGCTTTACCTTTCTTTACCTTACTTTACGTTGCCTTGCTTTACGTTGCATTACTTTGACTTGCTTTACGTTGCTTTACGTTGCCTTACTTTACGTTGCCTTACGTTGCCTAACTTTACGTTGCCTTATTTGACTTTGCTTTAAGTTGCCTTGCTTTACGTTGCCTTGCTTTACGTTGCTTTACTTTGCCTTACTTTACGTTGTCTTGCTTTACGTTGCTTTTCGTTGCCTTGCTTTACGTTGCCTTGTTTTACGTTGATTTACGTTGCCTTGCTTTAGGTTTCCTTGCTTTACGTTGTTTACGTTGCCTTACTTTATGTAGCCTTACGTTGCTTTACGTTGCCTTACTTTACGTTGCCTTGCTTTACGTTTCCTTGCTTTACGTTGCTTTACGTTTCCTTGCTTTACGTTGCCTTGCCTTGCTTTGCTTTACGTTCCCTTGCCTTGCCTTGATTTAGGTTGCCTTGCCTTGCCTTGCTTTACATTGCTTTACGTTGCCTTGCTTTACGTTGTCTTGCCTTGCTTTACTTTGCCTTGCTTTACGTTGCTTTTCATTGCCTTGCTTTACGTTGCCTTGCCTTGCCTTGCTTTACGTTGGTTTACGTTGCCTTGCTTTACATTGCTTTACGTTGCCTTGCTTTACTTTGCCTTGCCTTGCCTTGCTTTACGTTGCTTTACGTTGCCTTGCTTTACTTTGCTTTACGTTGTCTTGCTTTACGTTGCCTTGCCTTGCATTGCTTTACGTTGCCTTGCGTTACGTTGCTTTACGTTGCCTTGCTTTACGTTGCCTTACGTTGCCTTGCTTTACGTTGCCTTGCTTTACGTTGCCTTACGTTGGCTTGCTTTACGTTGCCTTGCTCTACGTTGCTTTACGTTGCCTTGCTTTACGTTCCCTTGCTTTACGTTGCCTTGCTTTACGTTGGCTTGCTTTATGATACTTTACGTTGCCTTGCTTTACGTTGCTTTACGTTGCCTTGCATTACCTTGCCTACCTTTACATTGCCTTACATTGCGATGCTTTACGTTGCCTTGCTTTACGTTGCCTTACGTTGTCTTGCTTCACGTTGCCTTGCTTTACGTTGCTTTACGTTGGCTTGCTTTACGTTGCTTTACGTTGCCTTACTTTACGTTGCCTTACTTTACGTGTCCTTGCTTTACTTTGCTATACTTTGCCTTGCTTTACGCTGCCTTAGGTTGCCTTACTTTACGTTGCCTTGCTTTACATTGCCTTACGTTGCCTTACTTTACGTTGCTTTACGTTATCTTGCTTTACGTTGCCTTGCTTTACGTTGCTTTACGTTGCTTTACGTTGCTTTACGTTGCTTTACTTTACGTTGCTTTACGTTGCCTTGCTTTACGTTGCCTTGCTTTACGTTGCTTTACTTTGCCTTACTTTACGTTGTCTTGCTTTACGTTGCTTTACGTTGCCTTGCTTTACGTTGCCTTGCTTTATGTTGCTTTACGTTGCCTTGCTTTACGTTTCCTTGCTTTACGTTGATTTACGTTGCCTTATTTTACGTTGCCTTATGTTGCTTTACGTTGCCTTTCTTTACGTTGCCTTACGTTGCCTTACTTAACTTTGCCTTGCTTTACGTTGCTTTACGTTGCCTTGCTTTACGTTGCTTTACGTTGCCTTGCTTTACGTTGCTTTACGTTGCCTTGTTTAAGTTGCCTTGCCTTGCTTTGATTTACGTTGCCTTGCCTTGCCTTGCTTTACGTTGCTTTACGTTGCCTTGCTTTACGTTGCCTTGCCTTGCCTTACTTTAATTTGCCTTGCTTTACGTTGCTTTTCGTTGCCTTGCTTTACGTTGCTTTACGTTGCGTTGCTTTACATTGCCTTGCCATGCCTTGCTTTACGTTGCCTTGCCTTGTCTTGCTTTTCTTGGTTTACGTTGCCTTGCTTTACATTGCTTTACGTTACCTTGCTTTACGTTGCCTTGCTTTACGTTGCCTTGCCTTTCCTTGCTTTACGTTGCTTTACGTTGCCTTGCTTTACATTGCTTTCCGTTGCCTTGCCTTGTCTTGCTTTTCTTGGTTTACGTTGCCTTGCTTTACATTGCTTTACGTTGCCTTGCTTTACGTTGCCTTGCCTTGCCTTGCTTTACGGTGCTTTACGTTGCCTTGCTTTACTTTGCTTTACGTTGCCTTGCTTTACGTTGCCTTGCTTTACGTTGCCTTGCTTTACGTTGCTTTACGTTCCCTTATTTTACGTTGTCTTACTTTACGTTGCTTTACGTTGCCTTGCTTTACGTTGCCTTACGTTGTCTTGCTTCACGTTGCCTTGCTTTACGTTGCTTTACGTTGGCTTGCTTTACGTTGCTTTACGTTGCCTTACGTTGCCTTACTTTACGTGTCCTTGCTTTACTTTGCTATACGTTGCCTTGCTTTACGCTGCCTTAGGTTGCCTTATTTTACGTTGCCTTCCTTTACGTTGCCTTATGTTGCCTAACTTTACATTGCCTTTCGTTGCCTATACTTTACGTTGCCTTGCTTTACTTTGCTATATGTTGCCTTGCTTTACTTTGCTATACGTTGCCTTGCTTTACGTTGACTTACGTTGCCTTACTTTACGTTGCCTTGCTTTACATTGCCTTACGTTGCCTTACTTTACGTTGCTTTACGTTATCTTGCTTTATGTTGCCTTGCTTTACGTTGCTTTACGTTGCTTTACGTTGCTTTACGTTGCTTTACTTTACGTTGCTTTACGTTGCCTTGCTTTACGTTGCCTTGCTTTACGTTGCTTTACTTTGCCTTACTTTACGTTGTCTTGCTTTACGTTGCTTTACGTTGCCTTGCTTTACGTTGCCTTGCTTTATGTTGCTTTACGTTGCCTTGCTTTACGTTTCCTTGCTTTACGTTGATTTACGTTGCCTTATTTTACGTTGCCTTACGTTGCTTTACGTTGCCTTTCTTTACGTTGCCTTACGTTGCCTTACGTTGCCTTACTTAACTTTGCCTTGCTTTACGTTGCTTTACGTTGCCTTGCTTTACGTTGCTTTACGTTGCCTTGCCTTACGTTGCTTTACGTTGCCTTGCTTTAAGTTGCCTTGCCTTGCTTTGATTTACGTTGCCTTGCCTTGCCTTGCTTTACGTTGCCTTGCCTTACCTTGCTTTACGTTGCTTTACGTTGCCTTGCTTTACGTTGCCTTGCCTTGCCTTACTTTAATTTGCCTTGCTTTACGTTGCTTTTCGTTGCCTTGCTTTACGTTGCTTTACGTTGCGTTGCTTTACATTGCCTTGCCTTGCCTTGCTTTACGTTGCCTTGCCTTGTCTTGCTTTTTTTGGTTTACGTTGCCTTGCTTTACATTGCTTTACGTTACCTTGCTTTACGTTGCCTTGCTTTACGTTGCCTTGCCTTTCCGTGCTTTACGTTGCTTTACGTTGCCTTGCTTTACGTTGCCTTGCTTTACGTTGCCTTGCCTTGCCTTGCTTTACGTTGCTTTACGTTGCCTTGCTTTACATTGCTTTACGTTGCCTTGCCTTGCCTTGCCTTGCTTTACGTTGCTTTACGTTGCCTTGCTGTACGTTGCTTTACGTTGCCTTGCTCTACGTTGCTTTACGTTGCTTTACGTTGCCTTGCTTTACCTTGCATTACGTTGCCTTGCTTTACCTTGCTTTACGTTGCTTTACCTTCCTTTAGGTTGATTTACGTTGTCTTGCTTTACCTTGCTTTACGTTGCCTTGCTTTACCTTGCTTTACCTTGCTTTACCTTGCTTTACGTTGCCTTGCTTTACGTTGCTTTACCTTGCTTTACGTTGCTTTACGTTTCTTTACATTGCCTTGCTTTACCTTGCTTTACGTTGCTTTACCTTTCTTTACCTTGCTTTACGTTGCCTTGCTTTACGTTGCTTTACCTTACTTTACGTTGCTTTACGTTTCTTTATATTGCCTTGTTTTACCTTGCTTTACGTTGCTTTACCTTTCTTTACCTTGCTTTACGTTGCCTTGCTTTACGTTCATTTATGTGTCCTTGCTTTACGTTGCTTTACGTTGCTTTACCTTGCTTTACCCTGCTTTACGTTGCCTTGCTTTACGTTGCTTTACGTTGCCTTGCTTTACGTTGCTTTACGTTGCTTTAACTGACTTTACCTTGCTTTACGTTGCTTTACGTTGCTTTACGTTGGTTTGCTTTACGTTTCTTTACGTTGCCTTCCTTTACGTTGCTTTACCTTGCTTTACGTTGCTTTACGTTGCGTTTCTTTACGTTGCCTTGCTTTACGTTGCCTTGCCTTGCTTTACGTTGCCTTGCTTTAAGTTGCTTTACGTTGCCTTGCCTTACGTTGCTTTACGTTGCCTTGCTTTAAGTTGCCTTGCCTTGCCTTGCTTTACGTTGCCTTGCCTTGCATTGCTTTACGTTGCCTTGCTTTATGTTGCTTTACGTTGCCTTGCTTTACGTTGCCTTGCCTTTATTTGCTTTACGTTGCCTTGCCTTGCCTTGCTTTAAGTTGCCTTGCTTTACGTTGCCTTGCCTTGCCTTGCTTTACGTTTCCTTGCCTTGTCTTGCATTATGTTTCTTTACGTTACCTTGCTTTACGTTGCTTTACGTTGCCTTGCTTTAAGTTGCTTTTCGTTGCCTTGCTTTCCGTTGCTTTTCGTTGCCTTGCCTTGCTTTCTGTTGCTTTACGTTGCCTTGCTCTACGTTGCCTTGCCTTGCCTTGCTTTACGTTGCTTTACGTTGCCTTGCATTAAGTTGTTTTACCTTGCCTTGCTTTACGTTGCCTTGCCTTGCCTTGCTTTACGTTGCCTTGCTTTACGATGCTTTACTTTGCCTTGCTTTACGTTGTCTTGCTTTACGTTGCTTTACGTTGCCTTGCTTTACGTTGCTTTACGTTGCCTTGTTTTACGTTGCTTTACGTTGCCTTGTTTTACGTTGCTTTACGTTGCCTTGATTTACGTTTCCTTGCCTTGACTTGCTTTACGTTGCCTTGCCTTTATTTGCTTTACGTTGCCTTGATTTACGTTGCCTTGCCTTGCCTTGCTTTACGTTGCCTTGCTTTACTTTGCTTTACGTTGCCTTGCTTTATGTTGCCTTGCCTTGGCTTGCTTTACGTTGCCTTGCTTTACGTTGCATTGCTTTACGTTGCTTTACGTTGCCTTGCTTTACATTGCCTTGCTTTACATTGCTTTACGTTGCCTTGCCTTGATTTACGTAGCTTTAGGTTGCCTTGCTTTACGTTGCCTTGCCTTGCATTGCTTTACGTTGACTTGCTTTACGTTGCTTTACGTTGCCTTGCTTTACGTTGCCTTGCTTTACGATGCTGTACGTTTCCTTACGTTGCCTTCCTTTACGTTGCCTTGATTTACTTTGCTTTACGTTGCCTTGCTTTACGTTTCCTTGCTTTACGTTCCCTTGCTATACGTTGCTTTACGATGCCTTGCTTTACGTTGCTTTACGATGCCTTGCTTTACGTTGCCTTGCTTTACATTGCCTTGTTTACGTTGCTTTACGTTGCCTTGCTTTACGTTGCCTTGATTTACGTTGCATTGCTTTACGTTGCTTTACGTTGCCTTGCTTTATCTTGCCTTCCTTTACGTTGCCTTACATTGCCTTGCTTTACGATGCCTTCCTTTACGTTGCCTTGCTTTACGTTGCCTTGCTTTACGTTGCCTTACGTTGTCTTCCTTCACGTTGCCTTGCTTTACGTTGCTTTATGTTGACTTGCTTTACGCTGCCTTACCTTACCTTATTTTACGTTGCCTTGCTTTACGTTGCCTTACGTTGCCTTGCTTTACTTTGCTTTACGTTGCCTTGCTTTACGTTGCTTTACGTTGCCTTACTTTACCTTGCCTTACGTTGCCTAACTTTACGTTGCCTTGCTTTACTTTGCTATACGTTGCCTTGCTTTACGTTGACTTACGTTGCCTTACTTTACGTTGCCTTGCTTTACATTGCCTTACGTTGCCTTACTTTACGTTGCCTTACTTTACGTTGCTTTACGTTGCCTTGCTTTACATTGCTTTACGTTGCTTTACGTTGCTTTACTTTACGTTGCTTTACGTTGCCTTGCTTTACGTTGCCTTGCTTTGCGTTGCCTTGCTTTACGTTGCTTTACTTTGCTTTACTTTACGTTGTCTTGCTTTACGTTGCTTTACGTTGCCTTGCTTTATGTTACCTTGCTTTACATATCTTTACGTTGCCTTGCTTTAAGTTTCCTTGCTTTACGTTGCTTTACGTAGCCTTACTTTAAGTTGCCTTACGTTGATTTACGTTGCCTTACTTTACGTTGCCTTACTTTACGTTGCTTTACGTTGCCTTCCTTCCCGTTGCCTTGCTTTACGTTGCTTTAAGTTGCCTTGCTTTACGTTGCTTTACGTTGCCTGCCTTGCTTTGCTTTACGTTGCCTTGCCTTGCCTTGCTTTACGTTGCCTTGCCTTGCCTTGCTTTACTTTGCCTTGCTTTACGTTGCTTTTCGTTGCCTTGCTTTACGTTGCTTTACGTTTCCTTGCTTTACGTTTCTTCACGTTGTCTTACTTTACGTTGTCTTGCCTTGCCTTGCTTTATGTTGCTTTACGTTGCCTTGCTTTACGTTGCCTTGCTTTACGTTGCCTTGCCTTGCCTTGCTTTACGTTGCTTTACATTGCCTTGCTTTACGTTGCCTTGCCTTGCCTTGTTTTACGTTGGTTTACGTTGCCTTGCTTTACATTGCTTTACGTTGCCTTGCTTTATGTTGCCTTGCATTGCCTTGCTTTATGTTGCTTTAAGTTGCTTGCTTTACGTTGCTTTACGTTGCCTTGCTTTACGTTGCCTTGCTTTACGTTGCCTTGCATTACGTTGCCTTGCTTTGCCTTACTTTACGTTGTCTTGCTTTACGTTGCTTTACGTTGCCTTGCTTTACGTTGCCTTGCGTTTACTTGCTTTACGTTGCCTTGCGTTACGTTGCTTTACGTTGCCTTACTTTACGTTGCCTTACGTTGCTTTAAGTTGCCTTACTTTACGTTGCCTTGCTTTACGTTGCTTTACGTTGCCTTACTTATCTTTGCTTTGCGTTACGTTGCTTTACGTTGCCTTGCTTTACGTTGATTTACGTTGCTTACTTTACGTTGCCTTGACTTCCTTGCTTTACGTTGCCTTGCCTTGCCTTGCTTTACGTTGCTTTACGTTGCCTTGCTTTACTTTGCTTTACGTTGCCTTGCTTTATGTTGCCTTGCCTTGCATTGCTTTACGTTGCCTTGCGTTACGTTGCTTTACGTTGCCTTGCTTTACGCTGCCTTAGGTTGCCTTATTTTACGTTGCCTTCCTTTACGTTGCCTTACGTTGCCTAACTTTACATTGCCTTTCGTTGCCTAACTTTACGTTGCCTTGCTTTACGTTGCTTTACGTTGCCTTGCTTTACGTTGCCTTACGTTGCCTTGCCTTACGTTGCTTTACGTTGCCTTGCTTTAAGTTGCCTTGCCTTGCTTTGATTTACGTTGCCTTGCCTTGCCTTGCTTTACGTTGCCTTGCCTTACCTTGCTTTACGTTGCTTTACGTTGCCTTGCTTTACGTTGCCTTGCCTTGCCTTACTTTAATTTGCCTTGCTTTACGTTGCTTTTCGTTGCCTTGCTTTACGTTGCTTTACGTTGCGTTGCTTTACATTGCCTTGCCTTGCCTTGCTTTACGTTGCCTTGCCTTGTCTTGCTTTTTTTGGTTTACGTTGCCTTGCTTTACATTGCTTTACGTTACCTTGCTTTACGTTGCCTTGCTTTACGTTGCCTTGCCTTTCCGTGCTTTACGTTGCTTTACGTTGCCTTGCTTTACGTTGCCTTGCTTTACGTTGCCTTGCCTTGCCTTGCTTTACGTTGCTTTACGTTGCCTTGCTTTACATTGCTTTACGTTGCCTTGCCTTGCCTTGCCTTGCTTTACGTTGCTTTACGTTGCCTTGCTGTACGTTGCTTTACGTTGCCTTGCTCTACGTTGCTTTACGTTGCTTTACGTTGCCTTGCTTTACCTTGCATTACGTTGCCTTGCTTTACCTTGCTTTACGTTGCTTTACCTTCCTTTAGGTTGATTTACGTTGTCTTGCTTTACCTTGCTTTACGTTGCCTTGCTTTACCTTGCTTTACCTTGCTTTACCTTGCTTTACGTTGCCTTGCTTTACGTTGCTTTACCTTGCTTTACGTTGCTTTACGTTTCTTTACATTGCCTTGCTTTACCTTGCTTTACGTTGCTTTACCTTTCTTTACCTTGCTTTACGTTGCCTTGCTTTACGTTGCTTTACCTTACTTTACGTTGCTTTACGTTTCTTTATATTGCCTTGTTTTACCTTGCTTTACGTTGCTTTACCTTTCTTTACCTTGCTTTACGTTGCCTTGCTTTACGTTCATTTATGTGTCCTTGCTTTACGTTGCTTTACGTTGCTTTACCTTGCTTTACCCTGCTTTACGTTGCCTTGCTTTACGTTGCTTTACGTTGCCTTGCTTTACGTTGCTTTACGTTGCTTTAACTGACTTTACCTTGCTTTACGTTGCTTTACGTTGCTTTACGTTGGTTTGCTTTACGTTTCTTTACGTTGCCTTCCTTTACGTTGCTTTACCTTGCTTTACGTTGCTTTACGTTGCGTTTCTTTACGTTGCCTTGCTTTACGTTGCCTTGCCTTGCTTTACGTTGCCTTGCTTTAAGTTGCTTTACGTTGCCTTGCCTTACGTTGCTTTACGTTGCCTTGCTTTAAGTTGCCTTGCCTTGCCTTGCTTTACGTTGCCTTGCCTTGCATTGCTTTACGTTGCCTTGCTTTATGTTGCTTTACGTTGCCTTGCTTTACGTTGCCTTGCCTTTATTTGCTTTACGTTGCCTTGCCTTGCCTTGCTTTAAGTTGCCTTGCTTTACGTTGCCTTGCCTTGCCTTGCTTTACGTTTCCTTGCCTTGTCTTGCATTATGTTTCTTTACGTTACCTTGCTTTACGTTGCTTTACGTTGCCTTGCTTTAAGTTGCTTTTCGTTGCCTTGCTTTCCGTTGCTTTTCGTTGCCTTGCCTTGCTTTCTGTTGCTTTACGTTGCCTTGCTCTACGTTGCCTTGCCTTGCCTTGCTTTACGTTGCTTTACGTTGCCTTGCATTAAGTTGTTTTACCTTGCCTTGCTTTACGTTGCCTTGCCTTGCCTTGCTTTACGTTGCCTTGCTTTACGATGCTTTACTTTGCCTTGCTTTACGTTGTCTTGCTTTACGTTGCTTTACGTTGCCTTGCTTTACGTTGCTTTACGTTGCCTTGTTTTACGTTGCTTTACGTTGCCTTGTTTTACGTTGCTTTACGTTGCCTTGATTTACGTTTCCTTGCCTTGACTTGCTTTACGTTGCCTTGCCTTTATTTGCTTTACGTTGCCTTGATTTACGTTGCCTTGCCTTGCCTTGCTTTACGTTGCCTTGCTTTACTTTGCTTTACGTTGCCTTGCTTTATGTTGCCTTGCCTTGGCTTGCTTTACGTTGCCTTGCTTTACGTTGCCTTGCTTTACGTTGCATTGCTTTACGTTGCTTTACGTTGCCTTGCTTTACATTGCCTTGCTTTACATTGCTTTACGTTGCCTTGCCTTGATTTACGTAGCTTTAGGTTGCCTTGCTTTACGTTGCCTTGCCTTGCATTGCTTTACGTTGACTTGCTTTACGTTGCTTTACGTTGCCTTGCTTTACGTTGCCTTGCTTTACGATGCTGTACGTTTCCTTACGTTGCCTTCCTTTACGTTGCCTTGATTTACTTTGCTTTACGTTGCCTTGCTTTACGTTTCCTTGCTTTACGTTCCCTTGCTATACGTTGCTTTACGATGCCTTGCTTTACGTTGCTTTACGATGCCTTGCTTTACGTTGCCTTGCTTTACATTGCCTTGTTTACGTTGCTTTACGTTGCCTTGCTTTACGTTGCCTTGATTTACGTTGCATTGCTTTACGTTGCTTTACGTTGCCTTGCTTTATCTTGCCTTCCTTTACGTTGCCTTACATTGCCTTGCTTTACGATGCCTTCCTTTACGTTGCCTTGCTTTACGTTGCCTTGCTTTACGTTGCCTTACGTTGTCTTCCTTCACGTTGCCTTGCTTTACGTTGCTTTATGTTGACTTGCTTTACGCTGCCTTACCTTACCTTATTTTACGTTGCCTTGCTTTACGTTGCCTTACGTTGCCTTGCTTTACTTTGCTATACGTTGCCTTGCTTTACGTTGACTTACGTTGCCTTACTTTACGTTGCCTTGCTTTACATTGCCTTACGTTGCCTTACTTTACGTTGCCTTACTTTACGTTGCTTTACGTTGCCTTGCTTTACATTGCTTTACGTTGCTTTACGTTGCTTTACTTTACGTTGCTTTACGTTGCCTTGCTTTACGTTGCCTTGCTTTGCGTTGCCTTGCTTTACGTTGCTTTACTTTGCTTTACTTTACGTTGTCTTGCTTTACGTTGCTTTACGTTGCCTTGCTTTATGTTACCTTGCTTTACATATCTTTACGTTGCCTTGCTTTAAGTTTCCTTGCTTTACGTTGCTTTACGTAGCCTTACTTTAAGTTGCCTTACATTGATTTACGTTGCCTTACTTTACGTTGCCTTACTTTACGTTGCTTTACGTTGCCTTCCTTCCCGTTGCCTTGCTTTACGTTGCTTTAAGTTGCCTTGCTTTACGTTGCCTTACGTTGCCTGCCTTGCTTTGCTTTACGTTGCCTTGCCTTGCCTTGCTTTACGTTGCCTTGCCTTGCCTTGCTTTACTTTGCCTTGCTTTACGTTGCTTTTCGTTGCCTTGCTTTACGTTGCTTTACGTTTCCTTGCTTTACGTTTCTTCACGTTGTCTTACTTTACGTTGTCTTGCCTTGCCTTGCTTTATGTTGCTTTACGTTGCCTTGCTTTACGTTGCCTTGCTTTACGTTGCCTTGCCTTGCCTTGCTTTACGTTGCTTTACATTGCCTTGCTTTACGTTGCCTTGCCTTGCCTTGTTTTACGTTGGTTTACGTTGCCTTGCTTTACATTGCTTTACGTTGCCTTGCTTTATGTTGCCTTGCATTGCCTTGCTTTATGTTGCTTTAAGTTGCTTGCTTTACGTTGCTTTACGTTGCCTTGCTTTACGTTGCCTTGCTTTACGTTGCCTTGCATTACGTTGCCTTGCTTTGCCTTACTTTACGTTGTCTTGCTTTACGTTGCTTTACGTTGCCTTGCTTTACGTTGCCTTGCGTTTACTTGCTTTACGTTGCCTTGCGTTACGTTGCTTTACGTTGCCTTACTTTACGTTGCCTTACGTTGCTTTAAGTTGCCTTACTTTACGTTGCCTTGCTTTACGTTGCTTTACGTTGCCTTACTTATCTTTGCTTTGCGTTACGTTGCTTTACGTTGCCTTGCTTTACGTTGATTTACGTTGCTTACTTTACGTTGCCTTGACTTCCTTGCTTTACGTTGCCTTGCCTTGCCTTGCTTTACGTTGCTTTACGTTGCCTTGCTTTACTTTGCTTTACGTTGCCTTGCTTTATGTTGCCTTGCCTTGCATTGCTTTACGTTGCCTTGCGTTACGTTGCTTTACGTTGCCTTGCTTTACGTTGCCTTACGTTGCCTTGCTTTACGTTGCCTTGCTTTACGTTGCCTTACGTTGCCTTGCTTTACGTTGCCTTGCATTACGTTTCCTTGCTTTACGTTGCCTTGCTCTACGTTGCTTTACGTTGCCTTGCTTTACGTTCCCTTGATTTACGTTGCCTTGCTTTACGTTGGCTTGCTTTATGATACTTTACGTTGCCTTGCTTTATGTTGCTTTACGTTGCTTTGCTTTATCTTGCCTACCTTTACATTGCCTTACATTGCCTTGCTTTACGTTGCCTTGCTTTACGTTGCCTTACGTTGTCTTGCTTCACGTTGCCTTGCTTTACGTTGCTTTACGTTGGCTTGCTTTACGTTGCTTTACGTTGCCTTACTTTACGTTGCCTTACGTTGCCTTACTTTACGTGTCCTTGCTTTACTTTGCTATACGTTGCCTTGCTTTACGCTGCCTTAGGTTGCCTTATTTTACGTTGCCTTCCTTTACGTTGCCTTACGTTGCCTAACTTTACATTGCCTTTCGTTGCCTAACTTTACGTTGCCTTGCTTTACTTTGCTATACGTTGCCTTGCTTTACGTTGACTTACGTTGCCTTACTTTACGTTGCCTTGCTTTACATTGCCTTACGTTGCCTTACTTTACGTTGCTTTACGTTATCTTGCTTTACGTTGCCTTGCTTTACGTTGCTTTACGTTGCTTTACGTTGCTTTACGTTGCTTTACTTTACGTTGCTTTACGTTGCCTTGCTTTACGTTGCCTTGCTTTACGTTGCTTTACTTTGCCTTACTTTACGTTGTCTTGCTTTACGTTGCTTTACGTTGCCTTGCTTTACGTTGCCTTGCTTTATGTTGCTTTACGTTGCCTTGCTTTACGTTTCCTTGCTTTACGTTGATTTACGTTGCCTTATTTTACGTTGCCTTACGTTGCTTTACGTTGCCTTTCTTTACGTTGCCTTACGTTGCCTTACTTAACTTTGCCTTGCTTTACGTTGCTTTACGTTGCCTTGCTTTACGTTGCTTTACGTTGCCTTGCTTTACGTTGCTTTACGTTGCCTTGCTTTAAGTTGCCTTGCCTTGCTTTGATTTACGTTGCCTTGCCTTGCCTTGCTTTACGTTGCCTTGCCTTACCTTGCTTTACGTTGCTTTACCTTGCCTTGCTTTACGTTGCCTTGCCTTGCCTTACTTTAATTTGCCTTGCTTTCCGTTGCTTTTCGTTGCCTTGCTTTACGTTGCTTTACGTTGCGTTGCTTTACATTGCCTTGTCTTGCCTTGCTTTACGTTGCCTTGCCTTGTCTTGCTTTTCTTGGATTACGTTGCCTTGCTTTACATTGCTTTACGTTACCTTGCTTTACGTTTCCTTGCTTTACGTTGCCTTGCCTTTCCTTGCTTTACGTTGCTTTACGTTGCCTTGCTTTACGTTGCCTTGCTTTACGTTGCCTTGCCTTGCCTTGCTTTACGTTGCTTTACGTTGCCTTGCTTTCCATTGCTTTCCGTTGCCTTGCCTTGCCTTGCTTTACGGTGCTTTACGTTGCCTTGCTTTACGTTGCTTTACGTTGCCTTGCTTTACGTTGCCTTGCTTTACGTTGCTTTACGTTGCCTTACTTTACGTTGCCTTACGTTGCTCAACGTTGCCTTAATGTACGTTGCCTTCCTTTACGTTGCTTTACGTTTCCTTACTTAACTTTGCCTTGCGTTACGTTGCTTTACGTTGCCTTGCTTTACGTTACTTTACGTTGCCTTGCTTTACGTTGCCTTGCCTTGCCTTGCTTTACGTTGCTTTACGTTGCCTTGCTTTACATTGCTTTACGTTGCCTTGCCTTGCCTTGCTTTACGGTGCTTTACGTTGCCTTGCTTTACGTTGCTTTACGTTGCCTTGCTTTACGTTGCCTTGCTTTACGTTGCCTTGCTTTACGTTGCTTTACGTTCCCTTATTTTACGTTGTCTTACTTTACGTTGCTTTACGTTGCCTTGCTTTACGTTGCCTTGCTTTACGTTACTTTACGTTGCCTTGCTTTACGTTGCCTTGCTTTACGTTGCTTTACGTTGCCTTGCTTTACGTTGCTTTACGTTGCCTTATTTACGTTGCCTTACGTTGCTCAACGTTGCCTTAATTTACGTTGCCTTCCTTTACGTTGCTTTACGTTGCCTTACTTAACTTTGCCTTGCGTTACGTTGCTTTACGTTGCCTTGCTTTACGTTACTTTACGTTGCCTTGCTTTACGTTGCTTTACGATGCCTTGCTTTACGTTGCCTTGGTTTACGTCACCTTACGTTGCTTTAAGTTGCCTTGCTTTATGTTGCTTTACGTTGCCTTGCTTTACGTTGCCTGCCTTGCTTTGCTTTACGTTGCCTTGCATTGCTTTAAGTTGCCTTGACTTGCCTTGCTTTATGTTGCTTTACGTTGCCTTGCTTTACGTTGCCTTGCCTTGACTTGCTTTACTTTGCCTTGCTTTACGTTGCTTTACGTTGCCTTGCTTTACGTTGCCTTCCTTTACGTTGCTTTATGTTGCCTTGCTGTACGTTGCTTTACGTTGCCTTGCTCTACGTTGCTTTACGTTGCTTTACGTTGCCTTGCTTTACCTTGCATTACGTTGCCTTGCTTTTCCTTGCTTTACGTTGCTTTACCTTCCTTTATGTTGATTTACGTTGTCTTGCTTTACCTTGCTTTACGTTGCCTTGCTTTACCTTGCTTTACCTTGCTTTACCTTGCTTTACGTTGCCTTGCTTTACGTTGCTTTACCTTGCTTTACGTTGCTTTACGTTTATTTACATTGCCTTGCTTTACCTTGCTTTACGTTGCTTTACCTTTCTTTACCTTGCTTTACGTTGCCTTGCTTTACGTTCATTTATGTGTCCTTGCTTTACGTAGCTTTACGTTGCTTTACCTTTCTTTACCTTGCTTTACGTTGCCTTGCTTTACGTTGCATTACGTTGACTTGCTTTACGTTGCTTTACGTTGCCTTACTTTACGTTGCCTTACGTTGCCTAACTTTACGTTGCTTTATTTGACTTTGCTTTAAGTTGCCTTGCTTTACGTTGCCTTGCTTTACGTTGCTTTACTTTGCCTTACTTTACGTTGTCTTGCTTTACGTTGCTTTTCGTTGCCTTGCTTTACGTTGCCTTGTTTTACGTTGCTTTACGTTGCCTTGCTTTAGGTTTCCTTGCTTTACGTTGCTTACGTTGCCTTACTTTATGTAGCCTTACGTTGCTTTACGTTGCCTTACTTTACGTTGCCTTGCTTTACGTTTCCTTGCTTTACGTTGCCTTGCCTTGCTTTGCTTTACGTTCCCTTGCCTTGCCTTGATTTAGGTTGCCTTGCCTTGCCTTGCTTTACATTGCTTTACGTTGCCTTGCTTTACGTTGTCTTGCCTTGCTTTACTTTGCCTTGCTTTACGTTGCTTTTCATTGTCTTGCTTTACGTTGCCTTGCCTTGCCTTGCTTTACGTTGGTTTACGTTGCCTTGCTTTACATTGCTTTACGTTGCCTTGCTTTACGTTGCTTTAAGTTGCCTTGCTTTACGTTGCTTTACGTTGCCTTGCTTTACGTTGCCTTGCTTTACGTTGCCTTGCATTACGTTGCCTTGCTTAGGCTTACTTTACGTTGTCTTGCTTTACGTTGCTTTACGTTGCCTTGCTTTACGTTGCCTTGCGTTTACTTGCTTTACGTTGCCTTGCGTTACGTTGCTTTACGTTGCCTTACTTTACGTTGCCTTACGTTGCTTTATGTTGCCTTACTTTACGTTGCCTTGCTTTACGTTGCTTTACGTTGCCTTACTTAACTTTGCTTTGCGTTACGTTGCTTTACGTTGCCTTGCTTTACGTTGATTTACGTTGCCTTACTTTACGTTGCCTTGACTTCCTTGCTTTACGTTGCCTTGCCTTGCCTTGCTTTACGTTGCTTTACGTTGCCTTGCTTTACTTTGCTTTACGTTGTCTTGCTTTACGTTGCCTTGCCTTGCATTGCTTTACGTTGCCTTGCGTTACGTTGCTTTACGTTGCCTTGCTTTACGTTGCCTTACGTTGCCTTGCTTTACGTTGCCTTGCTTTACGTTGCCTTACGTTGGCTTGCTTTACGTTGCCTTGCTCTACGTTGCTTTACGTTGCCTTGCTTTACGTTCCCTTGCTTTACGTTGCCTTGCTTTACGTTGGCTTGCTTTATGATACTTTACGTTGCCTTGCTTTACGTTGCTTTACGTTGCCTTGCTTTACCTTGCCTACCTTTACATTGCCTTACATTGCCTTGCTTTACGTTGCCTTGCTTTACGTTGCCTTACGTTGTCTTGCTTCACGTTGCCTTGCTTTACGTTGCTTTACGTTGGCTTGCTTTACGTTGCTTTACGTTGCCTTACTTTACGTTGCCTTACGTTGCCTTACTTTACGTGTCCTTGCTTTACTTTGCTATACGTTGCCTTGCTTTACGCTGCCTTAGGTTGCCTTATTTTACGTTGCCTTCCTTTACGTTGCCTTACGTTGCCTAACTTTACATTGCCTTTCGTTGCCTAACTTTACGTTGCCTTGCTTTACTTTGCTATACGTTGCCTTGCTTTACGTTGACTTACGTTGCCTTACTTTACGTTGCCTTGCTTTACATTGCCTTACGTTGCCTTACTTTACGTTGCTTTACGTTATCTTGCTTTACGTTGCCTTGCTTTACGTTGCTTTACGTTGCTTTACGTTGCTTTACTTTACGTTGCTTTACGTTGCCTTGCTTTACGTTGCCTTGCTTTACGTTGCTTTACTTTGCCTTACTTTACGTTGTCTTGCTTTACGTTGCTTTACGTTGCCTTGATTTACGTTGCCTTGCTTTATGTTGCTTTACGTTGCCTTGCTTTACGTTTCCTTGCTTTACGTTGATTTACGTTGCCTTATTTTACGTTGCCTTATGTTGCTTTACGTTGCCTTTCTTTACGTTGTCTTACGTTGCCTTACTTAACTTTGCCTTGCTTTATGTTGCTTTACGTTGCCTTGCTTTACGTTGCTTTACGTTGCCTTGCTTTACGTTGCTTTACGTTGCCTTGCTTTAAGTTGCCTTGCCTTGCTTTGATTTACGTTGCCTTGCCTTGCCTTGCTTTACGTTGCTTTACGTTGCCTTGCTTTACGTTGCCTTGCCTTGCCTTGCTTTACGTTGCCTTGCCTTGTCTTGCTTTTCTTGGTTTCCGTTGCCTTGCTTTACATTGCTTTACGTTACCTTGCTTTACGTTGCCTTGCTTTACGTTGCCTTGCCTTTCCTTGCTTTACGTTGCTTTACGTTGCCTTGCTTTACGTTGCCTTGCTTTACGTTGCCTTGCCTTGCCTTGCTTTACGTTGCTTTACGTTGCCTTGCTTTACATTGCTTTCCGTTGCCTTGCCTTGCCTTGCTTTACGGTGCTTTACGTTGCCTTGCTTTACGTTGCTTTACGTTGCCTTGCTTTACGTTGCCTTGGTTTACGTTACTTTACGTTGCCTTGCTTTACGTTGCCTTGCTTTACGGTTCTTTACGTTGCCTTGCTTTACGTTGCTTTACGTTGCCTTACTTTACGTTGCCTTACGTTGCTCAACGTTGCCTTAATTTACGTTGCCTTGCTTTACGTTGCTTTACGTTGCCTTACTTAACTTTGCCTTGCGTTACGTTGCTTTACGTTGCCTTGCTTTACGTTACTTTACGTTGCCTTGCTTTACGTTGCCTTGCCTTGCCTTGCTTTACGTTGCTTTACGTTGCCTTGCTTTACATTGCTTTCCGTTGCCTTGCCTTGCCTTGCTTTACGGTGCTTTACGTTGCCTTGATTACGTTGCTTTACGTTGCCTTGCTTTATGTTGCCTTGCTTTACGTTGCCTTGCTTTACGTTGCTTTACGTTCCCTTATTTTACGTTGTCTTACTTTACGTTGCTTTACGTTGCCTTGCTTTACGTTGCCTTACGTTGTCTTGCTTCACGTTGCCTTCCTTTACGTTGCTTTACGTTGGCTTGCTTTACGTTGCTTTACGTTGCCTTACTTTACGTTGCCTTACTTTGCCTTACTTTACGTGTCCTTGCTTTACTTTGCTATACGTTGCCTTGCTTTACGCTGCCTTACGTTGCCTTATTTTACGTTGCCTTCCTTTACGTTGCCTTACGTTGCCTAAATTTACATTGCCTTTCGTTGCCTAACTTTACGTTGCCTTGCTTTACTTTGCTATACGTTGCCTTGCTTTACGTTGACTTACGTTGCCTTACTTTACGTTGCCTTGCTTTACATTGCCTTACGTTGCCTTACTTTACGTTGCTTTACGTTATCTTGCTTTACGTTGCCTTGCTTTACGTTGCTTTACGTTGCTTTACGTTGCTTTACTTTACGTTGCTTTACGTTGCCTTGCTTTACGTTGCCTTGCTTTACGTTGCTTTACTTTGCCTTACTTTACGTTGTCTTGCTTTACGTTGCTTTACGTTGCCTTGCTTTACGTTGCCTTGATTTATGTTGCTTTACGTTGCCTTGCTTTACGTTTCCTTGCTTTACGTTGATTTACGTTGCCTTATTTTACGTTGCCTTACGTTGCTTTACGTTGCCTTTCTTTACGTTGCCTTACGTTGCCTTACTTAACTTTGCCTTGCTTTACGTTGCTTTACGTTGCATTGCTTTACGTTGCTTTACGTTGCCTTGCCTTACGTTGCTTTAC
The DNA here is from genome assembly GCF_032191515.1 of Phaenicophaeus curvirostris. NCBI lineage: Eukaryota > Metazoa > Chordata > Aves > Cuculiformes > Cuculidae > Phaenicophaeus > Phaenicophaeus curvirostris. The sequence continues at coordinate 396,636 of NW_027206684.1, forward strand.
GTTGCCTTGCTTTAAGTTGCCTTGCCTTGCTTTGATTTACGTTGCCTTGCATTGCCTTGCTTTACGTTGCCTTGCCTTACCTTGCTTTACGTTGCTTTACGTTGCCTTGCTTTACGTTGCCTTGCCTTGCCTTACTTTAATTTGCCTTGCTTTACGTTGCTTTTCGTTGCCTTGCTTTACGTTTCTTTACGTTGCGTTGCTTTACATTGCCTTGCCTTGCCTTGCTTTACGTTGCCTTGCCTTGTCTTGCTTTTCTTGGTTTACGTTGCCTTGCTTTACATTGCTTTACGTTGCCTTGCTTTACGTTGCCTTGCTTTACGTTGCCTTGCCTTGCCTTGCTTTACGTTGCTTTACGTTGCCTTGCTTTACATTGCTTTACGTTGCCTTTCCTTGCCTTGCCTTGCTTTACGGTGCTTTACGTTGCCTTGCTTTACGTTGCTTTACGTTGCCTTGCTTTACGTTGCCTTGATTTACGTTGCCTTGCCTTGCCTTGCTTTATGTTGCTTTACGTTGCCTTGCTTTACATTGCTTTCCGTTGCCTTGCCTTGCCTTGCTTTACGGTGCTTTACGTTGCCTTGCTTTACGTTGCTTTACGTTGCCTTGCTTTACGTTGCCTTGCTTTACGTTAGTTTACGTTGCCTTGCTTTTCGTTGCCTTGCTTTACTTTGCTTTACGTTGCCTTGCTTTACGTTGCTTTACGTTGCCTTACTTTACGTTGCCTTACGTTGCTCAACGTTGCCTTAATGTACGTTGCCTTGCTTTACGTTGCTTTACGTTGCCTTACTTAACTTTGCCTTGCGTTACGTTGCTTTACGTTGCCTTGCTTTACGTTACTTTACGTTGCCTTGCTTTACGTTGCCTTGCCTTGCCTTGCTTTACGTTGCTTTACGTTGCCTTGCTTTACACTGCTTTCCGTTGCCTTGCCTTGCCTTGCTTTACGGTGCTTTACGTTGCCTTGCTTTACGTTGCTTTACGTTGCCTTGCTTTACGTTGCCTTGCTTTACGTTGCCTTGCTTTACGTTGCTTTACGTTCCCTTATTTTACGTTGTCTTACTTTACGTTGCTTTACGTTGCCTTGCTTTACGTTGCCTTGCTTTACGTTGCCTTACGTTGTCTTGCTTCACGTTGCTTTACGTTGGCTTGCTTTACGTTGCTTTACGTTGCCTTACTTTACGTTGCCTTACGTTGCCTTACCTTACGTGTCCTTGCTTTACTTTGCTATACGTTGCCTTGCTTTACGCTACCTTAGGTTGCCTTATTTTACGTTGCCTTCCTTTACGTTGCCTTACGTTGCCTAACTTTACATTGCCTTTCGTTGCCTAACTTTACGTTGCCTTGCTTTACTTTGCTATACGTTGCCTTGCTTTACGTTGACTTACGTTGCCTTACTTTACGTTGCCTTGCTTTACATTGCCTTACGTTGCCTTACTTTACGTTGCTTTACGTTATCTTGCTTTACGTTGCCTTGCTTTTCGTTGCTTTACGTTGCTTTACGTTGCTTTACGTTGCTTTACTTTACGTTGCTTTACGTTGCCTTGCTTTACGTTGCCTTGCTTTACGTTGCTTTACTTTGCCTTACTTTACGTTGTCTTGCTTTACGTTGCTTTACGTTACCTTGCTTTATATTGCTTTACGTTGCCTTGCTTTACGTTTCCTTGCTTTACGTTGATTTACGTTGCCTTATTTTACGTTGCCTTACGTTGCTTTACGTTGCCTTTCTTTACGTTGCCTTACGTTGCCTTACTTAACTTTGCCTTGCTTTACGTTGCTTTACGTTGCCTTGCTTTACGTTGCTTTACGTTGCCTTGCTTTACGTTGCTTTACGTTGCCTTGCTTTAAGTTGCCTTGCCTTGCTTTGATTTACGTTGCCTTGCCTTGCCTTGCTTTACGTTGCTTTACGTTGCCTTGCTTTACGTTGCCTTGCCTTGTCTTGCTTTTCTTGGTTTACGTGGCCTTGCTTTACATTGCTTTACGTTACCTTGCTTTACGTTGCCTTGCTTTACGTTGCCTTGCCTTTCCTTGCTTTACGTTGCTTTACGTTGCCTTGCCTTACGTTGCCTTGCCTTGCCTTGCTTTAAGTTGCTTTACGTTGCCTTGCTTTATGTTGCTTTACGTTGCCTTGCTTTACGTTGCCTTGCTTTACGTTACTTTACGTTGCCTTGCTTTACGTTGCCTTGCTTTACGTTGCTTTACGTTGCCTTGCTTTACGTTGCTTTACGTTGCCTTACTTTACGTTGCCTTACTTTGCTCAACGTTGCCTTAATGTACGTTGCCTTGCTTTACGTTGCTTTACGTTGCCTTACTTAACTTTGCCTTGCGTTACGTTGCTTTACGTTGCCTTGCTTTACGTTACTTTACGTTGCCTTGCTTTACGTTGCCTTGCCTTGCCTTGCTTTACGTTGCTTTACGTTGCCTTGCTTTACATTGCTTTCCGTTGCCTTGCCTTGCCTTGCTTTACGGTGCTTTACGTTGCCTTGCTTTACGTTGCTTTACGTTGCCTTGCTTTACGTTGCCTTGCTTTACGTTGCCTTGCTTTACGTTGCTTTACGTTCCCTTATTTTACGTTGTCTTACTTTACGTTGCTTTACGTTGCCTTGCTTTACGTTGCCTTGCTTTACGTTACTTTACGTTGCCTTGCTTTACGTTGCCTTGCTTTACGTTGCTTTACGTTGCCTTGCTTTACGTTGCTTTACGTTGCCTTATTTTACGTTGCCTTACGTTGCCTTACTTTACGTTGCCTTACGTTGCTCAACGTTGCCTTAATTTACGTTGCCTTGCTTTACGTTGCTTTACGTTGCCTTACTTAACTTTGCCTTGTGTTACATTGCTTTACGTTGCCTTGCTTTACGTTACTTTACGTTGCCTTGCTTTACGTTGCTTTACGATGCCTTGCTTTACGTTGCCTTGGTTTACGTCACCTTACGTTGCTTTAAGTTGCCTTGCTTTATGTTGCTTTACGTTGCCTTGCTTTACGTTGCCTGCCTTGCTTTGCTTTACGTTGCCTTGCATTGCTTTAAGTTGCCTTGACTTGCCTTGCTTTATGTTGCTTTACGTTGCCTTGCTTTACGTTGCCTTGCCTTGCCTTGCTTTACTTTGCCTTGCTTTACGTTGCTTTACGTTGCCTTGCTTTACGTTGCCTTCCTTTACGTTGCTTTACGTTGCCTTGCTTTACGTTTCTTTGCTTTACGTTGCTTTAGGTTGCCTTGCTGTACGTTGCTTTACGTTGCCTTGCTCTACGTTGCTTTACGTTGCTTTACGTTGCCTTGCTTTACCTTGCATTACGTTGCCTTGCTTTACCTTGCTTTACGTTGCTTTACCTTCCTTTAGGTTGATTTACGTTGTCTTGCTTTACCTTGCTTTACGTTGCCTTGCTTTACCTTGCTTTACCTTGCTTTACCTTGCTTTACGTTGCCTTGCTTTACGTCGCTTTACTTTGCTTTACGTTGCTTTACGTTTCTTTACATTGCCTTGCTTTACCATGCTTTACGTTGCTTTACCTTTCTTTACCTTGCTTTACGTTGCCTTGCTTTACGTTCATTTATGTGTCCTTGCTTTACGTTGCTTTACGTTGCTTTACCTTGCTTTACCTTGCTATACGTTGCCTTGATTTACGTTGATTTATGTGTCCTTGCTTTACGTTGCTTTACATTGCTTTACCTTTCTTTACCTTGCTTTACGTTGCCTTGCTTTACGTTGCATTACGTTGACTTGCTTTACGTTGCCTTACTTTACGTTGCCTTACGTTGCCTAACTTTACGTTGCTTTATTTGACTTTGCTTTAAGTTGCCTTGCTTTACGTTGCCTTGCTTTACGTTGCTTTACTTTGCCTTACTTTACGTTGTCTTGCTTTACGTTGCTTTTCGTTGCCTTGCTTTACGTTGCCTTGTTTTACGTTGCTTTACGTTGCCTTGCTTTAGGTTTCCTTGCTTTACGTTTTTTACGTTGCCTTAGTTTATGTAGCCTTACGTTGCTTTACGTTACCTTACTTTACATTGCCTTGCTTTAAGTTGCTTTACGTTTCCTTGCTTTACGTTGCTTTACGTTTCCTTGCTTTACGTTGCCTTGCCTTGCTTTGCTTTACGTTCCCTTGCCTTGCCTTGATTTAGGTTGCCTTGCCTTGCCTTGCTTTACGTTGCTTTACGTTGCCTTGCTTTACGTTGCCTTGCCTTGCTTTACTTTGCCTTGCTTTACGTTGCTTTTCATTGCCTTGCTTTACGTTGCTTTACGTTGCCTTGCTTTACGTTGCCTTGCCTTGCCTTGCTTTACGTTGCCTTGCCTTGTCTTTCTTTTCTTGGTTTACGTTGCCTTGCTTTACATTGCTTTACGTTGCCTTGCTTTACGTTTCTTTACGTTGTCTTGCTTTACGTTGCCTTGCCTTGCCTTCCTTTACGTTGGTTTAAGTTTCCTTGCTTTACGTTGCCTTGCTTTACGTTGCCTTGCCTTGCCTTGCTTTACGTTGCTTTACGTTGCCTTGCTTTACGTTGCCTTGCCTTGCTTAACGTTTCTTTACGTTTCCTTGCTTTACATTGCTTTACGTTGCCTTGCTTTACGTTGCCTTGCCTTGCCTTGCTTTACGTTGCATTGCTTTAGGTTGCTTTACGTTGCCTTGCTTTACATTGCCTTACTTTACGTTGCTTTACGATGCCTTGCTTTACGTTGCCTTGCTTTACGTTACCTTACGTTGCTTTAAGTTGCCTTGTTTTATGTTGCTTTACGTTGCCTTACGTTGCCTTAATTTACGTTGCCTTGCTTTACGTTGCTTTACGTTGCCTTGCTTTACGTTGCCTTGCTTTACGTTGCCTTACGTTGCCTTGCTTTACGTTGCTTTACGTTGCCTTGCTTTACGTTGCTTTACGTTGCCTTGCTTTACGTTGCCTTGCTTTACGTTGCCTTGACTTGCCTTGCTTTATGTTGCTTTACGTTGCCTTGCTTTACGTTGCCTTGCCTTGCCTTGCTTTACTTTTCCTTGTTTTACGTTGCTTTACGTTGCCTTGCTTTACGTTGCCTTCCTTTACGTTGCTTTACGATGCCTTGCTTTACGTTTCCTTGCTTTACGTTGCTTTACGTTGCCTTGCTGTACGTTGCTTTACGTTGCCTTGCTCTACGTTGCTTTACGTTGCCTCGCTTTACCTTGCATTACGTTGCCTTGCTTTACCTTGCTTTACGTTGCTTTACCTTCCTTTAGGTTGATTCACGTTGTCTTGCTTTACCTTGCTTTACGTTGCCTTGCTTTACCTTGCTTTACCTTGCTTTACGTTGCCTTGCTTTACGTTGCTTTACCTTGCTTTACGTTTCTTTACATTGCCTTGCTTTACCTTGCTTTACGTTGCTTTACCTTTCTTTACCTTGCTTTACGTTGCCTTGCTTTACGTTCATTTATGTGTCTTTGCTTTACGTTGCTTTACGTTGCTTTACCTTGCTTTACCTTGCTATACGTTGCCTTGATTTACGTTGATTTATGTGTCCTTGCTTTACGTTGCTTTACGTTGCTTTACCTTTCTTTACATTGCTTTACGTTGCCTTGCTTTACGTTCATTTATGTGTCCTTGCTTTACGTTGCTTTACGTTGCTTTACCTTGCTTTACCCTGCTTTACGTTTCCTTGCTTTACGTTGCTTTACGTTGCCTTGCTTTACGTTGCTTTACGTTGCTTTAACTGACTTTACCTTGCTTTACGTTGCTTTACGTTGCTTTACGTTGGTTTGCTTTACGTTTCTTTATGTTGCCTTCCTTTACGTTGCTTTACCTTGCTTTACGTTGCTTTACGTTGCGTTTCTTTACGTTGCCTTGCTTTACGTTGCCTTGCCTTGCTTTACGTTGCCTTGCTTTAAGTTGCTTTACGTTGCCTTGCCTTACGTTGCTTTACGTTGCCTTGCTTTATGTTGCCTTGCTTTACGTTGCCTTGCCTTTATTTGCTTTACGTTGCCTTGCCTTGCCTTGCTTTAAGTTGCCTTGCTTTACGTTGCCTTGCCTTGCCTTGCTTTACGTTGCCTTGCCTTGCATTGCTTTACGTTGCCTTGCTTTATGTTGCCTTGCTTTACGTTGCCTTGCCTTTATTTGCTTTACGTTGCCTTGCCTTGCCTTGCTTTAAGTTGCCTTGCTTTACGTTGCCTTGCCTTGCCTTGCTTTACGTTTCCTTGCCTTGTCTTGCATTATGTTTCTTTACGTTACCTTGCTTTACGTTGCTTTACGTTGCCTTGCTTTAAGTTGCTTTTCGTTGCCTTGCTTTCCGTTGCTTTTCGTTGCCTTGCCTTGCTTTCTGTTGCTTTACGTTGCCTTGCTCTACTTTGCCTTACCTTGCCTTGCTTTACGTTGCTTTACGTTGCATTGCGTTACGTTGCTTTACGTTGCCTTGCTTTACATTGCCTTGCTTTACATTGCTTTACGTTGCCTTGCCTTGATTTACGTAGCTTTACGTTGCCTTGCTTTACGTTGCCTTGCCTTGCATTGCTTTACGTTGACTTGCTTTACGTTGCTTTACGTTGCCTTACGTTGCCTTGCTTTACGTTGCCTTGCTTTACGTTTCTTTACGTTGCCTTGCTTTACGTTGCCTTGCTTTACGATGCTGTACGTTTCCTTACGTTGCCTTCCTTTACGTTGCCTTGATTTACTTTGCTTTACGTTGCCTTGCTTTACGTTTCCTTGCTTTACCTTCCCTTGCTATACGTAGCTTTACGATGCCTTGCTTTACGTTGCCTTGCTTTACGTTGCCTTGTTTACGTTGCTTTACGTTGCCTTGCTTTACGTTCCCTTGCTTTACGTTGCCTTGATTTACGTTGCCTTGCTTTACTATACTTTACGTTGCATTGCTTTACGTTGCTTTACGTTGCCTTGCTTTATCTTGCCTTCCTTTACGTTGCCTTACATTGCCTTGCTTTACGTTGCCTTCCTTTACGTTGCCTTGCTTTACGTTGCCTTGCTTTACGTTGCCTTACGTTGTCTTCCTTCACGTTGCCTTGCTTTACGTTGCTTTATGTTGACTTGCTTTACGCTGCCTTACCTTACCTTATTTTACGTTGCCTTGCTTTACGTTGCCTTACGTTGCCTTGCTTTACTTTGCTTTACTTTTCATTGCTTTACGTTGCTTTACGTTGCCTTACTTTACCTTGCCTTACGTTGCCTAACTTTACGTTGCCTTGCTTTACTTTGCTATACGTTGCCTTGCTTTACGTTGACTTACGTTGCCTTACTTTACATTGCCTTGCTTTACATTGCCTTACGTTGCCTTACTTTACGTTGCCTTACTTTACGTTGCTTTACGTTGCCTTGCTTTACATTGCTTTATGTTGCTTTACGTTGCCTTACTTTACGTTGCTTTGCGTTGCCTTGCTTTACGTTGCTTTACTTTGCTTTACTTTACGTTGTCTTGCTTTACGTTGCTTTACGTTGCCTTGCTTTACGTTACCTTGCTTTACGTATCTTTACGTTGCCTTGCTTTAAGTTTCCTTGCTTTACGTTGCTTTACGTTGCCTTACTTTAAGTTGCCTTACGTTGATTTACGTTGCCTTACTTTACGTTGCTTTAGTTTACGTTGCTTTACGTTGCCTTCCTTCCCGTTGCCTTGCTTTACGTTTCTTTAAGTTGCCTTGCTTTACGTTGCTTTAAGTTGCCTGCCTTGCTTTGCTTTACGTTGCCTTGCCTTGCCTTGCTTTACGTTGCCTTGCCTTGCCTTGCTTTACTTTGCCTTGCTTTACGTTGCTTTACTTTGCCTTGCTTTACGTTGCCTTACGTTTCCTTGCTTTACGTTGCCTTGCTTTACGTTGCTTTACATTGCCTTGCTTTACGTTGCCTTGCTTTACGTTGCCTTGCTTTACGTTGCCTTACGTTGCCTTGCTTTAAGTTGCCTGCCTTGCTTTTCTTTACGTTGCCTTGCATTGCTTTACGTTGCTTTGACTTGCCTTGCTTTATGTTGCTTTACGTTGCCTTGCTTTACGTTGCCTTGCCTTGCCTTGCTTTACTTTGCCTTGCTTTACGTTGCTTTACGTTGCCTTGCTTTACGTTGCCTTCCTTTACGTTGCTTTACGTTGCCTTGCTTTACGTTTCCTTGCTTTACGTTGCTTTACGTTGCCTTGCTGTACGTTGCTTTACGTTGCCTTGCTCTACGTTGCTTTACGTTGCTTTACGTTGCCTTGCTTTACCTTGCATTACGTTGCCTTGCTTTACCTTGCTTTACGTTGCTTTACCTTCCTTTAGGTTGATTCACTTTGTCTTGCTTTACCTTGCTTTACGTTGCCTTGCTTTACCTTGCTTTACCTTGCTTTACCTTGCTTTACGTTGCCTTGCTTTACGTTGCTTTACCTTGCTTTACATTGCTTTACGTTTCTTTACATTGCCTTGCTTTACCTTGCTTTACGTTACTTTACCTTGCTTTACCTTGCTTTACGTTGCCTTGCTTTACGTTGTTTTACGTTACCTTCCTTTAGGTTACCTTGCTTTACGTTGCTTTACCTTGCTTTACCTTGCTTTATCTTGCTTTACAATGCCTTGCTTTACGTTGCCTTGCTTTACGTTGCTTTACGCTGATTTACCTTGCTTTAGGTTGCTTTACGTTGCTTTACCTTGCTTTACCTTGCTATACGTTGCCTTGATTTACGTTGATTTATGTGTCCTTGCTTTACGTTGCTTTACGTTGCTTTACCTTTCTTTACCTTGCTTTACGTTGCCTTGCTTTACGTTCATTTATGTGTCCTTGCTTTACGTTGCTTTACCTTGCTTTACCCTGCTTTACGTTGCCTTGCTTTAAATTGCTTTACGTTGCCTTGCTTTACGTTGCTTTACGTTGCTTTAACTGACTTTACCTTGCTTTACGTTGCTTTACGTTGCTTTACGTTGGTTTGCTTTACGTTTCTTTACGTTGCCTTCCTTTATGTTGCTTTACCTTGCTTTACGTTGCTTTACGTTGCGTTTCTTTACGTTGCCTTGCTTTACGTTGCCTTGCCTTGCTTTACGTTGCCTTGCTTTAAGTTGCTTTACGTTGCCTTGCCTTACGTTGCTTTACGTTGCCTTGCTTTAAGTTGTCTTGCCTTGCCTTGCTTTACGTTGCCTTGCCTTTCATTGCTTTACGTTCCCTTGCTTTATGTTGCTTTACGATGCCTTGCTTTACGTTGCCTTGCCTTGCCTTGCTTTACGTTTCCTTGCCTTGTCTTGCATTATGTTTCTTTACGTTACCTTGCTTTACGTTGCTTTACGTTGCCTTGCTTTAAGTTGCTTTTCGTTGCCTTGCTTTCCGTTGCTTTTCGTTGCCTTGCCTTGCTTTCTGTTGCTTTACGTTGCCTTGCTCTACGTTGCCTTGCCTTGCCTTGCTTTACGTTGCTTTACGTTGCCTTGCTTTACGTTGTTTTACCTTGCCTTGCTTTACGTTGCCTTGCCTTGCCTTGCTTTACGTTGCCTTGCTTTACGATGCTTTACGTTGCCTTGCTTTACGTTGCCTTGCTTTACGTTGCTTTACGTTGCTTTACGTTGCCTTGTTTTACGTTGCTTTACGTTGCCTTGTTTTACGTTGCTTTACGTTGCCTTGATTTCCGTTTCCTTGCCTTGACTTGCTTTACGTTGCCTTGCCTTTATTTGCTTTACGTTGCCTTGAATTACGTTGCCTTACCTTGCCTTGCTTTACGTTGCCTTGCTTTACGTTGCTTTACGTTGCCTTGCTTTATGTTGCCTTGCCTTGGCTTGCTTTACGTTGCCTTGCTTTACGTTGCCTTGCTTTACGTTGCATTGCGTTACGTTGCTTTACGTTGCCTTGCTTTACATTGCCTTGTTTTACATTGCTTTACGTTGCCTTGCCTTGATTTACGTAGCTTTACGTTGCCTTGCTTTACGTTGCCTTGCCTTGCATTGCTTTACGTTGACTTGCTTTACGTTGCTTTACGTTGCCTTGCTTTACGTTGCCTTGCTTTACGATGCTGTACGTTTCCTTACGTTGCCTTCCTTTACGTTGCCTTGATTTACTTTGCTTTACGTTGCCTTGCTTTACGTTTCCTCGCTTTACGTTCCCTTGCTATACGTTGCTTTACGATGCCTTTCTTTACGTTGCTTTACGATGCCTTGCTTTACGTTGCCTTGCTTTACGTTACCTTACGTTGCTTTAAGTTGCATTGCTTTATGTTGCTTTACGTTGCCTTACGTTGCCTTACGTTGCCTTGCTTTAAGTTGCCTTGCTTTAATTTGCTTTACATTGCCTTGTTTTACGTTGCCTTTCTTTATGTTGCTTTACGTTGCCTTGCTTTACGTTGCCTTGCTTTACGTTGCCTTACGTTGCCTTGCTTTACGTTGCCTTGCTTTACGTTGCCTTACGTTGTCTTACTTCACGTTGCCTTGCTTTACGTTGCATTACGTTGACTTGCTTTACGTTGCTTTACGTTGCCTTACTTTACGTTGCCTTACGTTGCCTAAATTTACGTTGCTTTATTTTACTTTGCTTTAAGTTGCCTTGCTTTACGTTGCCTTGCTTTACGTTGCTTTTCTTTGCCTTACTTTACGTTGTCTTGCTTTACGTTGCTTTACGTTGCCTTGCTTTACGTTGCCTTGTTTAACGTTGCTTTACGTTGCCTTGCTTTAGGTTTCCTTGCTTTACGTTGTTTACGTTGCCTTACTTTATGTATCCTTACGTTGCTTTACGTTGCCTTACTTTATGTTGCCTTGCTTTACGTTGCTTTACGTTGCCTTGCTTTACGTTTCTTTACGTTGCCTTACTTTACGTTGCCTTGCTTTACGTTGCTTTACGTTGCCTTGCTTTACATTGCTTTACGTTTCCTTGCTTTACGTTGCCTTGCCTTGCTTTGCTTTACGTTCCCTTGCCTTGCCTTGATTTAGGTTGCCTTGCCTTGCCTTGCTTTACGTTGCTTTACGTTGCCTTGCTTTACGTTGCCTTGCCTTGCTTTACGTTGCCTTGCTTTACGTTGCTTTACGTTGCCTTGCTTTACGTTGCCTTGCTTTACGTTGCCTTACGTTGCCTTGCTTTACGTTGCTTTACATTGCCTTGCTTTACGTTGCCTTCCCTTACGTTGCCTTCCTTTACGTTGCCTTATGTTGGCTTGCTTTACGTTGCCTTGCTTTACGTTGCCTTACTTTACGTTGCCTTGCTTTACGTTGCTTTACGTTGCCTTGCTTTATGTTGCTTTACGTTGCCTTGCTTTACGTTGCCTTGCTTTACGATACGTTACTTTGCCTTGCATTACGTTGATTTACGTTGCCTTGCTTTACCTTCCCTTCCTTTACGTTGCCTTACATTACTTTGCTTTACGTTGCCTTGCTTTACGTTGCATTACTTTGCCTTACTTTACGTTGCCTTACGTTGTCTTACTTCACGTTGCCTTGCTTTACTTTGCTTTACGTTGACTTGCTTTACGTTGCCTTGCTTTACGTTGCTTTACGTTGCCTTACTTTACGTTCCCTTACGTTGCCTTAATTTACGTGTCCTTGCTTTACTTTCCTATACGTTGCCTTGCTTTACGCTGCCTTACGTTGCCTTATTTTACGTTGCCTTGCTTTAAGTTGCCTTACGTTGCTTTACTTTACGTTGCCTTGCTTTACGTTGCTTTATGTTGCTTTACCTTGCTTTACCTAGCTTTAACTTGCTTTACGTTGCCTTGCTTTACGTTGCTTTACGTTGCTTTACCTTTCTTTACCTTGCTTTACGTTGCCTTGATTTACGTTGATTTATGTGTCCTTGCTTTACGTTGCTTTACGTTGCTTTACCTTGCTTTACCCTACATTACATTGCCTTGCTTTACGTTGCTTTACGTTGCCTTGCTTTACGTTGCTTTACGTTGCTTTAACTGACTATACCTTGCTTTATTTTGCTTTACGTTGCTTTACGTTGGTTTGCTTTACGTTTCTTTACGTTGCCTTCCTTTACGTTGCTTTACCTTGCTTTACGTTGCTTTACGTTGCGTTTCTTTACGTTGCCTTGCTTTACGTTGCCTTGCTTTAAGTTGCTTTACGTTGCCTTGCCTTACGTTGCTTTACGTTGCCTTGCTTTAAGTTGCCTTGCCTTGCCTTGCTTTACGTTGCCTTGCCTTGCCTTGCTTTACGTTGCCTTGCTTTATGTTGCTTTACGTTGCCTTGCTTTACGTTGCCTTGCCTTTATTTGCTTTACGTTGCCTTGCCTTGCCTTGCTTTAAGTTGCCTTGCTTTACGTTGCCTTGCCTTGCCTTGCTTTACGTTTCCTTGCCTTGTCTTGCATTATGTTTCTTTACGTTACCTTGCTTTACGTTGCTTTACGTTGCCTTGCTTTCCGTTGCTTTTCGTTGCCTTGCCTGGCTTTCTGTTGCTTTATGTTGCCTTGCTCTACGTTGCCTTGACTTGCCTTGCTTTACGTTGCTTTACGTTGCCTTGCTTTACGTTGTTTGACCTTGCCTTGCTTTACGTTGCCTTGCCTTGCCTTGTTTTACGTTGCCTTGCTTTACGATGTTTTACGTTGCCTTGCTTTACGTTGTCTTGCTTTACGTTGCTTTACGTTGCCTTGCTTTACGTTGTCTTGCTTTACGTTGCTTTACGTTGCCTTGCTTTACGTTGCTTTACGTTGCCTTGTTTTACGTTGCTTTACGTTGCCTTGTTTTACGTTGCTTTACGTTGCCTTGATTTACGTTTCCTTGCCTTGACTTGCTTTACGTTGCCTTGCCTTGCCTTGCTTTACGTTGCTTTACGTTGCCTTGCTTTATGTTTCCCTTCCTTGGCTTGCTTTACGTTGCCTTGCTTTACGTTGCCTTGCTTTACGTTGCCTTACTTTACGTTCCTTTACGTTGCCTTGCTTTACGTTGCCTTACCTTGCCTTGCTTTACGTTGCTTTATGTTGCCTTACTTTACGTTGCATTGCGTTACGTTGCTTTACGTTGCCTGGCTTTACATTGCCTTGCTTTACATTGCTTTACGTTGCCTTGCCTTGATTTACGTAGTTTTACGTTGCCTTGCTTTACGTTGCCTTGCCTTGCATTGCTTTACGTTGACTTGCTTTACGTTGCCTTACGTTGCCTTGCTTTACGTTGCCTTGCTTTACGTTTCTTTACGTTGCCTTGCTTTACGTTGCCTTGCTTTACGATGCTGTACGTTTCCTTACGTTGCCTTCCTTTACGTTGCCTTGACTTACATTGCTTTACGTTGCCTTGCTTTACGTTTCCTTGCTTTACGTTCCCTTGCTATACGTTGCTTTACGATGCCTTGCTTTACGTTGCCTTGCTTTACGTTACCTTACGTTGCTTTAAGTTGCATTGCTTTATGTTGCTTTACGTTGCCTTACGTTGCCTTACGTTGCCTTGCTTTAAGTTGCCTTGCTTTATGTTGCTTTACGTTGCCTTCCTTTACGTTGCCTTGCTTTACGATGCCTTACTTTACGTTGCCTTACGTTGACTTGCTTTACGTTGCCTTGCTTTATGTTGCCTTACATTGCCTTGCTTTACGTTGCCTTGCTTTACGTTGCTTTACGTTGCCTTGCTTTACGTTGCCTTACGTTGTCTTACTTCACGTTGCCTTGCTTTACGTTGCATTACGTTGACTTGCTTTACGTTGCTTTACGTTGCCTTTACTTTACGTTGCCTTACGTTGCCTAACTTTACGTTGCTTTATTTTACTTTGCTTTAAGTTGCCTTGCTTTACGTTGCCTCGCTTTACGTTGCTTTACTTTGCATTACTTTACTTTGTCTTGCTTTACGTTGCTTTACGTTGCCTTGCTTTACGTTGCCTTGTTTTACGTTGCTTTACGTTGCCTTGCTTTAGGTTTCCTTGCTTTACGTTGTTTACGTTGCCTTACTTTATGTAGCCTTACGTTGCTTTACGTTGCCTTACATTACGTTGCCTTGCTTTACGTTGCTTTACGTTGCCTTACTTAACTTTGCCTTGCTTTACGTTGCTTTATGTTTCCTTGCTTTACGTTGCCTTGCCTTGCTTTGCTTTACGTTCCCTTGCCTTGCCTTGATTTAGGTTGCCTTGCCTTGCCTTGCTTTACGTTGCTTTACGTTGCCTTGCTTTACGTTGCCTTGCCTTGCTTTACTTTGCCTTGCTTTACGTTGTTTTCATTGCCTTGCTTTACGTTGCTTTACGTTGCCTTGCTTTACGTTGCTTTGCCTTGCCTTGCTTTACGTTTCCTTGCCTTGTCTTTCTTTTCTTGGTTTACGTTGCCTAGCTTTACATTGCTTTACGTTGCCTTGCTTTACGTTTCTTTACGTTGTCTTGCTTTACGTTGCCTTGCCTTGCCTTGCTTTATGTTGGTTTAAGTTTCCTTGCTTTACGTTGCCTTGCTTTACGTTGCCTTGCCTTTCCTTGCTTTACGTTGCTTTACGTTGCCTTGCTTTACCTTGCCTTGCCTTGCTTTACGTTTCTTTACGTTTCCTTGCTTTACATTGCTTTACGTTGCCTTGCTTTACATTGCCTTGCCTTCCCTTGCTTTACGTTGCCTTGCTTTACGTTGCTTTACGTTGCCTTGCTTTACGTTGCTTTACGATGCCTTGCTTTACGTTGCCTTGCTTTACGTTACCTTACGTTGCTTTAAGTTGCCTTGCTTTATGTTGCTTTACGTTGCCTTACGTTGCCTTGCTTTACGTTTCCTTGCTTTACGTTGCCTTACGTTGCCTTGCTTTACGTTGCTTTACGTTGCCTTCCTTTACGTTGCCTTCCTTTACGTTGCCTTCCTTTACGTTGCCTTATGTTGGCTTGCTTTACGTTGCCTTGCTTTACGTTGCTTTACGTTGCCTTGCTTTACGTTGCTTTACGTTGCCTTGCTTTACGTTGCCTTGCTTTACGATACTTTACTTTGCCTTGCTTTACGTTGCTTTACGTTGCCTCGCTTTACCTTCCCTTCCTTTACGTTGCCTTACATTACCTTGCTTTACGTTGCCTTGCTTTACTTTGCATTACGTTGCCTTACTTTACGTTGCCTTACGTTGTCTTACTTCACGTTGCCTTGCTTTATGTTGCTTTACGTTGACTTGCGTTACGTTGTCTTACTTTACGTTCCCTTACGTTGCCTTACTTTACGTGTCCTTGCTTTACTTTGCTATACGTTGCCTTGCTTTACGCTGCCTTACGTTGCCTTATTTTACATTGCCTTGCTTTACGTTGCCTTACGTTGCATTACTTTACGTTGCCTTACTTTACGTTGCTTTACGTTGCCTTACTTTACGTTGCTTTACGTTGCCTTCCTTTACATTGCCTTGCTTTACGTTGCTTTACTTTGCCTTACTTGACGTTGCCTTGCTTTACGTTGCTTTACGTTGCCTTACTTTACGTTGTCTTGCTTTACGTTGCTTTACGTTGCCTTGCTTTACGTTGCTTTACGTTGCCTTGCTTCACGTTGCCTTCTTTTACGTTCCTTTATGTTGCCTTGCTTTACGTTGCCTTGCTTTATGTTGCTTTACGTTGCCTTAATTTTCGTTGACTTATGTTGCCTTACTTTACGTTGCCTTGCTTCACATTGCCTTACGTTGCCTTACTTTACGTTGCCTTACTTTACGTTACTTTACGTTGCCTTGCTTTACGTTGCCTTCCTTTACGTTGCCTTGCTTTACGTTGCTTTACGTTGCTTTACTTTGCTTTACTTTGCTTTATTTTACGTTGCTTTACGTTGCCTTGCTTTACGTTGCCTTGCTTTACGTTGCTTTACTTTGCCTTACTTTACGTTGTCTTGCTTTACGTTGCTTTACGTTGCCTTGCTTTATGTTACCTTGCTTTACGTTGCTTTACGGTGCCTTGCTTTACGTTTCCTTGCTTTACGTTGCTTTACGTTGCCTTGCTTTAGGTTGCCTTGCTTTACGTTGCCTTGCTTTACGTTGCTTTACGTTGCCTTACTTTACGTTTCCTTACGTTGCTTTACTTTATGTTGCCTTGCTTTACGTTGCTTTACGTTGCCTTACTTAACTTTGCCTTGCTTTACGTTGCTTTACGTTGCCTTGCTTTACGTTGCTTTACTTTGCCTTGCTTTACGTTCCCTTGCCTTGCTTTGCTTTACGTTGCCTTGCCTTGCCTTGCTTTACGTTGCCTTGCCTTGCCTTGCTTTACTTTGCTTTACGTTGCCTTGCTTTATGTTACCTTGCCTTGCCTTGCTTTACGTTGCCTTGCTTTACGTTGCTTTACATTGCCTTGATTTACGTTCCTTTACGTTTCCTTGCTTTACGTTGCCTTGCATTGCCTTGCTTTACTTTGCCTTTCCTTGTCTTGCTTTTCTTGGTTTACTTTGCCTTGCTTTACATTGCTTTACGTTGCCTTGCTTTACGTTGCTTTACGTTGTCTTGCTTTACGTTTCCTTGCCTTGCCTTGCTTTACGTTGGTTTACGTTGCCTTGCTTTACGTTGCTTTACGTTGCCTTGCTTTACGTTGCCTTGCCTTGCCTTGCTTTACGTTGCTTTACGTTGCCTTGCTTTACATTGCTTTACGTTGCCTTGCTTTACGTTGCCTTGCCTTGCCTTGCTTTACGTTGCTTTACGTTTCCTTGCTTTACGTTGCTTTACCTTGCCATGCTTTACGTTGCCTTGCTTTACGTTGCTTTACGTTACCTTGTTTTAAGTTGCTTTACGTTGCCTTGCTTTACGTTTCCTTGTCTTGACTTGCTTTACGTTGCCTTGCCTTGACTTCCTTTAGGTTGCCTTGCCTTGCCTTGCTTTACATTGCCTTGATTTATGTTGCCTTGCTTTACTTTGCAATGCCTTGCCTTGCTTTACGTTTCCTTGCCTTGTCTTGCTTTTCTTGGTTTACGTTGCCTTGCTTTACATTGCTTTACGTTGCCTTGCTTTACATTGCTTTACGTTGCCTTGCTTTACGTTGCCTTGCTTTACGTTGCCTTGCCTTACATTTCTTTACGTTGCCTTGCTTTACGTTGCTTTACGTTGCCTTGTTTTACGTGGCTTTACGTTGCCTTGGTTTACGTTTCCTTGCCTTGATTTACTTTACGTTGCCTTGCCTTTACTTACTTTACGTTGCCTTGCCTTGCCTTGCTTTACGTTGCTTTACGTTGCCTTGCTTTACGTTGCATTGCCTTGCCTTGCTTTACGTTGCTTTACGTTGCCTTGCTTTACGTTGCCTTAGTTTACATTGCTTTGCGTTACGTTGCTTTACGTTGCCTTGCTTTACGTTGCCTTGCCTTACATTGCTTTACGTTGCCTTGCTTTACGTTGCTTTACGTTGCCTTGCTTTACGTTGCTTTACGTTGCCTTGCTTTACGTTGCTTTACGTTGCCTTGGTTTACGTTTCCTTGCCTTGATTTGCTTTACGTTGCCTTGCCTTTACTTGCTTTACGTTGCCTTGCCTTGCCTTGCTTTACGTTGCTTTACGTTGCCTTGCTTTACGTTGCATTGCCTTGCCTTGCTTTACGTTGCTTTACGTTGCCTTGCTTTACGTTGCCTTAGTTTACATTGCTTTGCGTTACGTTGCTTTACGTTGCCTTGCTTTACGTTGCCTTGCCTTACATTGCTTTACGTTGCCTTGCTTTACGTTGCTTTACGTTGCCTTGCTTTACGTTGCTTTACGTTGCCTTGCTTTACGTTGCTTTACGTTGCCTTGCTTTACTTTGCCTTGCTTTACGACGCTTTAGGTTGCCTTACGTTGCCTTCCTTTACGTTGCCTTGATTTACTTTGCTTTACGTTGCCTTGCTTTACGTTTCCTTGCTTTACGTTCCCTTGCTTTAGGTATCCTTACGTTGCTTTGATTTACGTTGCCTTGCTTTATGTTGCTTTACGTTGCCTTGCTTTACTTTGCCTTGCTTTACGTTGCCTTACGTTGCCTTGCTTTACGTTGCTTTACGTTGCCTTGCTTTACGTTGCCTTACGTTGCCTTGCTTTACGTTGCCTTGCTTTACGTTGCCTTGCTTTACGACGCTTTAGGTTGGCTTGCTTTACGTTGGCTTGCTTTACGTTGGCTTGCTTTACGTTGCTTTACATGGCCTTGCTTTACGTTGCCTTGCTTTACGTTGCTTTAAGTTGCCTTGGTTTACGTTGTCTTGCTTTACGTTGCTTTACGTTGCCTTATTTACGTTGCTTTACGTTGCCTTGCTTTACGTTGCTTTACCTTGCTTTACCTTGCTTTACGTTGCTTTGTCTTGCTTTACCTTGCCTTGCTTTACCTTGCTTTATGTTGCTTTGCCAAGATTTAGCTTACCTTGCTTTACCTTGCTTTACGTTGCTTTGCCTTGCTTTGCCTTACTTTACGTTGACTTGCTTTACGTTGCTTTACGTGGCCTTGATTTACCTTGTTTTACGTTGCTTTACGTTTCCTTGCTTTACCTTGCTTTACGTTGCTTTACGTTTCCATGATTTACCTTGCTTTACTTTGCCTTTCTTTACCTTGCTTTACGTTGCTTTACGTTGCTTTACGTAGCCTTGCCTTACGTTGCCTTCCTTTACCTTGCTTTACGTTCCTTTACGTTGCTTTACGTTGCCTTGCTGTACGTTGCTTTACGTTGCCTTGCTCTACGTTGCTTTACGTTGCTTTACGTTGCTTTGCTTTACCTTGCATTTCATTGCCTTGCTTTACCATGCTTTACGTTGCTTTACGTTGATTTACCTTGCTTTACGTTGCTTTACGTTGTCTTGCTTTACGTTGCTTTACGTTGTCTTGCTTTACGTTGCTTTACGTTGCCTTGCTTTACCTTGCTTTACCTTGCTTTCCCTTGCTTTACGTTTCCTTTCTTTACGTTGCTTTACCTTGCTTTACCTTGTTTACCTTGCTTTATGTTGCTTTACGTTGCTTTACGATGCCTTGCATTACTTTGCCTTGCTTTACGATGCGTTACGTTGCCTTACGTTGCCTTACTTAACTTTGCCTTGCTTTACGTTGCTTTACGTTGCCTTGCTTTACGTTCCCTTGCCTTGCTTTGCTTTACGTTGCCTTGCCTTGCCTTGCTTTACGTTGCCTTGCCTTGCCTTGCTTTACTTTGCTTTACGTTGCCTTGCTTTATGTTACCTTGCCTTGCCTTGCTTTACGTTGCCTTGCTTTACGTTGCTTTACATTGCCTTGATTTACGTTGCTTTACGTTTCCTTGCTTTACGTTGCCTTGCCTTGCCTTGCTTTACGTTGCCTTGCCTTGTCTTGCTTTTCTTGGTTTACTTTGCCTTGCTTTACATTGCTTTACGTTGCCTTGCTTTACGTTGCTTTACGTTGTCTTGCTTTACGTTTCCTTGCCTTGCCTTGCTTTACGTTGGTTTACGTTGCCTTGCTTTACGTTGCTTTACGTTGCCTTGCCTTGCCTTGCTTTACGTTGCTTTACGTTGCCTTGCTTTACATTGCTTTACGTTGCCTTGCTTTACGTTGCCTTGCCTTGCCTTGCTTTACGTTGCTTTACGTTTCCTTGCTTTACGTTGCTTTACGTTGCCATGCTTTACGTTGCCTTGCTTTACGTTGCTTTACGTTACCTTGTTTTAAGTTGCTTTACGTTGCCTTGCTTTACGTTTCCTTGTCTTGACTTGCTTTACGTTGCCTTGCCTTGACTTCCTTTAGGTTGCCTTGCCTTGCCTTGCTTTACATTGCCTTGATTTATGTTGCCTTGATTTACGTTGCAATGCCTTGCCTTGCTTTACGTTTCCTTGCCTTGTCTTGCTTTTCTTGGTTTACGTTGCCTTGCTTTACATTGCTTTACGTTGCCTTGCTTTACGTTGCTTTACGTTGCCTTGCTTTACGTTGCCTTGCTTTACGTTGCCTTGCCTTACATTTCTTTACCTTGCCTTGCTTTACGTTGCTTTACGTTGCCTTGCTTTACGTGGCTTTACGTTGCCTTACGTTGCCATGATTTACGTTGCCTTGCTTTACGTTGCTTTACGTTGCCTTGGTTTACGTTTCCTTGCCTTGATTTGCTTTACGTTGCCTTGCCTTTAATTGCTTTACGTTGCCTTGCCTTGCCTTGCTTTACGTTGCTTTACGTTGCCTTGCTTTACGTTGCATTGCCTTGCCTTGCTTTACGTTGCTTTATGTTGCCTTGCTTTACGTTGCCTTAGTTTACATTGCTTTGCGTTACCTTGCTTTACGTTGCCTTGCTTTACGTTGCCTTGCCTTACATTGCTTTACGTTGCCTTGCTTTACGTTGCTTTACGTTGCCTTGCTTTACGTTGCTTTACGTTGCCTTTCTTTACGTTGCTTTACGTTGCCTTGCTTTACTTTGCCTTGCTTTACGACGCTTTAGGTTGCCTTACGTTGCCTTCCTTTATGTTGCCTTGATTTACTTTGCTTTACGTTGCCTTGCTTTACGTTTCCTTGCTTTACGTTCCCTTGCTTTAGGTATCCTTACGTTGCTTTGATTTACGTTGCCTTGCTTTATGTTGCTTTACGTTGCCTTGCTTTACTTTGCCTTGCTTTACGTTGCCTTACGTTGCCTTGCTTTACGTTGCTTTACGTTGCCTTGTTTACGTTGCCTTACGTGGCCTTGCTTTACGTTGCCTTGCTTTACGTTGCCTTGCTTTACGTTGCCTTACGTTGGCTTGCTTTACGTTGGCTTGCTTTACGTTGGCTTGCTTTACGTTGCTTTACATGGCCTTGCTTTACGTTGCCTTGCTTTACGTTGCTTTAAGTTGCCTTGGTTTACGTTGTCTTGCTTTACGTTGCTTTACGTTGCCTTATTTACGTTGCTTTACGTTGCCTTGCTTTACGTTGCTTTACCTTGCTTTACCTTGCTTTACGTTGCTTTGTCTTGCTTTACCTTGCCTTGCTTTACCTTGCTTTATGTTGCTTTGCCAAGATTTAGCTTGCCTTGCTTTACCTTGCTTTACGTTGCTTTGCCTTGCTTTGCCTTACTTTACGTTGACTTGCTTTACCTTGCCTTACGTTGCTTTGCCTTTCTTTACCTTGCTTTACGTTGCCTTGCTTTACGTTGCTTTACGTGGCCTTGATTTACCTTGTTTTACGTTGCTTTACGTTTCCTTGCTTTACCTTGCTTTACGTTGCTTTACGTTTCCATGATTTACCTTGCTTTACTTTGCCTTTCTTTACCTTGCTTTACGTTGCTTTACGTAGCTTTACGTAGCCTTGCCTTACGTTGCCTTCCTTTACCTTGCTTTACGTTCCTTTACGTTGCTTTACGTTGCCTTGCTGTACGTTGCTTTACGTTGCCTTGCTCTACGTTGCTTTACGTTGCTTTACGTTGCTTTGCTTTACCTTGCATTTCATTGCCTTGCTTTACCATGCTTTAAGTTGCTTTACGTTGATTTACGTTTCCTTGCCTTGCATTGCTTTACGTTGTCTTGCTTTACGTTGCTTTACGTTGTCTTGCTTTACGTTGCTTTACGTTGCCTTGCTTTACCTTGCTTTACCTTGCTTTCCCTTGCTTTACGTTTCCTTTCTTTACGTTGCTTTACCTTGCTTTACCTTGTTTACCTTGCTTTATGTTGCTTTACGTTGCTTTACGATGCCTTGCATTACTTTGCCTTGCTTTACGATGCGTTACGTTGCCTTACGTTGCCTTCCTTTACGTTGCCTTGCTTTACGTTGCTTTACGTTGCCTTGCTTTACGTTTCCTTGCTTTACGTTCCCTTGCTTTACGTTGCTTTACAATGCCTTGCTTTACGTTGCCTTGCTTTACGTTACCTTGCGTTGCTTAAGGTTGCCTTGCATTATGTTGCTTTACGTTGCCTTACGTTGCATTGCTTTACGTTGACTTGCTTTACGTTGACTTGCTTTACGTTGCCTTTCTTTACGTTGCCTTTCTTTATGTTGCCTTACGTTGCCTAACTTAACGTTGCCTTGATTTACTTTGCTATACGTTGCCTTACTTTACGTTGCTTTACGTTGCCTTACTTTACGTTGACTTACGTTGCCTTACTTTACGTTGCCTAGCTTTACATTGCCTTACGTTGCCTTACTTTACGTCGCCTTACTTTACGTTGCTTTTCGTTGCCTTGCTTTACGTTGCATTGCTTTACGTTGCCTTGCTTTACGTTGCCTTGCTTTACGTTGCTTTACGTTGTTTTACGTTGCTTTATTTTACTTTGCTTTAAGTTGCCTTGCTTTACGTTGCCTTGCTTTACGTTGCTTTACGTTGCCTTGCTTTAGTTTTCCTTGCTTTACGTTGCTTTACGTTTCCTTACTTTACCTTTCCTTACGTTGCTTTACGTTGCCTTACTTTACGTTGCCTTGCTTTACGTTGCTTTACGTTGCCTTACTTAACTTTGCCTTGCTTTACGTTGCTTTACGTTGCCTTGCTTTACGTTGCTTTACGTTTCCTTCTTTACGTTGCCTTGCCTTGCTTTGCTTTAAGTTGCCTTGACTTGCCTTGCTTTACTTTGATTTACGTTGCCTTGCTTTACGTTGCCTTGCCTTGCCTTGCTTTACTTTGCCTTGCTTTACGTTGCTTTACGTTGCCTTGCTTTACGTTGCCTTGCCTTGCCTTGCTTTACGTTGCCTTGCCTTTCCTTGCTTTACGTTGCCTTGCCTTGTCTTTCTTTTCTTGGTTTACGTTGCCTTCCTTTACATTGCTTTACGTTGCCTTGCTTTACGTTGCTTTATTTTGTCTTGCTTTACGTTGCCTTGCCTTGCCTTGCTTCACGTTGGTTTACGTTGCCTTGCTTTACGTTGCCTTGCCTTGCCTCGCTTTACGTTGCTTTACATTGCCTTAATTTACGTTGCTTTATGTTGCCTTGCTTTACGTTGCCTTGCCTTGCCTTGCTTTACGTTGCCTTGCCTTGTCTTGCTTTTCTTGGTTTACGTTGCCTTGCTTTACATTGCTTTACGTTGCCTTGCCTTGACTTCCTTTACATTGCCTTGCCTTGCCTTGCTTTACGTTGGTTTACGTTCCCTTGCTTTACGTTGCTTTACGTTTCCTTGCTTTACGTTGCCTTGCCTTGCCTTGCTTTACGTTGCTTTACGTTCCCTTGCTTTACGTTGCTTTACTTTGTCTTGCTTTACGTTCCCTTGCCTTCCCTTGCTTTACATTGCTTTACGTTGCCTTGCTTTACGTTGCTTTACGTTGCCTTGCTTTACGTTGCCTTGCTTTGCCTTACTTTACGTTGCCTTGCTTTACGTTGCTTTACGTTGCCTTGTTTTAAGTTGCTTTACGTTGCCTTGCTTTACGTTTCCTTGCCTTGATTTGCTTTACGTTGCCTTGCCTTGACTTGCTTTACGTTGCTTTACGTTGCCTTGCTTTACGTTGCCTTGCCTTGCTTTATGTTGCCTTGCTTTACGTTGCTTTACGTTGCCTTGCTTTATGTTGCCTTACCTTGCCTTGCTTTACGTTGCTTTACGTTACCTTGCTTTACGTTGCTTTACGTTGCCTTGCTTTACGTTGCCTTACTTTACGTTGCTTTGCGTTACGTTGCTTTACGTTGCCTTGCTTTACGTTGCCTTGCTTTACTTTGCTTTACGTTGCCTTGCCTTGCTTTACGTTGCTTTACGTTGCCTTCCTTTACGTTGCCTTGCCTTGCATTGCTTTACGCTGACTTGCTTTACGTTGCCTTGCTTTACGTTGCTTTACGTTGCGTTGCTTTACGTTGCTTTACATTGCCTTGCTTTACTTTGCCTTGCTTTACGATGCTTTATGTTGCCTTACGTTGCCTTCCTTTACGTTGCCTTGATTTACTTTGCTTTACGTTGCCTTGCTTTACGTTTCCTTGCTTTACGTTCCCTTGTTTTACGTTTCCTTACGTTGCTTTGCTTTACGTTGCCTTGCTTTATGTTGCTTTACGTTGCCTTGCTTTACTTTGCCTTGCTTCACGTTGCCTTACGTTGCCTTGCTTTACGTTGCTTTACATTGCCTTGCTTTACGTTGCCTTACGTTGCCTTGCTTTACCTTACCTGGCTTTACGTTGCCTTGATTTACGTTGCCTTACATTATGTTTCCTTACGTTGGCTTGCTTTACGTTGGCTTGCTTTACGTTGGCTTGCTTTACGTTGCTTTACGTGGCCTTGCTTTACGTTGTCTTGCTTTACGTTGCTTTAAGTTGCCTTGGTTTAAGTTGCCTTGCTTTAAGTTGCTTTACGTTGCCTTGCTTTACGTTGCTTTACGTTGCCTTGCTTTACGTTGCTTTACGTTGCCTTGCTTTACGTTGCTTTATGTTGCCTTGCTTTACGTTGCCTTACTTTACGTTTCCTTGCTTTACGTTCCTTTACGTTGACTTGCTTTACGTTCCTTTACGATGCCTTGCTTTACCTTGCCTTGCTTTACCTTGCTTTACCTTGCCTTGCTTTACCTTGCTTTATGTTGCTTTATGTTGCCTTGCTTTACGTTTCTTTACCTTGCTTTGCCTTGCCTTGCTTTACCTTGCTTTACGTTGCTTTACGTTGCCATGCTTTACCTTGATTTACCTTGCTTTAACTTGCATTGCTTTACCTTGCTTTACGTTGCTTTACGTTGCGTTGTTTTACCTTGCTTTATCTTACTTTACGTTGCTTTACCTTGCTTTACGTTGCCTTTCTTTACCTTGCTTTACGTTGCTTTACGTTGCTTTACGTAGCCTTGCTTTACGTTGCCTTGCTTTCCCTTGCTTTACGTTGCTTTACGTTGCTTTACGTAGCCTTGCTGTACGTTGCTTTACGTTGCCTTGCTCTACGTAGCTTTACGTTGCTTTACGTTGCCTTGCTTTACCTTGCATTACGGTGCCTTGCTTTATGTTGCTTTACGTTGCTTTACCTTGCTTTACGTTGCTTTACGTTGTCTTGCTTTACCTAGCTTTATGTTGCCTTGCTTTACCTTGCTTTACCTTGCTTTATCTTGCTTTACGTTGCCTTGCTTTACGTTGTTTTACGTTGCCTTCCTTTACGTTGCTTTACGTTGCCTTGCTTTACGTTGCTTTACCTTGCTTTCCCTTGCTTTATCTTGCTTTACATTGCCTTGCTTTATGTTGCATTACGTTGCCTTGCTTTATGTTGCTTTACGTTGCCTTGCTTTACGTTGCTTTACGTTGCCTTGCTTTACGTTGCCTTGCCTTGCCTTGCTTTACGTTTCCTTGACTTGTCTTGCATTATGTTTCTTTATGTTACCTTGCTTTACGTTGCTTTACGTTGCCTTGCTTTCCGTTGCTTTACATTGCCTTGCTTTACGTTGCCTTGCCTTGCTTTCTGTTGCTTTACCTTGCCTTGCTTTACGTTGCCTTGCTTTGCCTTGCCTTACGTTGCCTTGCTTTACGATGCTTTACGTTGCCTTGCTTTACGATGCTTTACGTTGTCTTGCTTTACGTTGCTTTAAGTTGCCTTGCTTTACATTGCTTTACGTTGCCTTGCTTTACGTTGCTTTACGTTCCCTTGTTTTACGTTGCTTTACGTTGCCTTGCTTTACGTTTCCTTGCCTTGCCTTGCTTTACGTTGCCTTGCCTTTACTTGCTTTACGTTGCCTTACCTTGCCTTGCTTTACGTTGCTTTACGTTGCCTTGCTTTATGTTGCCTTGCCTTGCCTTGCTTTACGTTGCCTTGCTTTACGTTGCTTTACGTTGCCTTGCTTTATGTTGCCTTACCTTGCCTTGCTTTACGTTGCCTTGCCTTGTCTTGCTTTTCTTGGTTTACGTTGCCTTGCTTTACATTGCTTTACGTTGCCTTGCTTTACGTTGCTTTACGTTGCCTTGCTTTACTTTGCCTTGCTTTACGATGCTGTACGTTTCCTTACGTTGCCTTGCTTTACTTTACCTTGCTTTACGATGCTGTACGTTTCCTTACGTTGCCTTCCTTTACGTTCCCTTGCTTTACTTTGCTTTACGATGCCTTGCTTTACGTTGCCTTGCTTTACGTTATCTTACGTTGCTTTAAGTTGCCTTGCTTTATGTTGCTTTACGTTGCCATACGTTGCCTTACGTTGCCTTGCTTTATGTTGCCTTGCTTTATGTTGCTTTACGTTGCCTTGCTTTACGTTGCCTTTCTTTATGTTGCTTTACGTTGCCTTTCTTTACGTTGCCTTGCTTTACGTTGCCTTGCCTTGCCTTGCTTTACGTTGCCTTGCTTTACGATGCTTTACGTTGCCTTGCTTTACGATGCTTTACGTTGTCTTGCTTTACGATGCTTTACCTTGTCTTGCTTTACGTTGCTTTAAGTTGCCTTGCTTTACGTTGCTTTACGTTGCCTTGCTTTACGTTCCTTTACGTTGCCTTGTTTTACGTTGCTTTATGTTGCCTTGCTTTACGTTTCCTTGCCTTGACTTGCTTTACGTTGCCTTGCCTTTACTTGCTTTACGTTGCCTTGCCTTGCCTTGCTTTACGTTGCTTTACGTTGCCTTGCTTTACATTGCTTTACGTTGCCTTGCTTTACGTTGCCTTGCTTTGCCTTACTTTACGTTGCCTTGCCTTGCCTTGCTTTACGTTGCTTTACGTTGCCTTGCTTTACGTTGCTTTACGTTGCCTTGCTTTACGTTGCCTTGCCTTGCTTTACGTTGCCTTGCCTTGCTTTATGTTGCCTTGCTTTACGTTGCTTTACGTTGCCTTGCTTTATGTTGCCTTACGTTGCCTTGCTTTACGTTGCTTTAAGTTACTTTGCTTTACGTTGCTTTACGTTGCCTTGCTTTACGTTGCCTTACTTTACGTTGCTTTGCGTTACGTTGCTTTACGTTGCCTTGCTTTACGTTGCCTTGCTTTACTTTGCTTTACATTGCCTTGCCTTGCTTTATGTTGCTTTACGTTGCCTTCCTTTAAGTTGCCTTGCCTTGCCTTGCTTTACGTTGTCTTGCTTTACGTTGCCTTGCTTTACGTTGCTTTACGTTGCCTTGCTTTACATTGCTTTACATTGCCTTGCTTTACTTTGCCTTGCTTTACGATGCTTTACGTTGCCTTACGTTGCCTTCCTTTACGTTGCCTTGATTTACTTTGCTTTACGTTGCCTTGCTTTACGTTTCCTTGCTTTACGTTCCCTTGCTTTACGTTTCCTTACGTTGCTTTGCTTTACATTGCCTTGCTTTATGTTGCTTTACGTTGCCTAGCTTTACGTTGCTTTACATTGCCTTGCTTTACGTTGCCTTACGTTGCCTTGCTTTACGTTGCCTTGCTTTACCTTACCTTGCTTTACGTTGCCTTGATTTACGTTGCCTTACTTTACGTTTCCTTACGTTGGCTTGCTTTACGTTGGCTTGCTTTACGTTGCTTTACGTGGCCTTGCTTTACGTTGTCTTGCTTTACGTTGCTTTAAGTTGCTTTGGTTTACGTTGCCTTGCTTTACGTTGCTTTACGTTGCCTTGCTTTACGTTGCTTTACGTTGCCTTGCTTTACGTTGCTTTATGTTGCCTTGCTTTACGTTGCCTTACTTTACGTTTCCTTGCTTTACGTTCCTTTACGTTGCCTTGCTTTACCTTCCTTTACGATGCCTTGCTTTACCTTGCCTTGCTTTACCTTGCTTTACCTTGCCTTGCTTTACCTTGCTTTATGTTGCTTTATGTTGCCTTGCTTTACGTTGCTTTACCTTGCTTTGCCTTGCCTTGCTTTACCTTGCTTTACGTTGCTTTACGTTGCCATGCTTTACCTTGATTTACCTTGCTTTACCTTGCATTGCTTTACCTTGCTTTACGTTGCTTTACGTTGCGTTGCTTTACCTTGCTTTATCTTACTTTACGTTGCTTTACCTTGCTTTACCTTGCTTTACGTTGCTTTGTCTTGCTTTACCTTGCCTTACTTTACCTTACTTTGTGTTGCTTTGCCAAGATTTAGCTTGCCTTGCTTTACCTTGCTTTACGTTGCTTTGCCTTGCTTTGCCTTACTTTACGTTGCCTTGCTTTACCTTGCCTTACGTTGCTTTGCCTTTCTTTACCTTGCTTTACGTTGCCTTGCTTTACGTTGCTTTACGTTGCCTTGATTTACCTTACTTTACGTTGCTTTACGTTGCTTTACGTTGCCTTGCTTTACCTTGCTTTACGTTGCTTTACGTAGCTTTACGTTGCTTTCCGTTGCCATGCTTTACCTTGCTTTACGTTGCCTTTCTTTACCTTGCTTTACGTTGCTTTACGTTGCTTTACGTAGCCTTGCTTTACGTTGCCTTGCTTTCCCTTGCTTTACTTTGCTTTACGTTGCTTTACGTAGCCTTGCTGTACGTTGCTTTACGTTGCCTTGCTCTACGTTGCTTTACGTTGCTTTACGTTGCCTTGCTTTACCTTGCATTACGGTGCCTTCCTTTATGTTGCTTTACGTTGCTTTACCTTGCTTTACGTTGCTTTACGTTGTCTTGCTTTACCTAGCTTTACGTTGCCTTGCTTTACGTTGCTTTACCTAGCTTTACCTTGTTTACCTTTCTTTACGTTGCTTTACGTTGCTTTACATTGCCTTGCTTTACCTTGCTTTACGTTGCTTTACCTTGCTTTACCTTGCTTTACGTTGCCTTGCTTTACGTTGTTTTACGTTGCCTTCCTTTACGTTGCTTTACGTTGCCTTGCTTTACGTTGCTTTACCTTGCTTTACCTTGCTTTATCTTGCTTTACATTGCCTTGCTTTATGTTGCCTTGCTTTACGTTGCTTTATGTTGCATTACCTTGCTTTACCCAGCTTTACCTTGCTTTACGTTGCCTTGCTTTACGTTACTTTACGTTGCTTTACCTTGCTTTACCTTGCTTTACGTTGCCTTGCTTTACGTTGCTTAACGTTGCTTTAACAGACTTTACCTTGCTTTTCCTTGCTTTACGTTGCTTTACGATGGTTTGCTTTACGTTTCTTTACGTTGCCTTCCTTTACGTTGCTTTACGTTGCGTTTCGTTACGTTGCCTTGCTTTACGTTGCCTTGACTTACATTGCTTTACGTTGCCTTGCTTTACGTTGCCTTGCCTTGCTTTACGTTGCCTTGCTTTATGTTGCTTTACGTTGCCTTGCTTTATGTTGCTTTACGTTGCCTTGCTTTACGTTGCTTTACATTGCCTTGCCTTGCCTTGCTTTACGTTTCCTTGACTTGTCTTGCATTATGTTTCTTTATGTTACCTTGCTTTACGTTGCCTTGCCTTGCTTTCTGTTGCTTTACGTTGCCTTGCTTTACGTTGCCTTGCCTTGCCTTGCTTTACGTTGCCTTGCTTTACGATGCTTTACGTTGCCTTGCTTTACGATGCTTTACGTTGTCTTGCTTTACGTTGCTTTAAGTTGCCTTGCTTTACGTTGCTTTCCGTTGCCTTGCTTTACGTTGCTTTACGTTGCCTTGTTTTACGTTGCTTTCCGTTGACTTGCTTTACGTTTCCTTGCCTTGACTTGCATTACGTTGCCTTGCCTTTACTTGCTTTACGTTGCCTTGCCTTGCCTTGCTTTACGTTGCTTTACGTTGCCTTGCTTTATGTTGCCTTGCCTTGCCTTGCTTTACGTTGCCTTGCTTTACATTGCTTTACGTTGCCTTGCTTTATGTTACCTTACCTTGCCTTGCTTTACGTTGCCTTGCCTTGTCTTGCTTTTCTTGGTTTACGATGCCTTGCTTTACATTCCTTTACGTTGCCTTGCTTTACCTTGCTTTACGTTGTCTTGCTTTACGTTGCCTTGCCTTGCCTTGCTTTACGTTGCTTTACGTTGCCTTGCTTTACGTTGCTTTACGTTGCCTTGCTTTACGTTGCCTTACGTTGCCTTGCTTTACGTTGCCTTGCTTTACGTTTCTTTACGTTGCCTTGCTTTACTTTGCCTTGCTTTACGATGCTGTACGTTTCCTTACGTTGCCTTCCTTTACGTTCCCTTGCTTTACGTTGCTTCACGTTGCCTTGCTTTATGTTGCTTTACATTGCCTTACGTTGCCTTACGTTGCCTTGCTTTATGTTGCCTTGCTTTATGTTGCCTTGCTTTATGTTGCTTTACGTTGCCTTGCTTTACGTTGCCTTTCTTTATGTTGCTTTACGTTGCCTTGCTTTACGTTGCCTTGCTTTACGTTGCCTTACGTTTCCTTGCTTTACGTTGCCTTGCTTTACGTTTCCTTGCTTTACGTTGCCTTACGTTGCCTTCCTTTACGTTGACTTGCTTTACGTTGCCTTGCTTTACGTTGCCTTACGTTGCCTAACTTTACGTTGCCTTGCTTTACTTTGCTATACGTTTCCTTAGTTTAAGTTGCTTAACGTTGCCTTACTTTACGTTGACTTACGTTGCCTTACTTTACGTTGCCTTGCTTTACATTGCCTTACGTTGCCTTACTTTACGTTGCCTTACTTTACGTTGCTTTACGTTTTCTTGCTTTACGTTGCCTTGCTTTACGTTGCCTTGCTTTACGTTGCCTTGCTTTACGTTGCTTTATTTTACTTTGCTTTAATTTGCCTTGCTTTACGTTGCCTTGCTTTACGTTGCTTTACTTTGCCTTACTTTACGTTGCTTTACGTTGCCTTGCTTTACGTTGCTTTACGTTGCTTTACCTTGCTTTACCTTGCTTTACCTTTCTTTACGATGCCTTGCTTTACGTTGCTTTACGTTGCTTTACCTTGCTTTAGCTTTCTTTACCTTGCTTTACGTTGCCTTGCTTTACGTTGATTTATGTGTCCTTGCTTTACGTTGCTTTACGTTGCTATACGTTGCCTTGATTTACCCTGCTTTACGTTGCCTTGCTTTACGTTGCTTTACGTTGCTTCAACTGACTTTACCTTGCTTTACCTTGCTTTACGTTTGTTTGCTTTACGTTGCTTTACGTTGCCTTCCTTTACATTGCTTTACCTTGCTTTACGTTCCTTTACGTTGCGTTTCGTTACGTTGCCTTGCTTTACGTTGCCTTGCCTTACATTGCTTTACGTTGCCTTGCTTTACGTTGCCTTGCCTTGCCTTGCTTTACGTTGCCTTGCCTTGCCTTGCTTTACGTTGCCTTGCTTTATGTTGCTTTACGTTTCCTTGCTTTACGTTGCTTTACGTTGCCTTACTTTACGTTGCCTTGCCTTGCCTTGCTTTACGTTTCCTTGACTTGTCTTGCATTATGTTTCTTTACGTTACCTTGCTTTACGTTGCTTTAGGTTGCCTTGCTTTCCGTTCCTTTACGTTCCCTTGCATTACGTTGCCTTGCCTTGCTTTCTGTTGCTTTACGTTGCCTTGCTTTACGTTGCCTTGCCTTGCCTTGCTTTACGTTGCATTGCTTTACGTTACCTTGCCTTGCCTTACTTTACGTTGCCTTGCTTTACGATGCTTTGCGTTGCCTTGCTTTACGATGCTTTACGTTGTCTTGCTTTACGTTGCTTTAAGTTGCCTTGCTTTACGTTGCTTTACGTTGCCTTGCCTTGTCTTGCTTTTCT
Organism: Phaenicophaeus curvirostris; assembly: GCF_032191515.1. Lineage (NCBI taxonomy): Eukaryota > Metazoa > Chordata > Aves > Cuculiformes > Cuculidae > Phaenicophaeus > Phaenicophaeus curvirostris. The sequence goes on from NW_027206684.1 coordinate 427,666, forward strand.
TGGTTTACGTTGCCTTGCTTTACGTTGCCTTACCTTGCCTTGCTTTACGTTGCTTTACGTTGTCTTGCTTTACGTTGCCTTGCCTTGCCTTGCTTTACGTTGCCTTGCCTTGTCTTGCTTTACCTTGCTTTACGTTGCCTTTTTTACGTGGCTTTACGTTGCCTTGCTTTACGTTCCCTTGCTTTACTTTGCTTTACCATGCCTTGCTTTACGTTGCCTTGCTTTACGTTACCTTACGTTGCTTTAAATTGCCTTGCTTTATGTTGCTATACGTTGCCTAACGTTGCCTTACGTTGCCTTGCTTTACGTTACCTTACGTTGCTTTAAATTGCCTTGCTTTATGTTGCTTTACGTTGACTTGCTTTACGTTGCCTTTCTTTATGTTGCTTTACGTTGCCTTGCTTTACGTTGCCTTAAGTTGCCTTGCTTTACGTTGACTTGCTTTAAGTTGCCTTTCTTTACGTTGCCTTGCTTTACTTTGCTATACATTTCCTTACTTTACGTTTCTTTACGTTGCCTTACTTTACGTTGACTTACGTTGCCTTACTTTACGTTGCCTTGCTTTACATTGCCTTACGTTGCCTTACTTTACGTTGCCTTACTTACGTTGCTTTACGTTGTCTTGCTTTACGTTGCCTTGCTTTACGTTGCCTTGCTTTACGTTGCCTTGCTTTACGTTGCTTTATTTTACTTTGCTTTAAGTTGCCTTGCTTTACGTTTCCTTGCTTTACGTTGCTTTACTTTGCCTTACTTTACGTTGTCTTTCTTTACGTTGCTTTACGTTGCCTTGCTTTACGTTGCCTTGCTTTACGTTGCTTTACGTTGCCTTCCTTTAGATTTCCTTACTTTACGTTGCTTTACGTTACCTTACTTAAATTTGCCTTGCTTTACGTTGCTTTACGTTGCCTTGCTTTACGTTGCTTTACGTTTCCTTGCTTTACGTTGCCTTGCCTTGCTTTACGTTGCTTTACGTTGCCTTGCTTTACGTTGCCTTGCCTTGCTTTGCTTTACATTGCCTTGCCTTGCCTTGATTTAGGTTGCCTTGCCTTGCCTTGCTTTACGTTGCTTTACGTTGCCTTGCTTTACGTTGTCTTGCCTTGCCTTGCTTTACGTTGCCTTGCCTTGTCTTTCTTTTCTTGGTTTACGTTGCCTTGCTTTACATTGCTTTACGTTGCCTTGCTTTACGTCGCTTTACGTTGTCTTGCTTTACGTTGCCTTGCCTTGCCTTCTTTCACTTTGGTTTACTTTGCCTTGCTTTACGTTCCCTTGCTTTACGTTGCCTTGCCTTGCCTTGCTTTACGTTGCTTTACGTTGCCTTGCTTTACGTTGCCTTGCCTTGCTTTACGTTTCTATAGGTTTCCTTGCTTTACATTGCTTTACGTTGCCTTGCTTTACGTTGCCTTGCTTTACGTTGCTGTACTTTGCCTTGATTTACGTTGCTTTACGTTGCTTTACGTTGCTTTACTTTACGTAGCTTTACGTTGCCTTGCTTTATGTTGCCTTGCTTTACCTTGCTTTACGTTGCCTTACTTTACGTTGTCTTGCTTTACGTTGCTTTACGTTGCCTTGCTTTACGTTGCCTTGCTATACGTTGCTTTACGTTGCCTTGCTTTACGTTGCTTTACGTTGCCTTTCTTTACGTTGCCTTGCTTTATGTTGCTTTACGTTGCCTTACTTTACGTTGCCTTATGTTGCCTAACTTTACGTTGCCTTGCTTTACTTTGCTATACGTTGCCTTTTTTTTACGTTGACTTACTTTGCCTTACTTTACGTTGCCTTGCTTTACATTGCCTTACGTTGCCTTACTTTACGTTGCCTTACTTTACGTTGCATTACGTTGCCTTGCATTACGTTGCTTTACGTTGCTTTACGTTGCTTTAAGTTGCTTTACTTTACGTTGCTTTACGTTGCCTTGCTTTACGTTGCCTTGCTTTACATTGCTTTAATTTGCCTTACTTTACGTTGTCTTGCCTTACGTTGTTTTACGTTGCCTTGCTTTACGTTACCTTGCTTTACGTTGCTTTACGTTGCCTTGCTTTACGTTTCCTTGCTTTCCATTGCTTTACGTTGCCTTACTTTACGTTGCCATGCTTTACGTTGCTTTACCTTGCCGTACTTAACTTTGCCTTGCTTTACGTTGCTTTACGTTGCCTTGCTTTACGTTGCTTTACGTTGCCTTGCTTAACGTTGCTTTACGTTGCCTTGCTTTACCTTGCCTTGCCTTGCTTTACGTTGCCTTGCCTTGCCTTGCTTTATGTTGCTTTAAGTTGCCTTGCTTTACGTTGCCTTGCCTTGCCTTGCTTTACTTTGTCTTGCTTTACGTTGTTTTACGTTGCCTTGCTTTACGTTGCTTTACGTGGCCTTGCTTTACGTTGTCTTGCTTTACGTTGCTTTAAGTTGCCTTGGTTTAAGTTGCCTTGCTTTAAGTTGCTTTACGTTGCCTTGCTTTACGTTGCTTTACGTTGCCTTGCTTTACGTTTCTTTACGTTGCCTTGCTTTGCTTTATGTTGCCTTGCCTTGCCTTGCTTTACGTTGCCTTGCCTTGCCTTGCTTTACTTTGATTTACGTTGCCTTGCTTTATGTTGCCTTGCCTTGCTTTACGTTGCCTTGATTTACGTTGCTTTACATTGCCTTGATTTACGTTGCTTTACGTTGCCTTGCTTTATGTTGCCTTGATTTGCCTTGCTTTCTGTTGCCTTGCCTTGTCTTGCTTTTCTTGATTTACGTTGCCTTGCTTTACATTGCTTTACGTTGCCTTGCTTTACGTTGCCTTGCCTTGCCTTGCTTTACGTTGCTTTACGTTGCCTTGCTTTACGTTGCCTTTCCTTGCTTTACGTTTCTTTACGTTGCCTTGCTTTACATTGCTTTACGTTGCCTTGCTTTACGTTGCCTTGCTTTACGTTGCTTTATTTTGCCTTGATTTACGTTGCTTTACTTTGCTTTACGTTGCTTTACTTTACGTAGCTTTACGTTGCCTTGCTTTATGTTGCCTTGCTTTACGTTGCTTTACGTTGCCTTACTTTACGTTGTCTTTCTTTACGTTGATTTACGTTGCCTTGCTTTACGTTGCCTTGCTATACGTTGCTTTACGTTGCCTTGCTTTACGTTTCTTTACGATGCCTTGCTTTACGTTGCCTTGCTTTAAGTTACCTTACGTTGCTTTAAGTTGCCTTGATTTATGTTGCTTTACGTTGCCTTACGTTGCTTTGCTTTACGTTGCCTTGCATTATGTTGCTTTACGTTGCCTTGCTTTACTTTGCCTTGCTTTACGTTGCCTTACGTTGCCTTGCTTTATGTTGCTTTACGTTGCCTTGCTTTACTTTGCCTTACGTTGCCTTGCTTTACGTAGCTTTACGTTGCCTTGCTTTACGTTCCGTTCCATTACGTTGCTTTACGTTGTCTTGCTTTACGATGCCTTGCTTTACGATACTTTACGTTGCCTTGCTTTACGTTCCGTTGCTTTACGTTGCTTTACGTTGCCTTGCTTTACCTTGGCTTCCTTTACGTTGCCTTACATTGCCTTGCTTTACGTTGCCTTGCTTTACGTTGCTTTACGTTGCCTTGCTTTACGTTGCCTTACGTTGTCTTGCTTCATGTTGCCTTGCTTTACGTTGCGTTGCTTTACATTCCTTTACGTTGCCTTACTTTACATTCCTTTACGTTGCCTTACTTTACGTTGCTTTACGTTGCCTTACTTTACGTTGCCTTACGTTGCCTTACTTTACGTGTCCTTGCTTTACTTTGCTATACATTGCCTTGCTTTACGCTGCCTTACGTTGCCTTGCTTTACGTTGCCTTGCTTTACTTTGCCTTACGTTGCCTTACTTTACATTGCCTTACTTTACGTTGCTTTACGTTGCATTGCTTTACGTTGCCTTTCTTTAGGTTGCTTTACTTTGCCTTGATTTATGTTGCTTTACGTTGCTTTACGTTGCTTTACTTTACGTTGCTTTACGTTGCTTGCTTTACGTTGCTTTACGTTGCCTTGCTTTACGTTGCTTTACGTTGCCTTGCTTTACATTGCTTTACATTGCCTTGCTTTACTTTGCCTTGCTTTACGATGCTTTACGTTGCCTTACGTTGCCTTCCTTTACGTTGCCTTGATTTACTTTGCTTTACGTTGCCTTGCTTTACGTTTCCTTGCTTTACGTTCCCTTGCTTTACGTTTCCTTACGTTGCTTTGCTTTACATTGCCTTGCTTTATGTTGCTTTACGTTGCCTAGCTTTACGTTGCTTTACATTGCCTTGCTTTACGTTGCCTTACGTTGCCTTGCTTTACGTTGCCTTGCTTTACCTTACCTTGCTTTACGTTGCCTTGATTTACGTTGCCTTACTTTACGTTTCCTTACGTTGGCTTGCTTTACGTTGGCTTGCTTTACGTTGCTTTACGTGGCCTTGCTTTACGTTGTCTTGCTTTACGTTGCTTTAAGTTGCTTTGGTTTACGTTGCCTTGCTTTACGTTGCTTTACGTTGCCTTGCTTTACGTTGCTTTACGTTGCCTTGCTTTACGTTGCTTTATGTTGCCTTGCTTTACGTTGCCTTACTTTACGTTTCCTTGCTTTACGTTCCTTTACGTTGCCTTGCTTTACCTTCCTTTACGATGCCTTGCTTTACCTTGCCTTGCTTTACCTTGCTTTACCTTGCCTTGCTTTACCTTGCTTTATGTTGCTTTATGTTGCCTTGCTTTACGTTGCTTTACCTTGCTTTGCCTTGCCTTGCTTTACCTTGCTTTACGTTGCTTTACGTTGCCATGCTTTACCTTGATTTACCTTGCTTTACCTTGCATTGCTTTACCTTGCTTTACGTTGCTTTACGTTGCGTTGCTTTACCTTGCTTTATCTTACTTTACGTTGCTTTACCTTGCTTTACCTTGCTTTACGTTGCTTTGTCTTGCTTTACCTTGCCTTACTTTACCTTACTTTGTGTTGCTTTGCCAAGATTTAGCTTGCCTTGCTTTACCTTGCTTTACGTTGCTTTGCCTTGCTTTGCCTTACTTTACGTTGCCTTGCTTTACCTTGCCTTACGTTGCTTTGCCTTTCTTTACCTTGCTTTACGTTGCCTTGCTTTACGTTGCTTTACGTTGCCTTGATTTACCTTACTTTACGTTGCTTTACGTTGCTTTACGTTGCCTTGCTTTACCTTGCTTTACGTTGCTTTACGTAGCTTTACGTTGCTTTCCGTTGCCATGCTTTACCTTGCTTTACGTTGCCTTTCTTTACCTTGCTTTACGTTGCTTTACGTTGCTTTACGTAGCCTTGCTTTACGTTGCCTTGCTTTCCCTTGCTTTACTTTGCTTTACGTTGCTTTACGTAGCCTTGCTGTACGTTGCTTTACGTTGCCTTGCTCTACGTTGCTTTACGTTGCTTTACGTTGCCTTGCTTTACCTTGCATTACGGTGCCTTCCTTTATGTTGCTTTACGTTGCTTTACCTTGCTTTACGTTGCTTTACGTTGTCTTGCTTTACCTAGCTTTACGTTGCCTTGCTTTACGTTGCTTTACCTAGCTTTACCTTGTTTACCTTTCTTTACGTTGCTTTACGTTGCTTTACATTGCCTTGCTTTACCTTGCTTTACGTTGCTTTACCTTGCTTTACCTTGCTTTACGTTGCCTTGCTTTACGTTGTTTTACGTTGCCTTCCTTTACGTTGCTTTACGTTGCCTTGCTTTACGTTGCTTTACCTTGCTTTACCTTGCTTTATCTTGCTTTACATTGCCTTGCTTTATGTTGCCTTGCTTTACGTTGCTTTATGTTGCATTACCTTGCTTTACCCAGCTTTACCTTGCTTTACGTTGCCTTGCTTTACGTTACTTTACGTTGCTTTACCTTGCTTTACCTTGCTTTACGTTGCCTTGCTTTACGTTGCTTAACGTTGCTTTAACAGACTTTACCTTGCTTTTCCTTGCTTTACGTTGCTTTACGATGGTTTGCTTTACGTTTCTTTACGTTGCCTTCCTTTACGTTGCTTTACGTTGCGTTTCGTTACGTTGCCTTGCTTTACGTTGCCTTGACTTACATTGCTTTACGTTGCCTTGCTTTACGTTGCCTTGCCTTGCTTTACGTTGCCTTGCTTTATGTTGCTTTACGTTGCCTTGCTTTATGTTGCTTTACGTTGCCTTGCTTTACGTTGCTTTACATTGCCTTGCCTTGCCTTGCTTTACGTTTCCTTGACTTGTCTTGCATTATGTTTCTTTATGTTACCTTGCTTTACGTTGCCTTGCCTTGCTTTCTGTTGCTTTACGTTGCCTTGCTTTACGATGCTTTACGTTGCCTTGCTTTACGATGCTTTACGTTGTCTTGCTTTACGTTGCTTTAAGTTGCCTTGCTTTACGTTGCTTTCCGTTGCCTTGCTTTACGTTGCTTTACGTTGCCTTGTTTTACGTTGCTTTCCGTTGACTTGCTTTACGTTTCCTTGCCTTGACTTGCATTACGTTGCCTTGCCTTTACTTGCTTTACGTTGCCTTGCCTTGCCTTGCTTTACGTTGCTTTACGTTGCCTTGCTTTATGTTGCCTTGCCTTGCCTTGCTTTACGTTGCCTTGCTTTACATTGCTTTACGTTGCCTTGCTTTATGTTACCTTACCTTGCCTTGCTTTACGTTGCCTTGCCTTGTCTTGCTTTTCTTGGTTTACGATGCCTTGCTTTACATTCCTTTACGTTGCCTTGCTTTACCTTGCTTTACGTTGTCTTGCTTTACGTTGCCTTGCCTTGCCTTGCTTTACGTTGCTTTACGTTGCCTTGCTTTACGTTGCTTTACGTTGCCTTGCTTTACGTTGCCTTACGTTGCCTTGCTTTACGTTGCCTTGCTTTACGTTTCTTTACGTTGCCTTGCTTTACTTTGCCTTGCTTTACGATGCTGTACGTTTCCTTACGTTGCCTTCCTTTACGTTCCCTTGCTTTACGTTGCTTCACGTTGCCTTGCTTTATGTTGCTTTACATTGCCTTACGTTGCCTTACGTTGCCTTGCTTTATGTTGCCTTGCTTTATGTTGCCTTGCTTTATGTTGCTTTACGTTGCCTTGCTTTACGTTGCCTTTCTTTATGTTGCTTTACGTTGCCTTGCTTTACGTTGCCTTGCTTTACGTTGCCTTACGTTTCCTTGCTTTACGTTGCCTTGCTTTACGTTTCCTTGCTTTACGTTGCCTTACGTTGCCTTCCTTTACGTTGACTTGCTTTACGTTGCCTTGCTTTACGTTGCCTTACGTTGCCTAACTTTACGTTGCCTTGCTTTACTTTGCTATACGTTTCCTTAGTTTAAGTTGCTTAACGTTGCCTTACTTTACGTTGACTTACGTTGCCTTACTTTACGTTGCCTTGCTTTACATTGCCTTACGTTGCCTTACTTTACGTTGCCTTACTTTACGTTGCTTTACGTTTTCTTGCTTTACGTTGCCTTGCTTTACGTTGCCTTGCTTTACGTTGCCTTGCTTTACGTTGCTTTATTTTACTTTGCTTTAATTTGCCTTGCTTTACGTTGCCTTGCTTTACGTTGCTTTACTTTGCCTTACTTTACGTTGCTTTACGTTGCCTTGCTTTACGTTGCTTTACGTTGCTTTACCTTGCTTTACCTTGCTTTACCTTTCTTTACGATGCCTTGCTTTACGTTGCTTTACGTTGCTTTACCTTGCTTTAGCTTTCTTTACCTTGCTTTACGTTGCCTTGCTTTACGTTGATTTATGTGTCCTTGCTTTACGTTGCTTTACGTTGCTATACGTTGCCTTGATTTACCCTGCTTTACGTTGCCTTGCTTTACGTTGCTTTACGTTGCTTCAACTGACTTTACCTTGCTTTACCTTGCTTTACGTTTGTTTGCTTTACGTTGCTTTACGTTGCCTTCCTTTACATTGCTTTACCTTGCTTTACGTTCCTTTACGTTGCGTTTCGTTACGTTGCCTTGCTTTACGTTGCCTTGCCTTACATTGCTTTACGTTGCCTTGCTTTACGTTGCCTTGCCTTGCCTTGCTTTACGTTGCCTTGCCTTGCCTTGCTTTACGTTGCCTTGCCTTGCCTTGCTTTACGTTGCCTTGCTTTATGTTGCTTTACGTTTCCTTGCTTTACGTTGCTTTACGTTGCCTTACTTTACGTTGCCTTGCCTTGCCTTGCTTTACGTTTCCTTGACTTGTCTTGCATTATGTTTCTTTACGTTACCTTGCTTTACGTTGCTTTAGGTTGCCTTGCTTTCCGTTCCTTTACGTTCCCTTGCATTACGTTGCCTTGCCTTGCTTTCTGTTGCTTTACGTTGCCTTGCTTTACGTTGCCTTGCCTTGCCTTGCTTTACGTTGCATTGCTTTACGTTACCTTGCCTTGCCTTACTTTACGTTGCCTTGCTTTACGATGCTTTGCGTTGCCTTGCTTTACGATGCTTTACGTTGTCTTGCTTTACGTTGCTTTAAGTTGCCTTGCTTTACGTTGCTTTACGTTGCCTTGCCTTGTCTTGCTTTTCTTGGTTTACGTTGCCTTGCTTTACGTTGCCTTACCTTGCCTTGCTTTACGTTGCTTTACGTTGTCTTGCTTTACGTTGCCTTGCCTTGCCTTGCTTTACGTTGCCTTGCCTTGTCTTGCTTTACCTTGCTTTACGTTGCCTTTTTTACGTGGCTTTACGTTGCCTTGCTTTACGTTCCCTTGCTTTACTTTGCTTTACCATGCCTTGCTTTACGTTGCCTTGCTTTACGTTACCTTACGTTGCTTTAAATTGCCTTGCTTTATGTTGCTATACGTTGCCTAACGTTGCCTTACGTTGCCTTGCTTTACGTTACCTTACGTTGCTTTAAATTGCCTTGCTTTATGTTGCTTTACGTTGACTTGCTTTACGTTGCCTTTCTTTATGTTGCTTTACGTTGCCTTGCTTTACGTTGCCTTAAGTTGCCTTGCTTTACGTTGACTTGCTTTAAGTTGCCTTTCTTTACGTTGCCTTGCTTTACTTTGCTATACATTTCCTTACTTTACGTTTCTTTACGTTGCCTTACTTTACGTTGACTTACGTTGCCTTACTTTACGTTGCCTTGCTTTACATTGCCTTACGTTGCCTTACTTTACGTTGCCTTACTTACGTTGCTTTACGTTGTCTTGCTTTACGTTGCCTTGCTTTACGTTGCCTTGCTTTACGTTGCCTTGCTTTACGTTGCTTTATTTTACTTTGCTTTAAGTTGCCTTGCTTTACGTTTCCTTGCTTTACGTTGCTTTACTTTGCCTTACTTTACGTTGTCTTTCTTTACGTTGCTTTACGTTGCCTTGCTTTACGTTGCCTTGCTTTACGTTGCTTTACGTTGCCTTCCTTTAGATTTCCTTACTTTACGTTGCTTTACGTTACCTTACTTAAATTTGCCTTGCTTTACGTTGCTTTACGTTGCCTTGCTTTACGTTGCTTTACGTTTCCTTGCTTTACGTTGCCTTGCCTTGCTTTACGTTGCTTTACGTTGCCTTGCTTTACGTTGCCTTGCCTTGCTTTGCTTTACATTGCCTTGCCTTGCCTTGATTTAGGTTGCCTTGCCTTGCCTTGCTTTACGTTGCTTTACGTTGCCTTGCTTTACGTTGTCTTGCCTTGCCTTGCTTTACGTTGCCTTGCCTTGTCTTTCTTTTCTTGGTTTACGTTGCCTTGCTTTACATTGCTTTACGTTGCCTTGCTTTACGTCGCTTTACGTTGTCTTGCTTTACGTTGCCTTGCCTTGCCTTCTTTCACTTTGGTTTACTTTGCCTTGCTTTACGTTCCCTTGCTTTACGTTGCCTTGCCTTGCCTTGCTTTACGTTGCTTTACGTTGCCTTGCTTTACGTTGCCTTGCCTTGCTTTACGTTTCTATAGGTTTCCTTGCTTTACATTGCTTTACGTTGCCTTGCTTTACGTTGCCTTGCTTTACGTTGCTGTACTTTGCCTTGATTTACGTTGCTTTACGTTGCTTTACGTTGCTTTACTTTACGTAGCTTTACGTTGCCTTGCTTTATGTTGCCTTGCTTTACCTTGCTTTACGTTGCCTTACTTTACGTTGTCTTGCTTTACGTTGCTTTACGTTGCCTTGCTTTACGTTGCCTTGCTATACGTTGCTTTACGTTGCCTTGCTTTACGTTGCTTTACGTTGCCTTTCTTTACGTTGCCTTGCTTTATGTTGCTTTACGTTGCCTTACTTTACGTTGCCTTATGTTGCCTAACTTTACGTTGCCTTGCTTTACTTTGCTATACGTTGCCTTTTTTTTACGTTGACTTACTTTGCCTTACTTTACGTTGCCTTGCTTTACATTGCCTTACGTTGCCTTACTTTATGTTGCCTTACTTTACGTTGCATTACGTTGCCTTGCATTACGTTGCTTTACGTTGCTTTACGTTGCTTTAAGTTGCTTTACTTTACGTTGCTTTACGTTGCCTTGCTTTACGTTGCCTTGCTTTACATTGCTTTAATTTGCCTTACTTTACGTTGTCTTGCCTTACGTTGTTTTACGTTGCCTTGCTTTACGTTACCTTGCTTTACGTTGCTTTACGTTGCCTTGCTTTACGTTTCCTTGCTTTCCATTGCTTTACGTTGCCTTACTTTACGTTGCCATGCTTTACGTTGCTTTACCTTGCCGTACTTAACTTTGCCTTGCTTTACGTTGCTTTACGTTGCCTTGCTTTACGTTGCTTTACGTTGCCTTGCTTAACGTTGCTTTACGTTGCCTTGCTTTACCTTGCCTTGCCTTGCTTTACGTTGCCTTGCCTTGCCTTGCTTTATGTTGCTTTAAGTTGCCTTGCTTTACGTTGCCTTGCCTTGCCTTGCTTTACTTTGTCTTGCTTTACGTTGTTTTACGTTGCCTTGCTTTACGTTGCTTTACGTGGCCTTGCTTTACGTTGTCTTGCTTTACGTTGCTTTAAGTTGCCTTGGTTTAAGTTGCCTTGCTTTAAGTTGCTTTACGTTGCCTTGCTTTACGTTGCTTTACGTTGCCTTGCTTTACGTTTCTTTACGTTGCCTTGCTTTGCTTTATGTTGCCTTGCCTTGCCTTGCTTTACGTTGCCTTGCCTTGCCTTGCTTTACTTTGATTTACGTTGCCTTGCTTTATGTTGCCTTGCCTTGCTTTACGTTGCCTTGATTTACGTTGCTTTACATTGCCTTGATTTACGTTGCTTTACGTTGCCTTGCTTTACGTTGCCTTGATTTGCCTTGCTTTCTGTTGCCTTGCCTTGTCTTGCTTTTCTTGATTTACGTTGCCTTGCTTTACATTGCTTTACGTTGCCTTGCTTTACGTTGCCTTGCCTTGCCTTGCTTTACGTTGCTTTACGTTGCCTTGCTTTACGTTGCCTTTCCTTGCTTTACGTTTCTTTACGTTGCCTTGCTTTACATTGCTTTACGTTGCCTTGCTTTACGTTGCCTTGCTTTACGTTGCTTTATTTTGCCTTGATTTACGTTGCTTTACTTTGCTTTACGTTGCTTTACTTTACGTAGCTTTACGTTGCCTTGCTTTATGTTGCCTTGCTTTACGTTGCTTTACGTTGCCTTACTTTACGTTGTCTTTCTTTACGTTGATTTACGTTGCCTTGCTTTACGTTGCCTTGCTATACGTTGCTTTACGTTGCCTTGCTTTACGTTTCTTTACGATGCCTTGCTTTACGTTGCCTTGCTTTAAGTTACCTTACGTTGCTTTAAGTTGCCTTGATTTATGTTGCTTTACGTTGCCTTACGTTGCTTTGCTTTACGTTGCCTTGCATTATGTTGCTTTACGTTGCCTTGCTTTACTTTGCCTTGCTTTACGTTGCCTTACGTTGCCTTGCTTTATGTTGCTTTACGTTGCCTTGCTTTACGTTGCCTTACGTTGCCTTGCTTTACGTAGCTTTACGTTGCCTTGCTTTACGTTCCGTTCCATTACGTTGCTTTACGTTGTCTTGCTTTACGATGCCTTGCTTTACGATACTTTACGTTGCCTTGCTTTACGTTCCGTTGCTTTACGTTGCTTTACGTTGCCTTGCTTTACCTTGGCTTCCTTTACGTTGCCTTACATTGCCTTGCTTTACGTTGCCTTGCTTTACGTTGCTTTACGTTGCCTTGCTTTACGTTGCCTTACGTTGTCTTGCTTCATGTTGCCTTGCTTTACGTTGCGTTGCTTTACATTCCTTTACGTTGCCTTACTTTACATTCCTTTACGTTGCCTTACTTTACGTTGCTTTACGTTGCCTTACTTTACGTTGCCTTACGTTGCCTTACTTTACGTGTCCTTGCTTTACTTTGCTATACGTTGCCTTGCTTTACGCTGCCTTACGTTGCCTTATTTTACGTTGCCTTGCTTTACGTTGCCTTACGTTGCCTTACTTTACATTGCCTTACTTTACGTTGCTTTACGTTGCATTGCTTTACGTTGCCTTTCTTTAGGTTGCTTTACTTTGCCTTGATTTATGTTGCTTTACGTTGCTTTACGTTGCTTTACTTTACGTTGCTTTACGTTGCTTGCTTTACGTTGCTTTACGTTGCCTTACTTTACGTTGTCTTGCTTTACGTTGCCTTGCTTTACGTTGCCTTGCTTTACGTTGCTTTACGTTGCCTTACTTTACGTTGCCTTACTTTACGTTGCTTTACGTTGCCTTACTTTACGTTGCCTTACTTTACGCTGCTTTACTTTGCCTTACTTTACGTAGCCTTACATTGCTTTACGTTGCCTTACTTTACGTTGCTTTACGTTGCCATACTTAACTTTGCCTTGCTTTACGTTGCTTTACGTTGCCTTGCTTTATGTTGCTTTACGTTTCCTTGCTTTACGTTGCCTTGCCTTGCTTTGCTTTACGTTGCCTTGCCTTGCCTTGCTTTAGATTGCCTTGCCTTGCCTTGCTTTACGTTGCTTTACGTTGCCTTGCTTTATGCTGCTTTACGTTGCCTTGCTTTACGTTGCCTTGCCTTGCCTTGCTTTACTTTGCCTTGCTTTACGTTGCTTTACGTTGCCTTACTTTACGTTGCCTTGCTTTACGTTGCTTTACGTTGCCTTACTTTACGTTGCCTTACTTTACGTTGCTTTACGTTGCCTTACTTTACGCTGCTTTACGTTGCCTTACTTTACGTAGCCTTACGTTGCTTTACGTTGCCTTACTTTACGTTGCTTTACGTTGCCATACTTAACTTTGCCTTGCTTTACGTTGCTTTACGTTGCCTTGCTTTATGTTGCTTTTCAGTGCCTTGCTTTACGTTGCCTTGCCTTGCCTTGCTTTACGTTGCCTTGCCTTCTCTTTCTTTTCTTGGTTTACGTTGCCTTTCTTTACATTGCTTTACGTTGCCTTACTTTACGTTGCTTTACGTTGTCTTGCTTTATGTTGCCTTGCCTTGCCTTGCTTTACGCTGCTTTTCGTTGCCTTGCTTTACGATGCCTTGCCTTGCCTTCCTTTACGTTGCTTTACGTTGCCTTGCTTTACATTGCTTTACGTTGCCTTGCATTACGTTGCTTTACGTTGCCTTACTTTACGTTGCTTTACGTTGCCTTGCTTTACGTTGCCTTGCTTTACGTTGCTTTACGTTGCCTTGCTTTACGTTGCCTTGCCTTCCATTGCTTTACTTTGCCTTGCATTACTTTGCTTTACATTGCCTTGCTTTACGTTGCCTTGCCTTACTTTACGTTGCCTTGCCTTGTCTTGCTTTACGTTGGTTTAGGTTGCCTTGTTTTACATTGCTTTACGTTGCCTTGCCTTGCCTTGCTTTACGTTGCTTTACGTTTCCTTGCTTTACGTTGCCTTGCCTTGCCTTCCTTTACGTTGCTTTACGTTGCCTTGCTTTACATTGCTTTACGTTGCCTTACTTTACGTTGCTTTACGTTGCCTTGCTTTACGTTGCTTTACGTTGCCTTGCTTTACGTTGCCTTGCCTTCCATTGCTTTACGTTGCCTTGCTTTACGTTGCTTTACATTGCCTTGCTTTATGTTGCCTTACCTTGCCTTGCTTTACGTTGCCTTGCCTTGTCTTGCTTTTCTTGGTTTACGTTGCCTTGCTTTACATTGCTTTACGTTGCCTTGCTTTACGTTGCTTTACGTTGTCTTGCCTTACGTTGCCTTGCCTTGCCTTGCTTTACGTTGCTTTACGTTGCCTTGCTTTACGTTGCTTTACGCTGCCTTACGTTGCCTTGCTTTACGTTGCCTTGCTTTACGTTTCTTTAAGTTGCCTTGCTTTACTTTGCCTTGCTTTACGATGCTGTACGTTTCCTTACGTTGCCTTCCTTTACGTTCCCTTGCTTTACTTTGCTTTACGATGCCTTGCTTTACGTTGCCTTGCTTTACGTTACCTTACGTTGCTTTAAGTTGCCTTGCTTTATGTTGCTTTACGTTGCCTTACGTTGCCTTACGTTGCCTTGCTTTACGTTGCCTTGCTTTATGTTGCTTTACGTTGCCTTGCTTTACGTTGCCTTGCTTTACGTTGACTTACGTTGCCTAACTTTACGTTGCCTTGCTTTACTTTGCTATACGTTTCCTTAATTTACGTTGCTTTACGTTGCCTTACTTTACGTTGACTTACGTTGCCTTACTTTACGTTGCCTTGCTTTACATTGCCTTACGTTGCCTTACTTTACGTTGCCTTAATTTACGTTGCTTTACGTTTTCTTGCTTTACGTTGCCTTGCTTTACGTTGCCTTGCTTTACGTTGCTTTATTTTACTTTGCTTTAAGTTGCCTTGCTTTACGTTGCCTTGCTTTACGTTGCTTTACTTTGCCTTACTTTACGTTGCTTTACGTTGCCTTGCTTTACGTTGCTTTACGTTGCTTTACCTTGCTTTACCTTGCTTTACCTTTCTTTACGTTGCCTTGCTTTACGTTGCTTTACGTTGCCTTTCTTTACGTTGCCTTGCTTTATGTTGCTTTACGTTTCCTTACTTTACGTTGCCTTATGTTGCCTAACTTTACGTTGCTTGCTTTACTTTGCTATACGTTGCCTTGTTTTACGTTGACTTACTTTGCCTTACTTTACGTTGCCTTGCTTTACATTGCCTTACGTTGCCTTACTTTACGTTGCCTTACTTTACGTTGCTTTACGTTTCCTTGCTTTACGTTGCCTTGCTTTACTTTGCTTTACGTTGCTTTACGTTGCTTTACTTTATGTTGCTTTACGTTGCCTTGCTTTACGTTGCCTTGCTTTACATTGCTTTACGTTGCCTTACTTTACGTTGCCATGCTTTACGTTGCTTTACCTTGCCGTACTTAACTTTGCCTTGCTTTACGTTGCTTTACGTTGCCTTGCTTTACGTTGCTTTACGTTGCCTTGCTTAACGTTGCTTTACGTTGCCTTGCTTTACCTTGCCTTGCCATGCCTTGCTTTATGTTGCTTTACGTTGCCTTGCTTTACGTTGCCTTGCCTTGCCTTGCTTTACTTTGTCTTGCTTTACGTTGCTTTACGTTGCCTTGCTTTACGTTGCTTTACGTTGCCTTGCTTTACGTTGCCTTGATTTACGTTGCTGTATGTTTCCTTACTTTACGTTTCCTTACGTTTCTTTACGTTGCCTTACTTTATGTTACCTTGCTTTACGTTGCTTTACGTTGCTTTACGTTGCCTTGCCTTGCTTTACGTTGCTTTACGTTGCCTTGCTTTACGTTGCCTTGCCTTGCATTGCTTTACGTTACCTTGCTTTACGTTGCTTTACGTTTCCTTGCTTTACGTTGCTTTACGTTGCCTTGCTTTACTTTGCCTTGCTTTACGATGCTTTACGTTGCCTTACGTTTTCTTCCTTTACGTTGCCTTGATTTACTTTGCTTTACGTTGCCTTGGTTTACGTTTAATTGCTTTACGTTCCCTTGCTTTACGTTTCTTTACGATGCCTTGCTTTACGTTGCCTTGCTTTAAGTTACCTTACGTTGCTTTAAGTTGCCTTGATTTATGTTGCTTTACGTTGCCTTACGTTGCTTTGCTTTACGTTGCCTTGCATTATGTTGCTTTACGTTGCCTTGCTTTACTTTGCCTTGCTTTACGTTGCCTTACGTTGCCTTGCTTTATGTTGCTTTACGTTGCCTTGCTTTACGTTGCCTTACGTTGCCTTGCTTTACGTAGCTTTACGTTGCCTTGCTTTATGTTCCGTTCCATTACGTTGCTTTACGTTGTCTTGCTTTACGATGCCTTGCTTTACGATACTTTACGTTGCCTTGCTTTACGTTCCGTTGCTTTACGTTGCTTTACGTTGCCTTGCTTTACCTTGGCTTCCTTTACGTTGCCTTACATTGCCTTGCTTTACGTTGCCTTGCTTTACGTTGCTTTACGTTGCCTTGCTTTACGTTGCCTTACGTTGTCTTGCTTCATGTTGCCTTGCTTTACGTTGCGTTGCTTTACATTCCTTTACGTTGCCTTACTTTACATTCCTTTACGTTGCCTTACTTTACGTTGCTTTACGTTGCCTTACTTTACGTTGCCTTACGTTGCCTTACTTTACGTGTCCTTGCTTTACTTTGCTATACGTTGCCTTGCTTTACGCTGCCTTACGTTGCCTTATTTTACGTTGCCTTGCTTTACGTTGCCTTACGTTGCCTTACTTTACGTTGCCTTACTTTACGTTGCTTTACGTTGCATTGCTTTACGTTGCCTTTCTTTAGGTTGCTTTACTTTGCCTTGATTTATGTTGCTTTACGTTGCTTTACGTTGCTTTACTTTACGTTGCTTTACGTTGCCTTGCTTTACGTTGCTTGCTTTACGTTGCTTTACGTTGCCTTACTTTACGTTGTCTTGCTTTACGTTGCCTTGCTTTACGTTGCCTTGCTTTACGTTGCTTTACGTTGCCTTACTTTACGTTGCCTTACTTTACGTTGCTTTACGTTGCCTTACTTTACGCTGCTTTACGTTGCCTTACTTTACGTAGGCTTACGTTGCTTTACGTTGCCTTACTTTACGTTGCTTTACGTTGCCATACTTAACTTTGCCTTTCTTTACGTTGCTTTACGTTGCCTTGCTTTATGTTGCTTTACGTTTCCTTGCTTTACGTTGCCTTGCCTTGCTTTGCTTTACGTTGCCTTGCCTTGCCTTGCTTTAGATTGCCTTGCCTTGCCTTGCTTTACGTTGCTTTACGTTGCCTTGCTTTATGCTGCTTTACGTTGCCTTGCTTTACGTTGCCTTGCCTTGCCTTGCTTTACTTTGCCTTGCTTTACGTTGCTTTACGTTGCCTTACTTTACGTTGCCTTGCTTTACGTTGCTTTACGTTGCCTTACTTTACGTTGCCTTACTTTACGTTGCTTTACGTTGCCTTACTTTACGCTGCTTTACGTTGCCTTACTTTACGTAGCCTTACGTTGCTTTACGTTGCCTTACTTTACGTTGCTTTACGTTGCCATACTTAACTTTGCCTTGCTTTACGTTGCTTTACGTTGCCTTGCTTTATGTTGCTTTTCAGTGCCTTGCTTTACGTTGCCTTGCCTTGCCTTGCTTTACGTTGCCTTGCCTTGCTTTACGTTGCCTTGCCTTCTCTTTCTTTTCTTGGTTTACGTTGCCTTTCTTTACATTGCTTTACGTTGCCTTACTTTACGTTGCTTTACGTTGTCTTGCTTTATGTTGCCTTGCCTTGCCTTGCTTTACGCTGCTTTTCGTTGCCTTGCTTTACGATGCCTTGCCTTGCCTTCCTTTACGTTGCTTTACGTTGCCTTGCTTTACATTGCTTTACGTTGCCTTGCATTACGTTGCTTTACGTTGCCTTGCTTTACGTTGCTTTACGTTGCCTTGCTTTACGTTGCCTTGCTTTACGTTGCCTTGCCTTCCATTGCTTTACTTTGCCTTGCATTACTTTGCTTTACATTGCCTTGCTTTACGTTGCCTTGCCTTACTTTACGTTGCCTTGCCTTGTCTTGCTTTACGTTGGTTTAGGTTGCCTTGTTTTACATTGCTTTACGTTGCCTTGCCTTGCCTTGCTTTACGTTGCTTTACGTTTCCTTGCTTTACGTTGCCTTGCCTTGCCTTCCTTTACGTTGCTTTACGTTGCCTTGCTTTACATTGCTTTACGTTGCCTTACTTTACGTTGCTTTACGTTGCCTTGCTTTACGTTGCTTTACGTTGCCTTGCTTTACGTTGCCTTGCCTTCCATTGCTTTACGTTGCCTTGCTTTACGTTGCTTTACATTGCCTTGCTTTATGTTGCCTTACCTTGCCTTGCTTTACGTTGCCTTGCCTTGTCTTGCTTTTCTTGGTTTACGTTGCCTTGCTTTACATTGCTTTACGTTGCCTTGCTTTACGTTGCTTTACGTTGTCTTGCCTTACGTTGCCTTGCCTTGCCTTGCTTTACGTTGCTTTACGTTGCCTTGCTTTACGTTGCTTTACGCTGCCTTACGTTGCCTTGCTTTACGTTGCCTTGCTTTACGTTTCTTTAAGTTGCCTTGCTTTACTTTGCCTTGCTTTACGATGCTGTACGTTTCCTTACGTTGCCTTCCTTTACGTTCCCTTGCTTTACTTTGCTTTACGATGCCTTGCTTTACGTTGCCTTGCTTTACGTTACCTTACGTTGCTTTAAGTTGCCTTGCTTTATGTTGCTTTACGTTGCCTTACTTTGCCTTACGTTGCCTTGCTTTACGTTGCCTTGCTTTATGTTGCTTTACGTTGCCTTGCTTTACGTTGCCTTGCTTTACGTTGACTTACGTTGCCTAACTTTACATTGCCTTGCTTTACATTGCTATACGTTTCCTTAATTTACGTTGCTTTACGTTGCCTTACTTTACGTTGACTTACGTTGCCTTACTTTACGTTGCCTTGCTTTACATTGCCTTACGTTGCCTTACTTTACGTTGCCTTTATTTACGTTGCTTTACGTTTTCTTGCTTTACGTTGCCTTGCTTTACGTTGCCATGCTTTACGTTGCTTTATTTTACTTTGCTTTAAGTTGCCTTGCTTTACGTTGCCTTGCTTTACGTTGCTTTACTTTGCCTTACTTTACGTTGCTTTACGTTGCCTTGCTTTACGTTGCTTTACGTTGCTTTACCTTGCTTTACCTTGCTTTACCTTTCTTTACGTTGCCTTGCTTTACGTGGCTTTACGTTGCTTTAACTGACTTTACCTTGCTTTACCTTGCTTTACGTTGCTTTACGTTGCCTTGCTTTCCGTTGCTTTACGTTGCCTTGCTTTACGTTGCCTTGCCTTGCCTTGCCTTGCTTTACGTTGCTTTACGTTGCCTTGCCTTGCCTTGCTTTACGTTGCCTTGCTTTACGATGCTTTACGTTGCCTTGCTTTACGATGCTTTACGTTGTCTTGCTTTACGTTGCTTTAAGTTGCCTTGCTTTACGTTGCCTTACGTTGCCTTGCTTTACGTTGCTTTACGTTGCCTTGTTTAACGTTGCTTTACGTTGCCTTGCTTTACGTTTCCTTGCCCTGACTTGATTTACGTTGCCTTGCCTTGACTTGCTTTACGTTGCCTTGCCTTGCCTTGCTTTACGTTGCTTTACGTTGCTTTACGTTGCCTTGCTTTATGTTGCCTTGCCTTGCCTTGATTTACGTTGCCTTGCTTTACGTTGCTTTACGTTGCCTTGCTTTACGTTGCCTTACCTTGCCTTGCTTTACGTTGCCTTGCCTTGTCTTGCTTTTCTTGGTTTACGTTGCCTTGCTTTACATTGCTTTACGTTGCCTTGCTTTACGTTGCTTTACGTTGTCTTGCTTTACGTTGCCTTGCCTTGCCTTGCTTTACGTTGCCTTGCCTTGTCTTGCTTTACCTTGCTTTACGTTGCCTTGCTTTACGTGGCTTTACGTTGCCTTGCTTTACGTTGCTTTACGTTTCCTTACGTTGCCTTGCTTTACGTTGCCTTGCTTTACGTTTCTTTACGTTGCCTTGCTTTACTTTGCCTTGCTTTACGATGCTGTACGTTTCCTTACGTTGCCTTCCTTTACGTTGCCTTGATTTACTTTGCTTTACGTTGCCTTGCTTTACGTTTCCTTGCTTTACATTCCCTTGCTTTACTTTGCTTTACAATGCCTTGCTTTACGTTGCCTTGCTTTACGTTACCTTACGTTGCTTTAAATTGCCTTGCTTTATGTTTCTTTACGTTGCCTTACGTTGCCTTAAGTTGCCTTGCTTTAAGTTGCCTTGCTTTATGTTGCTTTACGTTGACGTGCTTTACGTTGCCTTTCTTTATGTTGCTTTACGTTGCCTTGCTTTACGTTGCCTTGCCTTGCCTTGCTTTACGTTGGTTTACGTTGCCTTGCTTTACGTTGCTTTACGTTGCCTTGCTTTACGTTGCTTTACGTTGCCTTGCTTTACGCTTCTTTACGTTGCCTTGATTTACGTTGCCTTACTTTACGTTTCCATGCTTTACGTTCCTTTACGTTGCCTTGCTTTACGTTTCTTTACGTTGCCTTTCTTTGCGTTGCTTTACGTTGCCTTGATTTACGTTGCTTTACGTTGCCTTACGTTGCCTTTCTTTACGTTGCCTTGCTTTACGTTTTCTTGCTTTAGGTTGCTTTACGTTGCCTTACGTTGCCTTGCTTTACATTGCCTTGCTTTACGTTGCTATACGTTGCCTTGCTTTACGTTGCCTTACGTTCCCTTACTTTACGTTGCCTTACTTTACGTTGCTTTACGTTGCCTTGCTTTACGTTGCCTTGCTTTACGTTGTTTTACATTGCCTTGCTTTACGTTGCCTTGCTTTACGTTGCTTTACGTTGCCTTACTTTACGTTGCCTTGCTTTACGTTGCTTTACGTTGCCTTACTTTACGTTGCATTGCTTTACGTTGCCTTGCTTTACGTTGCCTTACGTTGCCTTACTTTACGTTGCCTTACGTTGCCTTACTTTACGTTGCTTTACGTTGCCTTACTTTACGTTGCCTTGCCTTACGTTGCTTTACGTTGCTTTACTTTACGTTGCCTTGCCTTTGTTGCTTTACGTTGCCTTACTTTACGTTGCCTTGCCTTACCTTGCTTTACGTTGCCTTACTTTACGTTGCCTTACTTTACGTTGCCTTGTCTTACGTTGCTTTACATTGCCTTACTTTACGTTGCCTTACTTTACGTTGCCTTGCTTACGTTGCTTTACATTGCTTTACTTTACGTTGCCTTACTTTACGTTGCCTTCCCTTACATTGCTCTACTTTACGTTGCCTTACTTTACGTTGCTTTAGGTTGCCTTACTATACGTTGCCTTACTTTACGTTCCCTTCCCTTACTTTGCTTTACGTTGCCTTACTTTATGTTGTCTTACTTTACGTTGCCTTGCCTTACGTTGCCTTACTTTACGTAGCCTTGCCTTACGTTGCTTTACGTTGCCTTACTTTACGTTGCCTTACTTTACGTTGCCTTGCCTTACGTTGCCTTACTTTACGTTGCCTTACGTTGCTTTACGTTGCCTTACTTTACGTTGCCTTGCCTTACGTTTCTTTACGTTGCCTTACTTTACGTTGCCTTACTTTACGTTGCCTTACTTTACGTTGCCTTGCTTTACGTTGCCTTGCTTTACGTTGCCTTGCTTTACGTTGCCTTGCTTTACGTTGCCTTACTTTACGTTTCCTTACTTTACGTTGCCTTGCCTTACGTTGCCTTACTTTACGTTGCCTTACGTTGCTTTACGTTGCCTTACTTTACGTTGCCTTGCCTTACGTTGCTTTACGTTGCCTTACTTTACGTTGCCTTACTTTACGTTGCCTTGCATTACGTTGCCTTGCATTACGTTGCCTTGCCTTACGTTGCTTTACGTTGCTTTACGTTTCCTTATTTACGTTGCCTTGCATTACGTTGCCTTGCCTTACGTTGCTTTACGTTGCTTTACGTTTCCTTACTTTACGTTGCCTTACTTTACGTTGCCTTGCCTTACGTTGCCTTGCCTTGCCTTACGTTGCCTTACTTTACATTGCCTTATGTTGCTTTACGTTTCCTTGCTTTACGTTGCCTTGCCTTGCCTTCCTTTACGTTGCTTTACGTTGCCTTGCTTTACATTGCTTTACGTTGCCTTGCTTTACGTTGCTTTACGTTGCCTTGCTTTACGTTGCCTTGCCTTCCATTGCTTTACGTTGCCTTGCTTTACGTTGCTTTACATTGCCTTGCTTTATGTTGCCTTACCTTGCCTTGCTTTACGTTGCCTTGCCTTGTCTTGCTTTTCTTGGTTTACGTTGCCTTGCTTTACATTGCTTTACGTTGCCTTGCTTTAAGTTGCTTTACGTTGTCTTGCCTTACGTTGCCTTGCCTTGCCTTGCTTTACGTTGCTTTACGTTGCCTTGCTTTACGTTGCTTTACGCTGCCTTACGTTGCCTTGCTTTACGTTGCCTTGCTTTACGATTCTTTAAGTTGCCTTGCTTTACTTTGCCTTGCTTTACGATGCTGTACATTTCCTTACGTTGCCTTCCTTTACGTTCCCTTTCTTTACTTTGCTTTACGATGCCTTGCTTTACGTTGCCTTGCTTTACGTTACCTTACGTTGCTTTAAGTTGCCTTGCTTTATGTTGCTTTACGTTGCCTTACGTTGCCTTACGTTGCCTTGCTTTACGTTGCCTTGCTTTATGTTGCTTTACGTTGCCTTGCTTTACGTTGCATTGCTTTACGTTGCCTTACGTTGCCTAACTTTACGTTGCCTTGCTTTACTTTGCTATACGTTTCCTTAATTTACGTTGCTTTACGTTGCCTTACTTTACGTTGACTTACGTTGCCTTACTTTACGTTGCCTTGCTTTACATTGCCTTACGTTGCCTTACTTTACGTTGCCTTAATTTACGTTGCTTTACGTTTTCTTGCTTTACGTTGCCTTGCTTTACGTTGCCTTGCTTTATGTTGCTTTATTTTACTTTGCTTTAAGTTGCCTTGCTTTACGTTGCCTTGCTTTACGTTGCTTTACTTTGCCTTACTTTACGTTGCTTTACGTTGACTTGCTTTACGTTGCTTTACGTTGCTTTACCTTGCTTTACCTTGCTTTACCTTTCTTTACGTTGCCTTGCTTTACGTTGCTTTACGTTGCTTTACCTTGCTTTAGCTTTCTTTACCTTGCTTTACGTTGCCTTGCTTTACGTTGATATATGTGTCCTTGTTTTACGTTGCTTTACATTGCTTTACCTTGCTTTACCCTGCTTTACGTTGCCTTGCTTTACGTTGCTTTACATTGCTTTAACTGACTTTACCTTGCTTTACCTTGCTTTACGTTGCTTTACGTTGGTTTGCTTTACGTTGCTTTACGTTGCCTTCCTTTACGTTGCTTTACCTTGCTTTACGTTGCTTTACGTTGCTTTACGTTGCGTTTCTTTACGTTGCCTTGCTTTACGTTGCCTTGCCGTACGTTGCTTTACGTTGCCTTGCTTTACGTTGCCTTGCCTTGCTTTACGTTGCCTTGCCTTGCCTTGCTTTACGTTTCCTTGACTTGTCTTGCTTTATGTTTCTTTACGTTACCTTGCTTTACGATGCTTTACGTTGCCTTGCTTTCCGTTGCTTTACGTTGCCTTGCTTTACGTTGCCTTGCCTTGCCTTGCTTTACGTTGCTTTACGTTGACATGCTTTATGATGCTTTATGTTGTCTTGCTTTACGTTGCTTTAAGTTGCCTTGCTTTACGTTGCTTTACGTTGCCTTGCTTTACGTTGCTTTACGTTGCCTTGTTTTACGTTGCTTTACGTTGCCTTGCTTTACGTTTCCTTGCCTTGACTTGCTTTACGTTGCCTTGCCTTGACTTTCTTTACGTTGCCTTGCCTTGCCTTGCTTTACGTTGCTTTACGTTGCTTTACGTTGCCTTGCTTTATGTTGCCTTGCCTTGCCTTGCTTTACGGTGCCTTGCTTTACGTTGCTTTACGTTGCCTTGCTTTACGTTGCCTTACCTTGCCTTGCTTTACGTTGCCTTGCCTTGTCTTGCTTTTCTTGGTTTACGTTGCCTTGATTTACATTGCTTTACTTTGCCTTGCTTTACGTTGCTTTACGTTGTCTTGCTTTACGTTGCCTTGCCTTGCCTTGCTTTACGTTGCCTTGCCTTGTCTTGCTTTACCTTGCTTTACGTTGCCTTGCTTTACGTGGCTTTACGTTGCCTTGCTTTACGTTGCTTTATGTTTCCTTACGTTGCCTTGCTTTACGTTGC
This sequence comes from Phaenicophaeus curvirostris, assembly GCF_032191515.1. NCBI lineage: Eukaryota > Metazoa > Chordata > Aves > Cuculiformes > Cuculidae > Phaenicophaeus > Phaenicophaeus curvirostris. The sequence continues at coordinate 451,576 of NW_027206684.1, forward strand.
CTTGCTTTACGTTTCTTTACGTTGACTTGCTTTACTTTGCCTTGCTTTACGATGCTGTACGTTTCCTTACGTTGCCTTCCTTTACGTTGCCTTGATTTACTTTGCTTTACGTTGCCTTGCTTTACGTTTCCTTGCTTTACGTTCCCTTGCTTTACTTTGCTTTACAATGCCTTGCTTTACGTTGCCTTGCTTTACGTTACCTTACGTTGCTTTAAATTGCCTTGCTTTATGTTTCTTTACGTTGCCTTACGTTGCCTTACGTTGCCTTGCTTTAAGTTGCCTTGCTTTATGTTGCTTTACGTTGACGTGCTTTACGTTGCCTTTCTTTATGTTGCTTTACGTTGCCTTGCTTTACGTTGCCTTGCCTTGCCTTGCTTTACGTTGGTTTACGTTGCCTTGCTTTACGTTGCTTTACGTTGCCTTGCTTTACGTTGCTTTACGTTGCCTTGATTTACGTTGCCTTACTTTACGTTTCCATGCTTTACGTTCCTTTACGTTGCCTTGCTTTACGTTTCTTTACGTTGCCTTACTTTGCGTTGCTTTACGTTGCCTTGCCTTACGTTGCTTTACGTTGCCTTACTTTGCGTTGCTTTACGTTGCCTTGCTTTACATTGCCTTGCTTTACGTTGCTATACGTTGCCTTGCTTTACGTTGCCTTACGTTCCCTTACTTTACGTTGCCTTACTTTACGTTGCTTTACGTTGCCTTGCTTTACGTTGCCTTGCTTTACGTTGTTTTACATTGCCTTGCTTTACGTTGCCTTGCTTTACGTTGCTTTACGTTGCCTTACTTTACGTTGCCTTGCTTTACGTTGCTTTACGTTGCCTTACTTTACGTTGCCTTGCCTTGCCTTGCTTTACGTTGGTTTACGTTGCCTTGCTTTACGTTGCTTTACGTTGCCTTGCTTTACGTTGCTTTACGTTGCCTTGATTTACGTTGCCTTACTTTACGTTTCCATGCTTTACGTTCCTTTACGTTGCCTTGCTTTACGTTTCTTTACGTTGCCTTACTTTGCGTTGCTTTACGTTGCCTTGCCTTACGTTGCTTTACGTTGCCTTACTTTGCGTTGCTTTACGTTGCCTTGCTTTACATTGCCTTGCTTTACGTTGCTATACGTTGCCTTGCTTTACGTTGCCTTACGTTCCCTTACTTTACGTTGCCTTACTTTACGTTGCTTTACGTTGCCTTGCTTTACGTTGCCTTGCTTTACGTTGTTTTACATTGCCTTGCTTTACGTTGCCTTGCTTTACGTTGCTTTACGTTGCCTTACTTTACGTTGCCTTGCTTTACGTTGCTTTACGTTGCCTTACTTTACGTTGCCTTGCCTTACGTTGCTTTACGTTGCTTTACTTTACGTTGCCTTGCCTTTGTTGCTTTACGTTGCCTTACTTTACGTTGCCTTGCCTTACCTTGCTTTACGTTGCCTTACTTTACGTTGCCTTACTTTACGTTGCCTTGTCTTACGTTGCTTTACATTGCCTTACTTTACGTTGCCTTACTTTACGTTGCCTTGCCTTACGTTGCTTTACATTGCTTTACTTTACGTTGCCTTACTTTACGTTGCCTTCCCTTACATTGCTCTACTTTACGTTGCCTTACTTTACGTTGCTTTAGGTTGCCTTACTATACGTTGCCTTACTTTACGTTCCCTTCCCTTACTTTGCTTTACGTTGCCTTACTTTATGTTGCCTTACTTTACGTTGCCTTGCCTTACGTTGCCTTACTTTACGTTGCCTTGCCTTACGTTGCTTTACGTTGCCTTACTTTACGTTGCCTTACTTTACGTTGCCTTGCCTTACGTTGCCTTACTTTACGTTGCCTTACGTTGCTTTACGTTGCCTTACTTTACGTTGCCTTGCCTTACGTTTCTTTACGTTGCCTTACTTTACGTTGCCTTACTTTACGTTGCCTTACTTTACGTTGCCTTGCTTTACGTTGCCTTGCTTTACGTTGCCTTGCTTTACGTTGCCTTACTTTACGTTGCCTTACTTTAAGTTGCCTTGCCTTAAGTTGCCTTACTTTACGTTGCCTTACGTTGCTTTACGTTGCCTTACTTTACGTTGCCTTGCCTTACGTTGCTTTACGTTGCCTTACTTTACGTTGCCTTACTTTACGTTGCCTTGCATTACGTTGCCTTGCATTACGTTGCCTTGCCTTACGTTGCTTTACGTTGCTTTACGTTTCCTTATTTACGTTGCCTTGCATTACGTTGCCTTGCCTTACGTTGCTTTACGTTGCTTTACGTTTCCTTACTTTACGTTGCCTTACTTTACGTTGCCTTGCCTTACGTTGCCTTGCCTTGCCTTACGTTTCCTTACTTTACATTGCCTTATGTTGCTTTACGTTTCCTTGCTTTACGTTGCCTTGCCTTGCCTTCCTTTACGTTGCTTTACGTTGCCTTGCTTTACATTGCTTTACGTTGCCTTGCTTTACGTTGCTTTACGTTGCCTTGCTTTACGTTGCCTTGCCTTCCATTGCTTTACGTTGCCTTGCTTTACGTTGCTTTACATTGCCTTGCTTTATGTTGCCTTACCTTGCCTTGCTTTACGTTGCCTTGCCTTGTCTTGCTTTTCTTGGTTTACGTTGCCTTGCTTTACATTGCTTTACGTTGCCTTGCTTTACGTTGCTTTACGTTGTCTTGCCTTACGTTGCCTTGCCTTGCCTTGCTTTACGTTGCTTTACGTTGCCTTGCTTTACGTTGCTTTACGCTGCCTTACGTTGCCTTGCTTTACGTTGCCTTGCTTTACGATTCTTTAAGTTGCCTTGCTTTACTTTGCCTTGCTTTACGATGCTGTACGTTTCCTTACGTTGCCTTCCTTTACGTTCCCTTTCTTTACTTTGCTTTACGATGCCTTGCTTTACGTTGCCTTGCTTTACGTTACCTTACGTTGCTTTAAGTTGCCTTGCTTTATGTTGCTTTACGTTGCCTTACGTTTCCTTACGTTGCCTTGCTTTACGTTGCCTTGCTTTATGTTGCTTTACGTTGCCTTGCTTTACGTTGCATTGCTTTACGTTGCCTTACGTTGCCTAACTTTACGTTGCCTTGCTTTACTTTGCTATACGTTTCCTTAATGTACGTTGCTTTACGTTGCCTTACTTTACGTTGACTTACGTTGCCTTACTTTACATTGCCTTGCTTTACATTGCCTTACGTTGCCTTACTTTACGTTGCCTTAATTTACGTTGCTTTACGTTTTCTTGCTTTACGTTGCCTTGCTTTACGTTGCCTTGCTTTATGTTGCTTTATTTTATTTGCTTTAAGTTGCCTTGCTTTACGTTGCCTTGCTTTACGTTGCTTTACTTTGCCTTACTTTACGTTGCTTTACGTTGCCTTGCTTTACGTTGCTTTACGTTGCTTTACCTTGCTTTACCTTGCTTTACCTTTCTTTACGTTGCCTTGCTTTACGTTGCTTTACGTTGCTTTACCTTGCTTTAGCTTTCTTTACCTTGCTTTACGTTGCCTTGCTTTACGTTGATATATGTGTCCTTGCTTTACGTTGCTTTACATTGCTTTACCTTGCTTTACCCTGCTTTACGTTGCCTTGCTTTACGTTGCTTTACATTGCTTTAACTGACTTTACCTTGCTTTACCTTGCTTTACGTTGCTTTACGTTGGTTTGCTTTACGTTGCTTTACGTTGCCTTCCTTTACGTTGCTTTACCTTGCTTTACGTTGCTTTACGTTGCTTTACGTTGCGTTTCTTTACGTTGCCTTGCTTAACGTTGCCTTGCCGTACGTTGCTTTACGTTGCCTTGCTTTACGTTGCCTTGCCTTGCTTTACGTTGCCTTGCCTTGCCTTGCTTTACGGTTCCTTGACTTGTCTTGCATTATGTTTCTTTACGTTACCTTGCTTTACGATGCTTTACGTTGCCTTGCTTTCCGTTGCTTTACGTTGCCTTGCTTTACGTTGCCTTGCCTTGCCTTGCTTTACGTTGCTTTACGTTGACATGCTTTACGTTGCCTTGCCTTGGCTTGCTTTACGTTGCCTTGCTTTACGATGCTTTACGTTGCCTTGCTTTATGATGCTTTATGTTGTCTTGCTTTACGTTGCTTTAAGTTGCCTTGCTTTACGTTGCTTTACGTTGCCTTGTTTTACGTTGCTTTACGTTGCCTTGTTTTACGTTGCTTTACGTTGCCTTGCTTTACGTTTCCTTGCCTTGACTTGCTTTACGTTGCCTTGCCTTGACTTGCTTTACGTTGCCTTGCCTTGCCTTGCTTTACGTTGCTTTAAGTTGCTTTACGTTGCCTTGCTTTACGTTGCCTTGCCTTGCCTTGCTTTACGGTGCCTTGCTTTACGTTGCTTTACGTTGCCTTGCTTTACGTTGCCTTACCTTGCCTTGCTTTACGTTGCCTTGCCTTGTCTTGCTTTTCTTGGTTTACGTTGCCTTGCTTTACATTGCTTTACGTTGCCTTGCTTTACGTTGCTTTACGTTGTCTTGCTTTACGTTGCCTTGCCTTGCCTTGCTTTACGTTGCCTTGCTTTGTCTTGCTTTACCTTGCTTTACGTTGCCTTGCTTTACGTGGCTTTACGTTGCCTTGCTTTACGTTGCTTTACGTTTCCTTACGTTGCCTTGCTTTACGTTGCCTTGCTTTACGTTTCTTTACGTTGCCTTGCTTTACTTTGCCTTGCTTTACGATGCTGTACATTTCCTTACGTTGCCTTCCTTTACGTTGCCTTGATTTACTTTGCTTTACGTTGCCTTGCTTTACGTTTCCTTGCTTTACCTTCCCTTGCTTTACTTTGCTTTACAATGCCTTGCTTTACGTTGCCTTGCTTTACGTTACCTTACGTTGCTTTAAATTGCCTTGCTTTATGTTTCTTTACGTTGCCTTACGTTGCCTTACGTTGCCTTGCTTTAAGTTGCCTTGCTTTATGTTGCTTTACGTTGACGTGCTTTACGTTGCCTTTCTTTATGTTGCTTTACGTTGCCTTGCTTTACGTTGCCTTGCTTTACGTTGCCTTACGTTGCCTTGCTCTACGTTGCCTTACGTTGCCTTGCTTTACGTTGACTTGCTTTACGTTGCCTTACATTACGTTGACTTACGTTGCCTTACTTTACGTTGCCTTGCTTTACATTGCCTTACGTTGCCTTACTTTACGTTGCCTTACTTACTTTGCTTTACGTTGTCTTGCTTTACGTTGCCTTGCTTTACGTTGCTTTATTTTACATTGCTTTAAGTTGCCTTGCTTTACGTTGCCTTGCTTTACGTTGCTTTACTTTGCCTTACTTTACGTTGTCTTGCTTTACGTTGCTTTACGTTGCCTTGCTTTACGTTGCCTTGCTTTACGTTGCTATACGTTGCCTTCATTTACGTTTCCTTGCTTTACGTTGCTTTACGTTGCCTTACTTAACTTTGCCTTGCTTTACGTTGCTTTACGTTGCCTTGCTTTACGTTGCTTTACGTTTCCTTGCTTTACGTTGCCTTGCCTTGCTTTACGTTGCTTTACGTTGCCTTGCCTTGCTTTACGTTGCTTTACGTTGCCTTGCTTTACGTTGCCTTATCTTGCTTTGCTTTACATTGCCTTGCCTTGCCTTGATTTAGGTTGCCTTGCCTTGCCTTGCTTTACCTTGCTTTACGTTGCCTTGCTTTACGTTGCCTTGCCTTGCCTTGCTTTACTTTGCCTTGCCTTGTCTTCCTTTTCTTGGTTTACGTTGCCTTGCTTTACATTGCTTTACGTTGCCTTGCTTTATGTTGCTTTACGTTGTCTTGCTTTACGTTGCCTTGCCTTGCCTTGCTTCACTTTGGTTTACGTTGCCTTGCTTTACGTTGCCTTGCTTTACGTTGCCTTGCCTTGCCTTGCTTTACGTTGCTTTACGTTGCCTTGCTTTACGTTGCCTTGCCTTGCTTTACGTTTCTTTACGTTTCCTTGCTTTACATTGCTTTACGTTGCCTTGCTTTACATTGCCTTGCTTTACGTTGCTTTACTTTGCCTTGATTTACGTTGCTTTACGTTGCTTTACGTTGCTTTACTTTACGTAGCTTTACGTTGCCTTGCTTTATGTTGCCTTGCTTTACGTTGCTTTACGTTGCCTTACTTTACGTTGTCTTGCTTTACGTTGCTTTACGTTGCCTTGCTTTACGTTGCCTTGCTATACGTTGCTTTACGTTGCCTTGCTTTACGTTGCCTTGCTTTACGTTGCTTTACGTTGCCTTTCTTTACGTTGCCTTGCTTTATGGTGCTTTACGTTGCCTTATGTTGCCTAACTTTACGTTGCCTTGCTTTAATTTGCTATACGTTACCTTGTTTTACGTTGACTTACTTTGCCTTACTTTACGTTGCCTTGCTTTACATTACCTTATGTTGCCTTACTTTACGTTGCCTTGCTTTACGTTGCTTTACGTTGCCTTGCTTTACGTTGCCTTGCTTTACGTTGCTTTACGTTGCCTTACTTTACGTTGCCATGCTTTACGTTGCTTTACCTTGCCGTACTTAACTTTGCCTTGCTTTACCTTGCTTTACGTTGCTTTACTTTACGTTGCTTTAAGTTGCCTTGCTTTACGTTGCCTTGCTTTACGTTCCGTTGCTTTACGTTGCTTTACATTGTCTTGCTTTACGATGCCTTCCTTTACGATACTTTACGTTGCCTTGCTTTACGTTCCGTTGCTTTACGTTGCTTTACGTTGCCTTGCTTTACCTTGCCTTCCTTTACGTTGCCTTACGTTGTCTTGCTTCACGTTGCCTTGTTTTACGTTGCCTTGCTTTACATTGCTTTACGTTGCCTTACTTTACGTTGCCTTACGTTGCCTTACTTTACGTGTCCTTGCTTTACTTTGCTATACGTTGCCTTGCTTTACGCTGCCTTACGTTGCCTTATTTTACGTTGCCTTGCTTTACGTTGACTTACGTTGCCTTACTTTACGTTGCCTTACTTTACGTTGCTTTACGTTGCATTGCTTTACGTTGCCTTGCTTTAGGTTGCTTTACTTTGCCTTGATTTATGTTGCTTTACGTTGCTTTACGTTGCTTTACTTTACGTTGCTTTACATTGCCTTGCTTTACGTTGCCTTGCTTTACGTTGCTTTACGTTGCCTTACTTTAAGTTGTCTTGCTTTACCTTGCTTTACGTTGCCTTGCTTTACGTTACCTTGCTTTACGTTGCTTTACGTTGCCTTACTTTACGTTGCCTTACTTTACGTTGCTTTACGTTGCCTTGCTTTACGCTGCTTTACGTTGCCTTACTTTACGTTGCCTTACGCTGCCTAACTTTAAGTTGCCTTGCTTTACTTTGCTATACGTTGCCTTGCTTTACGTTGCCTTGCTTTACGTTGCCTTGCTTTACGTTGCTTTACGTTGCTTTATTTTACGTTGCTTTAAGTTGCCTTGCTTTACGTTGCCTTGCTTTATGTTGCCTTGGTTTACATTGCTTTACGTTGCCTTGCTTTACGTTGCCTTGCTTTACGTTTCCTTGCTTTACGTTGCTTTACGTTGCCTTACTTTACGTAGCCTTACGTTGCTTTACGTTGCCTTTACTTTACGTTGCTTTACGTTGCCATACTTAACTTTGCCTTGCTTTACGTTGCTTTACGTTGCCTTGCTTTACGTTGCCTTGCCTTGCCTTGCTTTATGTTGCCTTGCCTTGCCTTGCTTTACGTTGCTTTACGTTGCCTTGCTTTACGTTGCCTTGCCTTGCCATGCTTTACTTTGCCTTGCTTTACGTTGCTTTTCATTGCCTTGCTTTACGTTGCTCTACGTTGCCTTGCTTTACGTTGCCTTGCCTTGCTTGCTTTACGTTGCTTTACGTTGCCTTGCTTTACGTTGCTTTACGTTGCCTTGATTTACGTTGCCTTACTTTACGTTTCCTTGCTTTACGTTCCTTTACGTTGCCTTGCTTTACGTTCCTTTACGTTGCCTTGCTTTGCGTTGCTTTATGTTGCCTTGCTTTACGTTGCTTTACGTTGCCTTGCTTTACGTTGCTTTACGTTGCCTTGCTTTACGGTTGCCTTGCTTTACGTTGCCTTGATTTACGTTGCTTTACGTTGCCTTGCTTTACGTTGCGTTACGTTGCGTTGCTTTATGTTGCCTTGCTTTGTGTTGCTTTACGTTGCCTTTCTTTATTTGCCTTTATTTACATTGCTTTACGTAGCCATGCTTTACGTTGCGTTGCTTTACGTTGCCTTACTCTACGTTGCCTTACGTTTCCTTAATTAAATTTGCCTTGATTTACGTTGCTATACGTTGTCTTGCTTTACGTTGCCTTACGTTCCCTTACTTTACGTTGCCTTACTTTACGTTGCTTTACGTTGCCTTGCTTTACGTTGCCTTGCTTTACGTTGTTTTACGTTGCCTTGCTTTACGTTGCCTTTCTTTACGTTGCTTTACGTTTCCTTGCTTTACGTTGCCTTGCTTTATGTTGCTTTACGTTGCCTTACTTTACGTTGCCTTGGTTTACGTTGCTTTACGTTTCCTTACTTTACGTTGCATTGCTTTACGTTGCCTTGCTTTACGTTGTCTTACGTTGCCTTACTTTACGTTGCCTTACGTTGCCTTACTTTACGTTGCTTTACGTTGCCTTACTTTACGTTGCCTTGCCTTACGTTGCTTTACGTTGCTTTACTTTACGTTGCCTTGTCTTTGTTGCTTTACGTTGCCTTACTTTACGTTGCCTTACTTTACGTTGCCTCGCCTTACGTTGCTTTACATTGCTTTACTTTACGTTGCCTTACTTTACGTTGCCTCGCCTTACGTTGCTTTACATTGCTTTACTTTACGTTGCCTTACTTTACGTTGCCTTCCCTTACATTGCTCTACTTTACGTTGCCTTACTTTACGTTGCTTTACGTTGCCTTACTATACGTTGCCTTACTTTACGTTCCCTTCCCTTACGTTGCTTTACGTTGCCTTACTTTACGTTGCCTTACTTTACGTTGCCTTGCCTTACGTTGCCTTACTTTACATTGCCTTACGTTGCTTTACGTTGCCTTACTTTACGTTGCCTTGCCTTACGTTGCTTTACGTTGCCTTGCATTACGTTGCCTTGCATTACGTTGCCTTGCATTACGTTGCCTTGCCTGACGTTGCTTTACGTTGCTTTACGTTGCCTTACTTTACGTTGCCTTACATTACGTTGCCTCGCCTTACGTTGCTTTACATTGCTTTACTTTACGTTGCCTTCCCTTACATTGCTCTACTTTACGTTGCCTTACTTTACGTTGCTTTACGTTGCCTTACTATACGTTGCCTTACTTTACGTTCCCTTCCCTTACGTTGCTTTACGTTGCCTTACTTTACGTTGCCTTACTTTACGTTGCCTTGCCTTACGTTGCCTTACTTTACGTTGCCTTACGTTGCTTTACGTTGCCTTACTTTACGTTGCCTTGCCTTACGTTGCTTTACGTTGCCTTCCATTACGTTGCCTTGCATTACGTTGCCTTGCATTACGTTGCCTTGCCTTACGTTGCTTTACGTTTCTTTACGTTGCCTTACTTTACGTTGCCTTACTTTAAGTTGCCTTGCTTTACGTTGCCTTACTTTGCTTTACGTTGCCTTACTTTACGTTGCCTTGCCTTACGTTGCTCTACGTTGCCTTACTTTACGTTGCCTTACTTTACGTTACCTTACTTTACGTTGCCTTGCATTACGTTGCCTTGCATTACGTTGCCTTGCCTTACGTTACTTTACGTTGCCTTACTTTACGTTGCCTTACTTTACATTGCCTTACATTGCTTTACGTTGCCTTACTTTACGTTGCCTTGCTTAACGTTGCCTTGCTTTACGTTGCCTTACGTTGCTTTACGTTGCCTTACTTTACGTTGCCTTACGTTGCTTTACGTTTCCTTACTTTACGTTGCCTTACTTTACGTTGCCTTGCCTTACGTTGCCTTACGTTGCCTTACTTTACATTGCCTTATGTTGCTTTACGTTGCCTTACTTTACGTTGCCTTATTTACGTTGCCTTTCTTCACGTTGCCTTACGTTGCTGTACGTTGCCTTGTCTTGCTTACATTGCCTTGCTTTGCGCTGCCTTGCCTTACGTTACCTTACTTTGCCTTGCTTTACGTTGCTTTACGTTGCCTTGCTTTACGTTGCCTTCCTTTACATTGCCTTACGTTGCCTACGTTTACGTTGCCTTGGTTTACGTGGCCTTGCTTTACGTTGCCTTGCTTTACGTTGCTTTACGTTGTCTTGCTTTACGATGCATTGCTTTACGATACTTTACGTTGCCTTGCTTTACGTTCCGTTGCTTCACGTTGCTTTACGTTGCCTTGCTTTACCTTGCCTTCCTTTACGTTGCATTACATTGCCTTGCTTTACGTTGCCTTGCTTTACGTTGCTTTACGTTGCCTTGCTTTACGTTGCCTTACGTTGTCTTGCTTCACGTTGCCTTGCTTTACGTTGCCTTATTTTACGTTGCCTTACGTTGCCTTACTTTACGTGTCCTTGCTTTACTTTGCTATACGTTGCCTTGCTTTACGCTGCCTTACGTTTCCTTATTTTACGTTGCCTTGCTTTACGTTGCCTTGCTTTACGTTGCCTTACGTTGCCTTAATTTACGTTGCCTTACTTTACGTTGCTTTACGTTGCATTGCTTTAAGTTGCCTTGCTTTAGGTTTCTTTACTTTGCCTTGATTTATGTTGCTTTATGTTGCTTTACGTTGCTTTACTTTACGTTGCTTTACGTTGCCTTGCTTTACGTTCCTTTACATTGCCTTACTTTACGTTGTCTTGCTTTACGTTGCTTTACGTTGCCTTGCTATACGTTGCCTTGCTTTACGTTGCTTTACATTGCCTTATTTACGTTGCCTTACTTTACGTTGCCGTACGTTGCCTAACTTTAAGTTGCCTTGCTTTACTTTGCTATACGTTGCCTTGCTTTACGTTGACTTACGTTGCCTTGCTTTACGTTGCCTTGCTTTACGTTGCCTTGCTTTACGTTGCTTTATTTTACGTTGCTTTGAGTTGCCTTACTTTACGTTGCCTTGCTTTATGTTGCCTTGCTTTACGTTTCCTTGCTTTAAGTTGCTTTACGTTGCCTTAATTTACGTAGCCTTACGTTGCTTTATGTTGCCTTACTTTACGTTGCTTTACGTTGCCATACTTAACTTTGCCTTGCCTTACGTTGCTTTACGTTGCCTTGCTTTACGTTGCTTTACGTTTCCTTGCTTTACGTTGCCTTGCTTTGCTTTGCTTTATGTTGCCTTGCCTTGCCTTGCTTTACGTTGCTTTACGTTGCCTTGCTTTACGTTGCCTTCCCTTGCCTTGCTTTACGTTGCCTTGCCTTGTCTTTCTTTTCTTGGTTTAGGTTGCCTTGCTTTACATTGCTTTACGTTGCCTTACTTTACGTTGCTTTACGTTGTCTTGCTTTACGTTGCCTTGCCTTGCCTTGCTTTACGTTGCTTTTCGTTGCCTTGCTTTACGTTGCCTTGCCTTGCCTTCCTTTACGTTGCTTTACGTTGCCTTGCTTTACATTGCTTTACGTTGCCTTGCTTTACGTTGCTTTACGTTGCTTTACGTTGCCTTGCTTTACGTTGCCTTGCTTTACCTTGCTTTACGTTGCCTTGCCTTCCATTGCTTTACGTTGCCTTGCATTACATTGCTTTACATTGCCTTGCTTTACGTTGCCTTGCCTTGCTTTACGTTGCCTTGCCTTGTCTTGCTTTACGTTGGTTTACGTTGCCTTGTTTTACATTGCTTTACGTTCCCTTGCCTTGCCTTGCTTTACGTTGCTTTACGTTTCCTTGCTTTATGTTGCCTTGCCTTGCCTTCCTTTACGTTGCTTTACGTTGCCTTGCTTTACATTGCTTTACGTTGCCTTGCTTTACGTTGCTTTATGTTGCCTTGCTTTACGTTGCTTTACGTTGCCTTGCTTTACGTTGCCTTGCCTTCCATTGCTTTACGTTGCCTTGCCTTACGTTGCTTTACATTGCCTTGCTTTACGTTGCCTTGCCTTGCTTTACGTTGCCTTGCCTTGTCTTGCTTTACGTTGGTTTACGTTGCCTTGTTTTACATTGCTTTACGTTGCCTTACTTTACGTACTTTACGTTGTCTTGCTTTACGTTGCCTTGCCTTGCCTTGCTTTACGTTGGTTTACGTTGCCTTGCTTTACGTTGCTTTACGTTGCCTTGCTTTACGTTGCTTTACGTTTCCTTGCTTTACGTTGCCTTGCTTTACGTTGCTTTACGTTGCCTTGCCTTGCTTTACGTTGCTTTACGTTGCCTTGCTTTACGTTGCCTTATCTTGCTTTGCTTTACATTGCCTTGCCTTGCCTTGATTTAGGTTGCCTTGCCTTGCCTTGCTTTACGTTGCTTTACGTTGCCTTGCTTTACGTTGCCTTGCCTTGCCTTGCTTTACTTTGCCTTGCCTTGTCTTCCTTTTCTTGGTTTACGTTGCCTTGCTTTACATTGCTTTACGTTGCCTTGCTTTACGTTGCTTTACGTTGTCTTGCTTTACGTTGCCTTGCCTTGCCTTGCTTCACTTTGGTTTACGTTGCCTTGCTTTACGTTGCTTTGCTTTACGTTGCCTTGCCTTGCCTTGCTTTACGTTGCTTTACGTTGCCTTGCTTTACGTTGCCTTGCCTTGCTTTACGTTTCTTTACGTTTCCTTGCTTTACATTGCTTTACGTTGCCTTGCTTTACGTTGCCTTGCTTTACGTTGCTTTACTTTGCCTTGATTTACGTTGCTTTACGTTGCTTTACGTTGCTTTACTTTACGTAGCTTTACGTTGCCTTGCTTTATGTTGCCTTGCTTTACGTTGCTTTACTTTGCCTTACTTTACGTTGTCTTGCTTTACGTTGCTTTACGTTGCCTTGCTTTACGTTGCCTTGCTATACGTTGCTTTACGTTGCCTTGCTTTACGTTGCCTTGCTTTACGTTGCTTTACGTTGCCTTTCTTTACGTTGCCTTGCTTTATGGTGCTTTACGTTGCCTTATGTTGCCTAACTTTACGTTGCCTTGCTTTACTTTGCTATACGTTGCCTTGTTTTACGTTGACTTACTTTGCCTTACTTTACGTTGCCTTGCTTTACATTGCCTTATGTTGCCTTACTTTACGTTGCCTTACTTTACGTTGCTTTACGTTGCCTTGCTTTACGTTGCCTTGCCTTGCCTTGCTTTACGTTGCCTTGCCTTGTCTTGCTTTACCTTGCTTTACGTTGCCTTGCTTTACGTGGCTTTACGTTGCCTTGCTTTACGTTGCTTTATGTTTCCTTACGTTGCCTTGCTTTACGTTGCCTTGCTTTACGTTTCTTTACGTTGCCTTGCTTTACTTTGCCTTGCTTTACGATGCTGTACGTTTCCTTACGTTGCCTTCCTTTACGTTGCCTTGATTTACTTTGCTTTACGTTGCCTTGCTTTACGTTTCCTTGCTTTACGTTCCCTTGCTTTACTTTGCTTTACAATGCCTTGCTTTACGTTGCCTTGCTTTACGTTACCTTACGTTGCTTTAAATTGCCTTGCTTTATGTTTCTTTACGTTGCCTTACGTTGCCTTACGTTGCCTTGCTTTAAGTTGCCTTGCTTTATGTTGCTTTACGTTGACGTGCTTTACGTTGCCTTTCTTTATGTTGCTTTACGTTGCCTTGCTTTACGTTGCCTTGCCTTGCCTTGCTTTACGTTGGTTTACGTTGCCTTGCTTTACGTTGCTTTACGTTGCCTTGCTTTACGTTGCTTTACGTTGCCTTGATTTACGTTGCCTTACTTTACGTTTCCATGCTTTACGTTCCTTTACGTTGCCTTGCTTTACGTTTCTTTACGTTGCCTTACTTTGCGTTGCTTTACGTTGCCTTGCTTTACGTTGCTTTACGTTGCCTTACGTTGCCTTTCTTTACGTTGCCTTGCTTTACGTTTTCTTGCTTTAGGTTGCTTTACGTTGCCTTACGTTGCCTTGCTTTACATTGCCTTGCTTTACGTTGCTATACGTTGCCTTGCTTTACGTTGCCTTACGTTCCCTTACTTTACGTTGCCTTACTTTACGTTGCTTTACGTTGCCTTGCTTTACGTTGCCTTGCTTTACGTTGTTTTACATTGCCTTGCTTTATGTTGCCTTGCTTTACGTTGCTTTACGTTGCCTTACTTTACGTTGCCTTGCTTTACGTTGCTTTACGTTGCCTTACTTTACGTTGCATTGCTTTACGTTGCCTTGCTTTACGTTGCCTTACGTTGCCTTACTTTACGTTGCCTTACGTTGCCTTACTTTACGTTGCTTTACGTTGCCTTACTTTACGTTGCCTTGCCTTACGTTGCTTTACGTTGCTTTACTTTACGTTGCCTTGCCTTTGTTGCTTTACGTTGCCTTACTTTACGTTGCCTTGCCTTACCTTGCTTTACGTTGCCTTACTTTACGTTGCCTTACTTTACGTTGCCTTGCCTTACCTTGCTTTACGTTGCCTTACTTTACGTTGCCTTACTTTACGTTGCCTTGCTTACGTTGCTTTACATTGCTTTACTTTACGTTGCCTTACTTTACGTTGCCTTCCCTTACATTGCTCTACTTTACGTTGCCTTACTTTACGTTGCTTTAGGTTGCCTTACTATACGTTGCCTTACTTTACGTTCCCTTCCCTTACTTTGCTTTACGTTGCCTTACTTTATGTTGCCTTACTTTACGTTGCCTTGCCTTACGTTGCCTTACTTTACGTTGCCTTGCCTTACGTTGCTTTACGTTGCCTTACTTTACGTTGCCTTACTTTACGTTGCCTTGCCTTACGTTTCCATGCTTTACGTTCCTTTACGTTGCCTTGCTTTACGTTTCTTTACGTTGCCTTACTTTGCGTTGCTTTACGTTGCCTTGCTTTACGTTGCTTTACGTTGCCTTACGTTGCCTTTCTTTACGTTGCCTTGCTTTACGTTTTCTTGCTTTAGGTTGCTTTACGTTGCCTTACGTTGCCTTGCTTTACATTGCCTTGCTTTACGTTGCTATACGTTGCCTTGCTTTACGTTGCCTTACGTTCCCTTACTTTACGTTGCCTTACTTTACGTTGCTTTACGTTGCCTTGCTTTACGTTGCCTTGCTTTACGTTGTTTTACATTGCCTTGCTTTACGTTGCCTTGCTTTACGTTGCTTTACGTTGCCTTACTTTACGTTGCCTTGCTTTACGTTGCTTTACGTTGCCTTACTTTACGTTGCATTGCTTTACGTTGCCTTGCTTTACGTTGCCTTACGTTGCCTTACTTTACGTTGCCTTACGTTGCCTTACTTTACGTTGCTTTACGTTGCCTTACTTTACGTTGCCTTGCCTTACGTTGCTTTACGTTGCTTTACTTTACGTTGCCTTGCCTTTGTTGCTTTACGTTGCCTTACTTTACGTTGCCTTGCCTTACCTTGCTTTACGTTGCCTTACTTTACGTTGCCTTACTTTACGTTGCCTTGCTTACGTTGCTTTACATTGCTTTACTTTACGTTGCCTTACTTTACGTTGCCTTCCCTTACATTGCTCTACTTTACGTTGCCTTACTTTACGTTGCTTTAGGTTGCCTTACTATACGTTGCCTTACTTTACGTTCCCTTCCCTTACTTTGCTTTACGTTGCCTTACTTTATGTTGCCTTACTTTACGTTGCCTTGCCTTACGTTGCCTTACTTTACGTTGCCTTGCCTTACGTTGCTTTACGTTGCCTTACTTTACGTTGCCTTACTTTACGTTGCCTTGCCTTACGTTGCCTTACTTTACGTTGCCTTACGTTGCTTTACGTTGCCTTACTTTACGTTGCCTTGCCTTACGTTTCTTTACGTTGCCTTACTTTACGTTGCCTTACTTTACGTTGCCTTACTTTACGTTGCCTTGCTTTACGTTGCCTTGCTTTACGTTGCCTTGCTTTACGTTGCCTTACTTTACGTTGCCTTACTTTAAGTTGCCTTGCCTTACGTTGCCTTACTTTACGTTGCCTTACGTTGCTTTACGTTGCCTTACTTTACGTTGCCTTGCCTTACGTTGCTTTACGTTGCCTTACTTTACGTTGCCTTACTTTACGTTGCCTTGCATTACGTTGCCTTGCATTACGTTGCCTTGCCTTACGTTGCTTTACGTTGCTTTACGTTTCCTTATTTACGTTGCCTTGCATTACGTTGCCTTGCCTTACGTTGCTTTACGTTGCTTTACGTTTCCTTACTTTACGTTGCCTTACTTTACGTTGCCTTGCCTTACGTTGCCTTGCCTTGCCTTACGTTGCCTTACTTTACATTGCCTTATGTTGCTTTACGTTTCCTTGCTTTACGTTGCCTTGCCTTGCCTTCCTTTACGTTGCTTTACGTTGCCTTGCTTTACATTGCTTTACGTTGCCTTGCTTTACGTTGCTTTACGTTGCCTTGCTTTACGTTGCCTTGCCTTCCATTGCTTTACGTTGCCTTGCTTTACGTTGCTTTACATTGCCTTGCTTTATGTTGCCTTACCTTGCCTTGCTTTACGTTGCCTTGCCTTGTCTTGCTTTTCTTGGTTTACGTTGCCTTGCTTTACATTGCTTTACGTTGCCTTGCTTTACGTTGCTTTACGTTGTCTTGCCTTACGTTGCCTTGCCTTGCCTTGCTTTACGTTGCTTTACGTTGCCTTGCTTTACGTTGCTTTACGCTGCCTTACGTTGCCTTGATTTACGTTGCCTTGCTTTACGATTCTTTAAGTTGCCTTGCTTTACTTTGCCTTGCTTTACGATGCTGTACGTTTCCTTACGTTGCCTTCCTTTACGTTCCCTTTCTTTACTTTGCTTTACGATGCCTTGCTTTACGTTGCCTTGCTTTACGTTACCTTACGTTGCTTTAAGTTGCCTTGCTTTATGTTGCTTTACGTTGCCTTACGTTGCCTTACGTTGCCTTGCTTTACGTTGCCTTGCTTTATGTTGCTTTACGTTGCCTTGCTTTACGTTGCCTTACTTTACGTTGCCTTGCTTTACATTGCCTTACGTTGCCTTACTTTACGTTGCCTTAATTTACGTTGCTTTACGTTTTCTTGCTTTACGTTGCCTTGCTTTACGTTGCCTTGCTTTATGTTGCTTTATTTTACTTTGCTTTAAGTTGCCTTGCTTTACGTTGCCTTGCTTTACGTTGCTTTACTTTGCCTTACTTTACGTTGCTTTACGTTGACTTGCTTTACGTTGCTTTACGTTGCTTTACCTTGCTTTACCTTGCTTTATCTTTCTTTACATTGCCTTGCTTTACGTTGCTTTACGTTGCTTTACCTTGCTTTAGCTTTCTTTACCTTGCTTTACGTTGCCTTGCTTTACGTTGATATATGTGTCCTTGCTTTACGTTGCTTTACATTGCTTTACCTTGCTTTACCCTGCTTTACGTTGCCTTGCTTTACGTTGCTTTACATTGCTTTAACTGACTTTACCTTGCTTTACCTTGCTTTACGTTGCTTTACGTTGGTTTGCTTTACGTTGCTTTAAGTTGCCTTCCTTTACGTTGCTTTACCTTGCTTTACGTTGCTTTACGTTGCTTTACGTTGCGTTTCTTTACGTTGCCTTGCTTTACGTTGCCTTGCCGTACGTTGCTTTACGTTGCCTTGCTTTACGTTGCCTTGCCTTGCTTTACGTTGCCTTGCCTTGCCTTGCTTTACGGTTCCTTGACTTGTCTTGCATTATGTTTCTTTACGTTACCTGGCTTTACGATGCTTTACGTTGCCTTGCTTTCCGTTGCTTTACGTTGCCTTGCTTTACGTTGCCTTGCCTTGCCTTGCTTTACGTTGCTTTACGTTGACATGCTTTACGTTGCCTTGCCTTGCCTTGCTTTACGTTGCCTTGCTTTACGATGCTTTACGTTGCCTTGCTTTATGATGCTTTATGTTGTCTTGCTTTACGTTGCTTTAAGTTGCCTTGCTTTACGTTGCTTTACGTTGCCTTGCTTTACGTTGCTTTACGTTGCCTTGTTTTACGTTGCTTTACGTTGCCTTGCTTTACGTTTCCTTGCCTTGACTTGCTTTACGTTGCCTTGCCTTGACTTGCTTTACGTTGCCTTGCCTTGCCTTGCTTTACGTTGCTTTACGTTGCTTTACGTTGCCTTGCTTTACGTTGCCTTGCCTTGCCTTGCTTTACGGTGCCTTGCTTTACGTTGCTTTACGTTGCCTTGCTTTACGTTGCCTTACCTTGCCTTGCTTTACGTTGCCTTGCCTTGTCTTGCTTTTCTTGGTTTACGTTGCCTTGCTTTACATTGCTTTACGTTGCCTTGCTTTACGTTGCTTTACGTTGTCTTGCTTTACGTTGCCTTGCCTTGCCTTGCTTTACGTTGCCTTGCCTTGTCTTGCTTTACCTTGCTTTACGTTGCCTTGCTTTACGTGGCTTTACGTTGCCTTGCTTTACGTTGCTTTACGTTTCCTTACGTAGCCTTGCTTTACGTTGCCTTGCTTTACGTTTCTTTACGTTGCCTTGCTTTACTTTGCCTTGCTTTACGATGCTGTACATTTCCTTACGTTGCCTTCCTTTACGTTGCCTTGATTTACTTTGCTTTACGTTGCCTTGCTTTACGATGCCTTGCTTTACGTTGCCTTGCTTTACGTTGCCTTACGTTGCTTTAAATTGCCTTGCTTTATGTTTCTTTACGTTGCCTTACGTTGCCTTACGTTGCCTTGCTTTAAGTAGCCTTGCTTTATGTTGCTTTACGTTGACGTGCTTTACGTTGCCTTTCTTTATGTTGCTTTACGTTGCCTTGCTTTACGTTGCCTTGCTTTACGTTGCCTTACGTTGCCTTGCTTTACGTTGCCTTACGTTGCCTTGCTTTACGTTGACTTGCTTTACGTTGCCTTACATTACGTTGACTTACGTTGCCTTACTTTACGTTGCCTTGCTTTACATTGCCTTACGTTGCCTTACTTTACGTTGCCTTACTTACTTTGCTTTACGTTGTCTTGCTTTACGTTGCCTTGCTTTACGTTGCTTTATTTTACATTGCTTTAAGTTGCCTTGCTTTACGTTGCCTTGCTTTACGTTGCTTTACTTTGCCTTACTTTACGTTGTCTTGCTTTACGTTGCTTTACGTTGCCTTGCTTTACGTTGCCTTGCTTTACGTTGCTATACGTTGCCTTCATTTACGTTTCCTTGCTTTACGTTGCTTTACGTTGCCTTACTTAACTTTGCCTTGCTTTACGTTGCTTTACGTTGCCTTGCTTTACGTTGCTTTACGTTTCCTTGCTTTACGTTGCCTTGCCTTGCTTTACGTTGCTTTACGTTGCCTTGCCTTGCTTTACGTTGCTTTACGTTGCCTTGCTTTACGTTGCCTTATCTTGCTTTGCTTTACATTGCCTTGCCTTGCCTTGATTTAGGTTGCCTTGCCTTGCCTTGCTTTACCTTGCTTTACGTTGCCTTGCTTTACGTTGCCTTGCCTTGCCTTGCTTTACTTTGCCTTGCCTTGTCTTCCTTTTCTTGGTTTACGTTGCCTTGCTTTACATTGCTTTACGTTGCCTTGCTTTATGTTGCTTTACGTTGTCTTGCTTTACGTTGCCTTGCCTTGCCTTGCTTCACTTTGGTTTACGTTGCCTTGCTTTACGTTGCCTTGCTTTACGTTGCCTTGCCTTGCCTTGTTTTACGTTGCTTTACGTTGCCTTGCTTTACGTTGCCTTGCCTTGCTTTACGTTTCTTTACGTTTCCTTGCTTTACATTGCTTTACGTTGCCTTGCTTTACATTGCCTTGCTTTACGTTGCTTTACTTTGCCTTGATTTACGTTGCTTTACGTTGCTTTACGTTGCTTTACTTTACGTAGCTTTACGTTGCCTTGCTTTATGTTGCCTTGCTTTACGTTGCTTTACGTTGCCTTACTTTACGTTGTCTTGCTTTACGTTGCTTTACGTTGCCTTGCTTTACGTTGCCTTGCTATACGTTGCTTTACGTTGCCTTGCTTTACGTTGCCTTGCTTTACGTTGCTTTACGTTGCCTTTCTTTACGTTGCCTTGCTTTATGGTGCTTTACGTTGCCTTATGTTGCCTAACTTTACGTTGCCTTGCTTTACTTTGCTATACGTTGCCTTGTTTTACGTTGACTTACTTTGCCTTACTTTACGTTGCCTTGCTTTACATTGCCTTATGTTGCCTTACTTTACGTTGCCTTACTTTACGTTGCTTTACGTTGCCTTGCTTTACGTTGCCTTGCTTTACGTTGCTTTACGTTGCCTTACTTTACGTTGCCATGCTTTACGTTGCTTTACCTTGCCGTACTTAACTTTGCCTTGCTTTACCTTGCTTTACGTTGCTTTACTTTACGTTGCTTTAAGTTGCCTTGCTTTACGTTGCCTTGCTTTACGTTCCGTTGCTTTACGTTGCTTTACATTGTCTTGCTTTACGATGCCTTGCTTTACGATACTTTACGTTGCCTTGCTTTACGTTCCGTTGCTTTACGTTGCTTTACGTTGCCTTGCTTTACCTTGCCTTCCTTTATGTTGCCTTACATTGCCTTGCTTTACGTTGCCTTGCTTTACGTTGCTTTACGTTGCCTTGCTTTAAGTTGCCTTACGTTGTCTTGCTTCACGTTGCCTTGTTTTACGTTGCCTTGCTTTACATTGCTTTATGTTGCCTTACTTTACGTTGCCTTACGTTGCCTTACTTTACGTGTCCTTGCTTTACTTTGCTATACGTTGCCTTGCTTTACGCTGCCTTACGTTGCCTTATTTTACGTTGCCTTGCTTTACGTTGACTTACGTTGCCTTACTTTACGTTGCCTTACTTTACGTTGCTTTACGTTGCATTGCTTTACGTTGCCTTGCTTTAGGTTGCTTTACTTTGCCTTGATTTATGTTGCTTTACGTTGCTTTACGTTGCTTTACTTTACGTTGCTTTACGTTGCCTTGCTTTACGTTGCCTTGCTTTACGTTGCTTTACGTTGCCTTACTTTAAGTTGTCTTGCTTTACGTTGCTTTACGTTGCCTTGCTTTACGTTACCTTGCTTTACGTTGCTTTACGTTGCCTTACTTTACGTTGCCTTACTTTACGTTGCTTTACGTTGCCTTGCTTTACGCTGCTTTACGTTGCCTTACTTTACGTTGCCTTACGATGCCTAACTTTAAGTTGCCTTGCTTTACTTTGCTATACGTTGCCTTGCTTTACGTTGACTTACGTTGCCTTACTTTACGTTGCCTTGCTTTACGTTGCCTTCCTTTACGTTGCTTTACGTTGCTTTATTTTACGTTGCTTTAAGTTCCCTTGCTTTACGTTGCCTTGCTTTATGTTGCCTTGCTTTACATTGCTTTACGTTGCCGTGCTTTACGTTTCCTTGCTTTACGTTGCTTTACGTTGCCTTACTTTACGTAGCCTTACGTTGCTTTACGTTGCCTTACTTTACGTTGCTTTACGTTGCCATACTTAACTTTGCCTTGCTTTATGTTGCTTAACGTTGCCTTGCTTTACGTTGCCTTGCCTTGCCTTGCTTTATGTTGCCTTGCCTTGCCTTGCTTTACGTTGCTTTACGTTGCCTTGCTTTACGTTGCCTTGCCTTGCCATGCTTTACTTTGCCTTTCTTTACGTTGCTTTTCATTGCCTTGCTTTACGTTGCTTTACGTTGCCTTGCTTTACGTTGCCTTGCCTTGCCTTGCTTTACGTTGCTTTACGTTGCCTTGCTTTACGTTGCCTTGATTTACGTTGCCTTACTTTACGTTTCCTTGCTTTACGTTCCTTTACGTTGCCTTGCTTTACGTTCCTTTACATTGCCTTGCTTTGCGTTGCTTTATGTTGCCTTGCTTTACGTTGCTTTACGTTGCCTTACGTTGCCGTTCTTTACGTTGCCTTGCTTTACGTTTTCTTGCTTTAGGTTGCTTTACGTTGCCTTACGTTGCCTTGCTTTACATTGCCTTGCTTTACTTTGCTTTACGTTGCCTTGCTTTACGGTTGCCTTGCTTTACGTTGCCTTGATTTACGTTGCTTTACGTTGCCTTGCTTTACGTTGCCTTGCTTTACGTTGCGTTACGTTGCGTTGCTTTATGTTGCCTTGCTTTGTGTTGCTTTACGTTGCCTTTCTTTATTTGCCTTGATTTACATTGCTTTACGTAGCCATGCTTTACGTTGCGTTGCTTTACGTTGCCTTACTCTACGTTGCCTTACGTTTCCTTAATTAAATTTGCCTTGTTTTACGTTGCTATATGTTGCCTTGCTTTACGTTGCCTTACGTTCCCTTACTTTACGTTGCCTTACTTTACGTTGCTTTACGTTGCCTTGCTTTACGTTGCCTTGCTTTACGTTGTTTTACGTTGCCTTGCTTTACGTTGCCTTTCTTTACGTTGCTTTACGTTTCCTTGCTTTACGTTGCCTTGCTTTACGTTGCTTTACGTTGCCTTACTTTACGTTGCCTTGGTTTACGTTGCTTTACGTTGCCTTACTTTACGTTGCATTGCTTTACGTTGCCTTGCTTTACGTTGCCTTACGTTGCCTTACTTTACGTTGCCTTACGTTGCCTTATTTTACGTTGCTTTACGTTGCCTTACTTTACGTTGCCTTGCCTTACGTTGCTTTATGTTGCTTTACTTTACGTTGCCTTGCCTTTGTTGCTTTACGTTGCCTTACTTTACGTTGCCTTACTTTACGTTGCCTCGCCTTACGTTGCTTTACATTGCTTTACTTTACGTTGCCTTACTTTACGTTGCTTTACGTTGCCTTACTATACGTTGCCTTACTTTACGTTCCCTTCCCTTACGTTGCTTTACGTTGCCTAACTTTACGTTGCCTTACTTTACGTTGCCTTGCCTTACGTTGCCTTACTTTACGTTGCCTTACGTTGCTTTACGTTGCCTTACTTTACGTTGCCTTGCCTTACGTTGCTTTACGTTGCCTTCCATTACGTTGCCTTGCATTACGTTGCCTTGCATTACGTTGCCTTGCCTTACGTTGCTTTACGTTGCTTTACGTTGCCTTACTTTACGTTGCCTTACATTACGTTGCCTCGCCTTACGTTGCTTTACATTGCTTTACTTTACGTTGCCTTCCCTTACATTGCTCTACGTTGCCTTACTTTACGTTGCCTTACTTTACGTTGCCTTGCATTACGTTGCCTTGCATTACGTTGCCTTGCATTACGTTGCCTTGCCTTACGTTACTTTACGTTGCCTTACTTTACGTTGCCTTACTTTACATTGCCTTACATTGCTTTACGTTGCCTTACTTTACGTTGCCTTGCTTAACGTTGCCTTGCTTTACGTTGCCTTACGTTGCTTTACGTTGCCTTACTTTACGTTGCCTTACGTTGCTTTACGTTTCCTTACTTTACGTTGCCTTACTTTACGTTGCCTTGCCTTACGTTGCCTTGCCTTACGTTGCCTTACGTTGCCTTACTTTACATTGCCTTACTTTACGTTGCCTTATTTACGTTGCCTTTCTTCACGTTGCCTTACGTTGCTGTGCGTTGCCTTGTCTTGCTTACATTGCCTTGCTTTGCGCTGCCTTGCCTTACGTTGCCTTACTTTGCCTTGCTTTACGTTGCTTTACGTTGCCTTGCTTTACGTTGCCTTCCTTTACATTGCCTTACGTTGCCTACGTTTACGTTGCCTTGGTTTACGTGGCCTTGCTTTACGATGCCTTGCTTTACGATACTTTACGTTGCCTTGCTTTACGTTCCGTTGCTTTACGTTGCTTTACGTTGCCTTGCTTTACCTTGCCTTCCTTTACGTTGCATTACATTGCCTTGCTTTACGTTGCCTTGCTTTACGTTGCTTTACGTTGCCTTGCTTTACGTTGCCTTACGTTGTCTTGCTTCACGTTGCCTTGCTTTACGTTGCCTTATTTTACGTTGCCTTACGTTGCCTTATTTTACGTGTCCTTGCTTTACTTTGCTATACGTTGCCTTGCTTTACGCTGCCTTACGTTGCCTTATTTTACGTTGTCTTGCTTTACGTTGCATTGCTTTAAGTTGCCTTGCTTTAGGTTGCTTTACTTTGCCTTGATTTATGTTGCTTTATGTTGCTTTACGTTGCTTTACTTTACGTTGCTTTACGGTGCATTGCTTTACTTTGCTTTACGGTGCCTTGCTTTACGTTGCTTTACGTTGCCTTACTTTACGTTGTCTTGCTTTACGTTGCTTTACGTTGCCTTGCTTTACGTTGCCTTGCTTTACGTTGCTTTAAATTTCCTTTACTTTACGTTGCCTTACTTTACGTTGCCTTACGTTGCCAAACTTTAAGTTGCCTTGCTTTACTTTGCTATACGTTGCCTTGCTTTACGTTGACTTACGTTGCCTTGCTTTACGTTGCCTTGCTTTACGTTGCCTTGCTTTACGTTGCCTTGCTTTACGTTGCTTTACGTTGCTTTATTTTACGTTGCTTTAAGTTGCCTTACTTTACGTTGCCTTGCTTTATGTTGCCTTGCTTTACGTTTCCTTGCTTTAAGTTGCTTTACGTTGCCTTACTTTACGTAGCCTTACGTTGCTTTATGTTGCCTTACTTTACGTTGCTTTTCGTTGCCATACTTAACTTTGCCTTGCTTTACGTTGCTTTACGTTGCCTTGCTTTACGTTGCTTTACGTTTCCTTGCTTTACGTTGCCTTGCTTTGCTTTGCTTTATGTTGCCTTGCCTTGCCTTGCTTTACGATGCTTTACGTTGCCTTGCTTTACGTTGCCTTGCCTTGCCTTGCTTTACTTTGCCTTGCTTTACGTTGCTTTTCATTGCCTTGCTTTACGTTGCTCTACGTTGCCTTGCTTTACGTTGCCTTGCCTTTCCTTGCTTTACGTTGCCTTGCCTTGTCTTTCTTTTCTTGGTTTAGGTTGCCTTGCTTTACATTGCTTTACGTTGCCTTACTTTACGTTGCTTTACGTTGTCTTGCTTTACGTTGCCTTGCCTTGCCTTGCTTTACGTTGCTTTTCGTTGCCTTGCTTTACGTTGCCTTGACTTGCCTTCCTTTACGTTGCTTTACGTTGCCTTGCTTTACATTGCTTTACGTTGCCTTGCTTTACGTTGCTTTACGTTGCCTTGCTTTACGTTGCTTTACGTTGCCTTGCTTTACCTTGCTTTACGTTGCCTTGCTTTACGTTGCCTTGCCTTCCATTGCTTTACGTTGCCTTGCATTACGTTGCTTTACATTGCCTTGCTTTATGTTGCCTTGCCTTGCTTTACGTTGCCTTGCCTTGTCTTGCTTTACGTTGGTTTACGTTGCCTTGTTTTACATTGCTTTACGTTCCCTTGCCTTGCCTTGCTTTACGTTGCTTTACGTTTCCTTGCTTTATGTTGCCTTGCCTTGCCTTCCTTTACGTTGCTTTACGTTGCCTTGCTTTACATTGCTTTACGTTGCCTTGCTTTACGTTGCTTTACGTTGCCTTGCTTTACGTTGCTTTACGTTGCCTTGCTTTACGTTGCCTTGCTTTACGTTGCCTTGCCTTCCATTGCTTTACGTTGCCTTGCCTTACGTTGCTTTACATTGCCTTGCTTTACGTTGCCTTGCCTTGCTTTACGTTGCCTTGCCTTGTCTTGCTTTACGTTGGTTTACGTTGCCTTGTTTTACATTGCTTTACGTTGCCTTACTTTACGTACTTTACGTTGTCTTGCTTTACGTTGCCTTGCCTTGCCTTGCTTTACGTTGGTTTACGTTGCCTTGCTTTACGTTGCTTTACGTTGCCTTGCTTTACGTTGCTTTACGTTGCCTTGATTTACGTTGCCTTACTTTACGTTTCCATGCTTTACGTTCCTTTACGTTGCCTTGCTTTACGTTTCTTTACGTTGCCTTGCTTTGCGTTGCTTTACGTTGCCTTGCTTTACGTTGCTTTACGTTGCCTTACGTTGCCTTTCTTTACGTTCCCTTGCTTTACGTTTTCTTGCTTTAGGTTGCTTTACGTTGCCTTACGTTGCCTTGCTTTACATTGCCTTGCTTTACGTTGCTATACGTTGCCTTGCTTTACGTTGCCTTACGTTCCCTTACTTTACGTTGCCTTACTTTACGTTGCTTTACGTTGCCTTGCTTTACGTTGCCTTGCTTTACGTTGCCTTGCTTTACGTTGTTTTACGTTGCCTTGCTTTACGTTGCCTTGCTTTACGTTGCTTTACGTTGCCTTACTTTACGTTGCCTTGGTTTACGTTGCTTTATGTTGCCTTACTTTACGTTGCATTGCTTTACGTTGCCTTGCTTTACGTTGCCTTACGTTGCCTTACTTTACGTTGCCTTACGTTGCCTTACTTTACGTTGCTTTACGTTGCCTTACTTTACGTTGCCTTGCCTTACGTTGCTTTACGTTGCTTTACTTTACGTTGCCTTGCCTTTGTTGCTTTACGTTGCCTTACTTTACGTTGCCTTGCCTTACGTTGCTTTACGTTGCCTTACTTTACGTTGCCTTACTTTACGTTGCCTTGCCTTACGTTGCTTTACATTGCCTTACTTTACGTTGATTACTTTACGTTGCCTTGCCTTACGTTGCTTTACATTGCTTTACTTTACGTTGCCTTACTTTACGTTGCCTTCCCTTACGTTGCTCTACTTTACGTTGCCTTACTTTACGTTGCTTTACGTTGCCTTACTATACGTTGCCTTACTTTACGTTCCCTTCCCTTACTTTGCTTTACGTTGCCTTACTTTATGTTGCCTTACTTTACGTTGCCTTGCCTTACGTTGCCTTACTTTAAGTAGCCTTGCCTTTACGTTGCTTTACGTTGCCTTACTTTACGTTGCCTTACTTTACGTTGCCTTGCCTTACGTTGCCTTACTTTACGTTGCCTTACGTTGCTTTATGTTGCCTTACTTTACGTTGCCTTGCCTTACGTTGCTTTACGTTGCCTTACTTTACGTTGCCTTGCATTACGTTGCCTTGCATTACGTTGCCTTGCCTGACGTTGCTTTACGTTGCTTTACGTTGCCTTACTTTACGTTGCCTTACTTTACGTTGCCTTGCTTTACGTTGCCTTGCTTTACGTTGCCTTGCTTTACGTTGCCTTGCTTTACGTTTCCTTGCTTTACGTTGCCTTACGTTGCTTTACGTTGCCTTACTTTACGTTGCCTTACTTTACGTTGCCTTGCCTTACGTTGCCTTACTTTACGTTGCCTTACGTTGCTTTACGTTGCCTTACTTTACGTTGCCTTGCCTTACGTTGCTTTACGTTGCCTTACTTTACGTTGCCTTACTTTACGTTGCCTTACTTTACGTTGCCTTGCATTACGTTGCCTTGCCTTACGTTGCCTTGCCTTACGTTGCTTTACGTTGCTTTACATTTCCTTATTTACGTTGCCTTGCATTACGTTGCCTTGCCTTACGTTGCTTTACGTTGCTTTACGTTTCCTTACTTTACGTTGCCTTACTTTACGTTGCCTTGCCTTACGTTGCCTTGCCTTGCCTTGCCTTACGTTGCCTTACTTTACATTGCCTTATGTTGCTTTACGTTTCCTTGCTTTACGTTGCCTTGCCTTGCCTTCCTTTACGTTGCTTTACGTTGCCTTGCTTTACATTGCTTTACGTTGCCTTGCTTTACGTTGCTTTACGTTGCCTTGCTTTACGTTGCCTTGCCTTCCATTGCTTTACGTTGCCTTGCTTTACGTTGCTTTACATTGCCTTGCTTTATGTTGCCTTACCTTGCCTTGCTTTACGTTGCCTTGCCTTGTCTTGCTTTTCTTGGTTTACGTTGCCTTGCTTTACATTGCTTTACGTTGCCTTGCTTTACGTTGCTTTACGTTGCCTTGCCTTACGTTGCCTTGCCTTGCCTTGCTTTACGTTGCTTTACGTTGCCTTGCTTTACGTTGCTTTACGCTGCCTTACGTTGCCTTGCTTTACGTTGCCTTGCTTTACGTTTCTTTAAGTTGCCTTGCTTTACTTTTCCTTGCTTTATGATGCTGTACGTTTTCTTACGTTGCCTTCCTTCACGTTCCCTTGCTTTACTTTGCTTTACGATGCCTTGCTTTACGTTGCCTTGCTTTACGTTACCTTACGTTGCTTTAAGTTGCCTTGCTTTATGTTGCTTTACGTTGCCTTACGTTGCCTTACGTTGCCTTGCTTTACGTTGCCTTGCTTTATGTTGCTTTACGTTGCCTTGCTTTACGTTGCCTTGCTTTACGTTGCCTTACGTTGCCTAACTTTACGTTGCCTTGCTTTACTTTGCTATACGTTTCCTTAATTTACGTTGCTTTACGTTGCCGTACTTTACGTTGACTTATGTTGCCTTACTTTACGTTGCCTTGCTTTACATTGCCTTACGTTGCCTTACTTTACGTTGCCTTAACTTACGTTGCTTTACGTTGCCTTGCTTTACGTTGCCTTGCTTTACGTTGCCTTGCTTTACGTTACCTTGCTTTTCGTTGCTTTATTTTACTTTGCTTTAAGTTGCCTTGCTTTACGTTGCCTTGCTTTACGTTGCTTTACTTTGCCTTACTTTACGTTGCTTTACGTTGACTTGCTTTACGTTGCTTTACGTTGCTTTACCTTGCTTTACCTTGCTTTACCTTTCTTTACGTTGCCTTGCTTTACGTTGCTTTACGTTGCTTTACCTTGCTTTAGCTTTCTTTACCTTGCTTTACGTTCCTTGCTTTACGTTGATATATGTGTCCTTGCTTTACGTTGCTTTACGTTGCTTTACCTGGCTTTACCCTGCTTTACGTTTCCTTGCTTTACGTTGCTTTACGTTGCTTTAACTGACTTTACCTTGCTTTACCTTGCTTTACGTTGCTTTACGTTGGTTTGCTTTACGTTGCTTTATGTTGCCTTCCTTTACGTTGCTTTACCTTGCTTTACGTTGCTTTACGTTGCTTTACGTTGCGTTTCCTTACGTTGCCTTGCTTTACGTTGCCTTGCCTTACGTTGCTTTACGTTGCCTTACGTTGCTTTACGTTGCGTTTCGTTACATTGCCTTGCTTTACGTTGCCTTGCCTTACGTTGCTTTACGTTGCCTTGCTTTACGTTGCCTTGCCTTGCTTTACGTTGCCTTGCCTTGCCTTGCTTTACGTTGCCTTGCTTTATGTTGCTTTACGTTGCCTTGCTTTACGTTGCTTTACGTTGCCTTGCTTTACGTTGCCTTGCCTTGCCTTGCTTTACGTTTCCTTGACTTGTCTTGCATTATGTTTCTTTACGTTACCTTGCTTTACGTTGCTTTACGTTGCCTTGCTTTACGTTGCCTTGCCTTGCCTTGCTTTACGTTCCTTTACGTTGACATGCTTTACGTTGCCTTGCCTTGCCCTGCTTTAAGTTGCCTTGCTTTACGATGCTTTACGTTGCCTTGCTTTACGATGCTTTACGTTGTCGTGCTTTACGTTGCTTTAAGTTGCCTTGCTTTACGTTGCTTTACGTTGCCTTGCTTTACGTTGCTTTACGTTGCCTTATTTTACGTTGCTTTACGTTGCCTTGCTTTACGTTTCCCTGCCTTGACTTGCTTTACGTTGCCTTGCCTTGACTTGCTTTACGTTGCCTTGCCTTGCCTTGCTTTACGTTGCTTTACGTTGCTTTACGTTGCGTTGCTTTATGTTGCCTTGCCTTGCCTTGCTTTACGGTGCCTTGCTTTACGTTGCTTTACGTTGCCTTACCTTGCCTTGCTTTATGTTGCCTTGCCTTCTCTTGCTTTTCTTGGTTTACGTTGCCTTGCTTTACATTGCTTTACGTTGCCTTGCTTTACGTTGCTTTACGTTGCCTTGCTTTACGTTGTCTTGCTTTACGTTGCCTTGCCTTGCTTTACGTTGCCTTGCCTTGTCTTGCTTTACCTTGCTTTACGTTGCCTTGCTTTACGTGGCTTTACGTTGCCTTGCTTTACGTTGCTTTACGTTTCCTTGCTTTACGTTGCCTTGCTTTACGTTGCCTTGCTTTACGTTGCCTTGCTTTACGTTTCCTTGCTTTACGTTCCCTTGCTTTACTTTGCTTTACGATGCCTTGCTTTACGTTGCCTTGCTTTACGTTACCTTACGTTGCTTTAAATTGCCTTGCTTTATGTTGCTTTACGTTGCCTTACGTTGCCTTACGTTGCCTTGCTTTAAGTTGCCTTGCTTTATGTTGCTTTACGTTTACTTGCTTTACGTTGCCTTTCTTTATGTTGCTTTACGTTGCCTTGCTTTACGTTGCCTTACGTTGCCTTGCTTTACGTTGCCTTACGTTGCCTTGCTTTACGTTGACTTGCTTTACGTTGCCTTACTTTACGTTGACTTACGTTGCCTTACTTTACTTTGCATTGCTTTACATTGCCTTACGTTGCCTTACTTTACGTTGCCTTACTTACTTTGCTTTACGTTGTCTTGCTTTACGTTGCCTTGCTTTACGTTGCCTTGCTTTACGTTGCTTTACGTTGCTTTACGTTGCTTTACTTTACGTAGCTTTACGTTGCCTTGCTTTATGTTGCCTTGCTTTACGTTGCTTTACGTTGCCTTTCTTTACGTTGCCTTGCTTTATGTTTCTTTACATTGCCTTATGTTGCCTAACTTTACGTTGTCTTGCTTTACTTTGCTATACGTTGCCTTGTTTTACGTTGACTTACTTTGCCTTACTTTACGTTGCCTTGCTTTACATTGCCTTATGTTGCCTTGCTTTACGTTGCCTTGCTTTACGTTGCTTTACGTTGCCTTACTTTACGTTGCCATGCTTTACGTTGCTTTACCTTGCCGTACTTAACTTTGCCTTGCTTTACCTTGCTTTACGTTGCTTTACTTTACGTTGCTTTAAGTTGCCTTGCTTTACGTTGCCTTGCTTTACGTTCTGTTGCTTTACGTTGCTTTACATTGTCTTGCTTTACGATGCCTTGCTTTACGATACTTTACGTTGCCTTGCTTTACGTTCCGTTGCTTTACGTTGCTTTACGTTGCCTTGCTTTACCTTGCCTTCCTTTACGTTGCCTTACATTGCCTTGCTTTACGTTGCCTTGCTTTACGTTGCTTTACGTTGCCTTGCTTTAAGTTGCCTTACGTTGTCTTGCTTCACGTTGCCTTGTTTTACGTTGCCTTGCTTTACATTGCTTTACGTTACCTTACTTTACGTTGCCTTACGTTGCCTTACTTTACGTGTCCTTGCTTTACTTTGCTATACGTTGCCTTGCTTTACGCTGCCTTACGTTGCCTTATTTTACGTTGCCTTGCTTTACGTTGACTTACGTTGCCTTACTTTACGTTGCCTTACTTTACGTTGCTTTACGTTGCATTGCTTTACGTTGCCTTGCTTTAGGTTGCTTTACTTTGCCTTGATTTATGTTGCTTTACGTTGCTTTACGTTGCTTTACTTTACGTTGCTTTACGTTGCCTTCATTACGTTGCCTTGCTTTACGTTGCTTTACGTTGCCTTACTTTACGTTGTCTTGCTTTACGTTGCTTTACGTTGCCTTGCTTTACGTTACCTTGCTTTACGTTGCTTTACGTTGACTTGCTTTACGTTGCTTTACGTTGCCTTGCTTTACGCTGCTTTACGTTGCCTTATTTTACGTTGCCTTACGTTGCCTAACTTTAAGTTGCCTTGCTTTACTTTGCTATACGTTGCCTTGCTTTACGTTGACTTACGTTGCCTTACTTTACGTTGCCTTGCTTTAAGTTGCCTTGCTTTACTTTGCTTTACGTTGCTTTATTTTACGTTGCTTTAAGTTGCCTTGCTTTACGTTGCCTTGCTTTATGTTGCCTTGCTTTACATTGCTTTACGTTGCCTTGCTTTACGTTTCCTTACTTTACGTTGCTTTACGTTGCCTTACTTTACGTAGCCTTGCGTTGCTT
The DNA here is from genome assembly GCF_032191515.1 of Phaenicophaeus curvirostris. Lineage (NCBI taxonomy): Eukaryota > Metazoa > Chordata > Aves > Cuculiformes > Cuculidae > Phaenicophaeus > Phaenicophaeus curvirostris. Next base: position 483,049 of record NW_027206684.1, read on the forward strand.
TACGTTGCCTTACTTTACGTTGCTTTACGTTGCCATACTTAACTTTGCCTTGCTTTACGTTGCTTTACGTTGCCTTGCTTTACGTTGCCTTGCCTTGCCTTGCTTTATTTTGCCTTGCCTTGCCTTGCTTTACGTTGCTTTACGTTGCCTTGCTTTACGTTGCCTTGCCTTGCCATGATTTACTTTGCCTTGCTTTACGTTGCTTTTCATTGCCTTGCTTTACGTTGCCTTGCCTTGCCTTGCTTTACGTTGCCTTGCCTTGTCTTTCTTTTCTTGGTTTACGTTGCCTTGCTTTACATTGCTTTACGTTGCCTTACTTTACGTTGCTTTACGTTGTCTTCCTTTACGTTGCCTTGCCTTGCCTCGCTTTACGTTGCTTTACGTTGCCTTGCTTTACATTACTTTACGTTGCCTTGCTTTACGTTGCTTTACGTTGCCTTGCTTTACGTTGCCTTGCCTTCCATTGCTTTACGTTGACTTGCATTACGTTGCCTTACATTGCCTTGCTTTACGTTGCCTTGCCTTGCTTTACGTTGCCTTGCCTTGTCTTCCTTTACGTTGGTTTACGTTGCCTTGTTTTACATTGCTTTACGTTGCCTTGCCTTGCCTTGCTTTACGTTGCTTTACGTTTCCTTGCTTTACGTTGCCTTGCCTTGCCTTCCTTTACGTTGCTTTACGTTGCCTTGCTTTACATTGCTTTACGTTGCCTTGCTTTACGTTGCCTTGCTTTACGTTGCTTTACGTTGCCTTGCCTTCCATTGCTTTACGTTTCCTTGCTTTACGTTGCTTTACATTGCCTTGCTTTACGTTACCTTGCCTTGCTTTACGTTGCCTTGCCTTGTCTTGCTTTACGTTGGTTTACGTTGCGATCTTTTACATTGCTTTACGTTGCCTTACTTTACATATTTTACGTTGTCTTGCTTTACGTTGCCTTGCCTTGCCTTGCTTTACGTTGGTTTACGTTGCCTTGCTTTACGTTGCTTTACGTTGCCTTGCTTTACGTTGCCTTGCCTTGCTTTACGTTGCTTTACGTTGCCTTGCTTTACGTTGCCTTGCCTTGCCTTGCTTTACGTTGCTTTACGTTGCCTTGCTTTACGTTGCTTTACGTTGCCTTGATTTACGTTGCCTTACTTTACGTTTCCTTGCTTTACGTTCCTTTACGTTGCCTTGCTTTACGTTCCTTTACGTTGCCTTGCTTTACGTTGCTTTACGTTGCCTTACTTTGCCTTTCTTTACGTTGCCTTGCTTTACGTTTTCTTACTTTAGGTTGCTTTACGTTGCCTTACGTTGCCTTGCTTTACATTGCCTTGCTTTACTTTGCTTTACGTTGCCTTGCTTTACGGTTGCCTTGCTTTGCGTTGCCTTGATTTACGTTGCTTTACGTTGCCTTGCTTTACGTTGCATTGCCTTGCCTTGCTTTACGTTCCTTTACGTTGACATGCTTTACGTTGCCTTGCCTTGCCCTGCTTTAAGTTGCCTTGCTTTACGATGCTTTACGTTGCCTTGCTTTACGATGCTTTACGTTGTCGTGCTTTACGTTGCTTTAAGTTGCCTTGCTTTACGTTGCTTTACGTTGCCTTGCTTTACGTTGCTTTACGTTGCCTTATTTTACGTTGCTTTACGTTGCCTTGCTTTACGTTTCCCTGCCTTGACTTGCTTTACGTTGCCTTGCTTTGACTTGCTTTACGTTGCCTTGCCTTGCCTTGCTTTACGTTGCTTTACGTTGCTTTACGTTGCGTTGCTTTATGTTGCCTTGCCTTGCCTTGCTTTACGGTGCCTTGCTTTACGTTGCTTTACGTTGCCTTACCTTGCCTTGCTTTATGTTGCCTTGCCTTCTCTTGCTTTTCTTGGTTTACGTTGCCTTGCTTTACATTGCTTTACGTTGCCTTGCTTTACGTTGCTTTACGTTGCCTTGCTTTACGTTGTCTTGCTTTACGTTGCCTTGCCTTGCTTTACGTTGCCTTGCCTTGTCTTGCTTTACCTTGCTTTACGTTGCCTTGCTTTACGTGGCTTTACGTTGCCTTGCTTTACGTTGCTTTACGTTTCCTTGCTTTACGTTGCCTTGCTTTACGTTGCCTTGCTTTACGTTTCTTTACGTTGCCTTGCTTTACTTTGCCTTGCTTTACGATGCTGTACGTTTCCTTACGTTGCCTTCCTTTACGTTGCCTTGATTTACTTTGCTTTACGTTGCCTTGCTTTACGTTTCCTTGCTTTACGTTCCCTTGCTTTACTTTGCTTTACGATGCCTTGCTTTACGTTGCCTTGCTTTACGTTACCTTACGTTGCTTTAAATTGCCTTGCTTTATGTTGCTTTACGTTGCCTTACGTTGCCTTACGTTGCCTTGCTTTAAGTTGCCTTGCTTTATGTTGCTTTACGTTGACTTGCTTTACGTTGCCTTTCTTTATGTTGCTTTACGTTGCCTTGCTTTACGTTGCCTTACGTTGCCTTGCTTTACGTTGCCTTACGTTGCCTTGCTTTACGTTGACTTGCTTTACGTTGCCTTACTTTACGTTGGCTTACGTTGCCTTACTTTACTTTGCATTGCTTTACATTGCCTTACGTTGCCTTACTTTACGTTGCCTTACTTACTTTGCTTTACGTTGTCTTGCTTTACGTTGCCTTGCTTTACGTTGCCTTGCTTTACGTTGCTTTACGTTGCTTTACGTTGCTTTACTTTACGTAGCTTTACGTTGCCTTGCTTTATGTTGCCTTGCTTTACGTTGCTTTACGTTGCCTTTCTTTACGTTGCCTTGCTTTATGTTTCTTTACGTTGCCTTATGTTGCCTAACTTTACGTTGTCTTGCTTTACTTTGCTATACGTTGCCTTGTTTTACGTTGACTTACTTTGCCTTACTTTACGTTGCCTTGCTTTACATTGCCTTATGTTGCCTTGCTTTACGTTGCCTTGCTTTACGTTGCTTTACGTTGCCTTACTTTACGTTGCCATGCTTTACGTTGCTTTACCTTGCCGTACTTAACTTTGCCTTGCTTTACCTTGCTTTACGTTGCTTTACTTTACGTTGCTTTAAGTTGCCTTGCTTTACGTTGCCTTGCTTTACGTTCTGTTGCTTTACGTTGCTTTACATTGTCTTGCTTTACGATGCCTTGCTTTACGATACTTTACGTTGCCTTGCTTTACGTTCCGTTGCTTTACGTTGCTTTACGTTGCCTTGCTTTACCTTGCCTTCCTTTACGTTGCCTTACATTGCCTTGCTTTACGTTGCCTTGCTTTACGTTGCTTTACGTTGCCTTGCTTTAAGTTGCCTTACGTTGTCTTGCTTCACGTTGCCTTGTTTTACGTTGCCTTGCTTTACATTGCTTTACGTTACCTTACTTTACGTTGCCTTACGTTGCCTTACTTTACGTGTCCTTGCTTTACTTTGCTATACGTTGCCTTGCTTTACGCTGCCTTACGTTGCCTTATTTTACGTTGCCTTGCTTTACGTTGACTTACGTTGCCTTACTTTACGTTGCCTTACTTTACGTTGCTTTACGTTGCATTGCTTTACGTTGCCTTGCTTTAGGTTGCTTTACTTTGCCTTGATTTATGTTGCTTTACGTTGCTTTACGTTGCTTTACTTTACGTTGCTTTACGTTGCCTTCATTACGTTGCCTTGCTTTACGTTGCTTTACGTTGCCTTAATTTACGTTGTCTTGCTTTACGTTGCTTTACGTTGCCTTGCTTTACGTTACCTTGCTTTACGTTGCTATACGTTGCCTTGCTTTACGTTGACTTACGTTGCCTTACTTTACGTTGCCTTGCTTTAAGTTGCCTTGCTTTACTTTGCTTTACGTTGCTTTATTTTACGTTGCTTTAAGTTGCCTTGCTTTACGTTGCCTTGCTTTATGTTGCCTTGCTTTACATTGCTTTACGTTGCCTTGCTTTACGTTTCCTTACTTTACGTTGCTTTACGTTGCCTTACTTTACGTAGCCTTGCGTTGCTTTACGTTGCCTTACTTTACGTTGCTTTACGTTGCCATACTTAACTTTGCCTTGCTTTACGTTGCTTTACGTTGCCTTGCTTTACGTTGCCTTGCCTTGCCTTGCTTTATTTTGCCTTGCCTTGCCTTGCTTTACGTTGCTTTACGTTGCCTTGCTTTACGTTGCCTTGCCTTGCCATGATTTACTTTGCCTTGCTTTACGTTGCTTTTCATTGCCTTGCTTTACGTTGCCTTGCCTTGCCTTGCTTTACGTTGCCTTGCCTTGTCTTTCTTTTCTTGGTTTACGTTGCCTTGCTTTACATTGCTTTACGTTGCCTTACTTTACGTTGCTTTACGTTGTCTTCCTTTACGTTGCCTTGCCTTGCCTCGCTTTACGTTGCTTTACGTTGCCTTGCTTTACATTACTTTACGTTGCCTTGCTTTACGTTGCTTTACGTTGCCTTGCTTTACGTTGCCTTGCCTTCCATTGCTTTACGTTGACTTGCATTACGTTGCCTTACATTGCCTTGCTTTACGTTGCCTTGCCTTGCTTTACGTTGCCTTGCCTTGTCTTCCTTTACGTTGGTTTACGTTGCCTTGTTTTACATTGCTTTACGTTGCCTTGCCTTGCCTTGCTTTACGTTGCTTTAGGTTTCCTTGCTTTACGTTGCCTTGCCTTGCCTTCCTTTACGTTGCTTTACGTTGCCTTGCTTTACATTGCTTTACGTTGCCTTGCTTTACGTTGCCTTGCTTTACGTTGCTTTACGTTGCCTTGCATTACGTTGCCTTGCTTTACGTTGCCTTGCCTTCCATTGCTTTACGTTTCCTTGCTTTACGTTGCTTTACATTGCCTTGCTTTACGTTACCTTGCCTTGCTTTACGTTGCCTTGCCTTGTCTTGCTTTACGTTGGTTTACGTTGCGATGTTTTACATTGCTTTACGTTGCCTTACTTTACATATTTTACGTTGTCTTGCTTTACGTTGCCTTGCCTTGCCTTGCTTTACGTTGGTTTACGTTGCCTTGCTTTACGTTGCTTTACGTTGCCTTGCTTTACGTTGCCTTGCCTTGCTTTACGTTGCTTTACGTTGCCTTGCTTTACGTTGCCTTGCCTTGCTTTACGTTGCTTTACGTTGCCTTGCTTTACGTTGCTTTACGTTGCCTTGATTTACGTTGCCTTACTTTACGTTTCCTTGCTTTACGTTCCTTTACGTTGCCTTGCTTTACGTTCCTTTACGTTGCCTTGCTTTACGTTGCTTTACGTTGCCTTACGTTGCCTTTCTTTACGTTGCCTTGCTTTACGTTTTCTTACTTTAGGTTGCTTTACGTTGCCTTACGTTGCCTTGCTTTACATTGCCTTGCTTTACTTTGCTTTACGTTGCCTTGCTTTACGGTTGCCTTGCTTTGCGTTGCCTTGATTTACGTTGCTTTACGTTGCCTTGCTTTACGTTGCGTTACGTTGCGTTGCTTTATGTTGCCTTGCTTTATGTTGCTTTACGTTGCCTTTCTTTATTTGCCTTGATTTACATTGCTTTACGTAGCCATGCTTTACGTTGCGTTGCTTTACGTTGCCTTACTCTACGTTGCCTTACATTTCCTTAATTAAATTTGCCTTGTTTTACGTTGCTATACGTTGCCTTGCTTGACGTTGCCTTACGTTCCCTTACTTTACGTTTCCTTACTTTACGTTGCTTTACGTTGCCTTGCTTTACGTTGCCTTGCTTTACGTTGTTTTACGTTGCCTTGCTTTACGTTGCCTTTCTTTACGTTGCTTTACGTTTCCTTGCTTTACGTTGCCTTGCTTTACGTTGCTTTACGTTGCCTTACTTTACGTTGCTTTACGTTGCCTTACTTTACGTTGCCTTGGTTTACGTTGCTTTACGTTGCCTTACTTTACGTTGCCTTGATTTACTTTGCTTTACGTTGCCTTTCTTTACGTTTCCTTGCTTTACGTTCCCTTGCTTTACTTTGCTTTGCGATGCCTTGCTTTACATTGCCTTGCTTTACGTTACCTTACGTTGCTTTAAATTGCCTTGCTTTATGTTGCTTTACGTTGCCTTACGTTGCCTTACGTTGCCTTGCTTTAAGTTGCCTTGCTTTATGTTGCTTTACGTTGACTTGCTTTACGTTGCCTTTCTTTATGTTGCTTTACGTTGCCTTGCTTTACGTTGCCTTGCTTTACGTTGCCTTACGTTGCCTTGCTTTACGTTGCCTTGCTTTACGTTGCCTTACGTTGCCTTGCTTTACGTTGACTTACGATGCCTTACTTTACGTTGCATTGCTTTACATTGCCTTACGTTGCCTTACCTTACGTTGCCTTACTTACTTTGCTATACGTTGTCTTGCTTTACGTTGCCTTGCTTTACGTTGCTTTATTTTACATTGCTTTAAGATGCCTTGCTTTACGTTGCCTTGCTTTACGTTGCTTTACTTTGCCTTACTTTACGTTGTCTTGCTTTACGTTGCTTTACGTTGCCTTGCTTTACGTTGCTATACGTTGCATTCATTTACGTTTCCTTGCTTTACATTGCTTTACGTTGCCTTACTTAACTTTGCCTTGCTTTACGTTGCTTTATGTTGCCTTGCTTTACGTTTCCTTGCTTTACGTTGCCTTGCCTTGCTTTACGTTGCTTTACGTTGCCTTGCTTTACGTTGCCTTATCTTGCTTTGCTTTACATTGCCTTGCCTTGTCTTCCTTTTCTTGGTTTACGTTGCCTTGCTTTACATTGCTTTACGTTGCCTTGCTTTACATTGCTTTACGTTGCCTTGCTTTACGTTGCTTTAAGTTGTCTTGCTTTACGTTGCCTTGCCTTGCCTTGCTTCACTTTGGTTTACTTTGCCTTGCTTTACGTTGCCTTGCTTTACGTTGCCTTGCCTTGCCTTGCTTTACGTTGCTTTACGTTGCCTTGCTTTACGTTGCCTTACCTTGCTTTACGTTTCTTTACGTTTCCTTGCTTTACATTGCTTTACGTTGCCTTGCTTTACGTTGCCTTGCTTTACGTTGCTTTACTTTGCCTTGATTTACGTTGCTTTACGTTGCTTTACGTTGCTTTACTTTACGTAGCTTTACGTTGCCTTGCTTTATGTTGCCTTGCTTTACGTTGCTTTACGTTGCCTTACTTTACGTTGTCTTGCTTTACGTTGCTTTACGTTGCCTTGCTTTACGTTGCCTTGCTATACGTTGCTTTACGTTGCCTTGCTTTACGTTGCCTTGCTTTACGTTGCTTTACGTTGCCTTTCTTTACGTTGCCTTGCTTTATGTTGCTTTACGTTGCCTTATGTTGCCTAACTTTACGTTGCCTTGCTTTACTTTGCTATACGTTGCCTTGTTTTACGTTGACTTACTTTGCCTTACTTTACGTTGCCTTGCTTTACATTGCCTTATGTTGCCTTACTTTACGTTGCCTTACTTTACGTTGCTTTACGTTGCCTTGCTTTACGTTGCCTTGCTTTACGTTGCTTTACGTTGCCTTTACTTTACGTTGCTATGCTTTACGTTGCTTTACCTTGCCGTACTTAACTTTGCCTTGCTTTACCTTGCTTTACGTTGCTTTACTTTACGTTGCTTTAAGTTGCCTTGCTTTACGTTGCCTTGCTTTACGTTCTGTTGCTTTACGTTGCTTTACATTGTCTTGCTTTACGATGCCTTGCTTTACGATACTTTACGTTGCCTTGCTTTACGTTCCGTTGCTTTACGTTGCTTTACGTTGCCTTGCTTTACCTTGCCTTCCTTTACGTTGCCTTACATTGCCTTGCTTTACGTTGCCTTGCTTTACGTTGCTTTACGTTGCCTTGCTTTAAGTTGCCTTACGTTGTCTTGCTTCACGTTGCCTTGTTTTACGTTGCCTTGCTTTACATTGCTTTACGTTACCTTACTTTACGTTGCCTTACGTTGCCTTACTTTACGTGTCCTTGCTTTACTTTGCTATACGTTGCCTTGCTTTACGCTGCCTTACGTTGCCTTATTTTACGTTGCCTTGCTTTACGTTGACTTACGTTGCCTTACTTTACGTTGCCTTACTTTACGTTGCTTTACGTTGCATTGCTTTACGTTGCCTTGCTTTAGGTTGCTTTACTTTGCCTTGATTTATGTTGCTTTACGTTGCTTTACGTTGCTTTACTTTACGTTGCTTTACGTTGCCTTCATTACGTTGCCTTGCTTTACGTTGCTTTACGTTGCCTTACTTTACGTTGTCTTGCTTTACGTTGCTTTACGTTGCCTTGCTTTACGTTACCTTGCTTTACGTTGCTTTACGTTGCCTTGCTTTACGTTGCTTTACGTTGCCTTGCTTTACGCTGCTTTACGTTGCCTTATTTTACGTTGCCTTACGTTGCCTAACTTTAAGTTGCCTTGCTTTACTTTGCTATACGTTGCCTTGCTTTACGTTGACTTACGTTGCCTTACTTTACGTTGCCTTGCTTTAAGTTGCCTTGCTTTACTTTGCTTTACGTTGCTTTATTTTACGTTGCTTTAAGTTGCCTTGCTTTACGTTGCCTTGCTTTATGTTGCCTTGCTTTACATTGCTTTACGTTGCCTTGCTTTACGTTTCCTTACTTTACGTTGCTTTACGTTGCCTTACTTTACGTAGCCTTGCGTTGCTTTACGTTGCCTTACTTTACGTTGCTTTACGTTGCCATACTTAACTTTGCCTTGCTTTACGTTGCTTTACGTTGCCTTGCTTTACGTTGCCTTGCCTTGCCTTGCTTTATTTTGCCTTGCCTTGCCTTGCTTTACGTTGCTTTACGTTGCCTTGCTTTACGTTGCCTTGCCTTGCCATGATTTACTTTGCCTTGCTTTACGTTGCTTTTCATTGCCTTGCTTTACGTTGCCTTGCCTTGCCTTGCTTTACGTTGCCTTGCCTTGTCTTTCTTTTCTTGGTTTACGTTGCCTTGCTTTACATTGCTTTACGTTGCCTTACTTTACGTTGCTTTACGTTGTCTTCCTTTACGTTGCCTTGCCTTGCCTCGCTTTACGTTGCTTTACGTTGCCTTGCTTTACATTACTTTACGTTGCCTTGCTTTACGTTGCTTTACGTTGCCTTGCTTTACGTTGCCTTGCCTTCCATTGCTTTACGTTGACTTGCATTACGTTGCCTTACATTGCCTTGCTTTACGTTGCCTTGCCTTGCTTTACGTTGCCTTGCCTTGTCTTCCTTTACGTTGGTTTACGTTGCCTTGTTTTACATTGCTTTACGTTGCCTTGCCTTGCCTTGCTTTACGTTGCTTTACGTTTCCTTGCTTTACGTTGCCTTGCCTTGCCTTCCTTTACGTTGCTTTACGTTGCCTTGCTTTACATTGCTTTACGTTGCCTTGCTTTACGTTGCCTTGCTTTACGTTGCTTTACGTTGCCTTGCATTACGTTGCCTTGCTTTACGTTGCCTTGCCTTCCATTGCTTTACGTTTCCTTGCTTTACGTTGCTTTACATTGCCTTGCTTTACGTTACCTTGCCTTGCTTTACGTTGCCTTGCCTTGTCTTGCTTTACGTTGGTTTACGTTGCGATGTTTTACATTGCTTTACGTTGCCTTACTTTACATATTTTACGTTGTCTTGCTTTACGTTGCCTTGCCTTGCCTTGCTTTACGTTGGTTTACGTTGCCTTGCTTTACGTTGCTTTACGTTGCCTTGCTTTACGTTGCCTTGCCTTGCTTTACGTTGCTTTACGTTGCCTTGCTTTACGTTGCCTTGCCTTGCCTTGCTTTACGTTGCTTTACGTTGCCTTGCTTTACGTTGCTTTACGTTGCCTTGATTTACGTTGCCTTACTTTACGTTTCCTTGCTTTACGTTCCTTTACGTTGCCTTGCTTTACGTTCCTTTACGTTGCCTTGCTTTACGTTGCTTTACGTTGCCTTACGTTGCCTTTCTTTACGTTGCCTTGCTTTACGTTTTCTTACTTTAGGTTGCTTTACGTTGCCTTACGTTGCCTTGCTTTACATTGCCTTGCTTTACTTTGCTTTACGTTGCCTTGCTTTACGGTTGCCTTGCTTTGCGTTGCCTTGATTTACGTTGCTTTACGTTGCCTTGCTTTACGTTGCGTTACGTTGCGTTGCTTTATGTTGCCTTGCTTTATGTTGCTTTACGTTGCCTTTCTTTATTTGCCTTGATTTACATTGCTTTACGTAGCCATGCTTTACGTTGCGTTGCTTTACGTTGCCTTACTCTACGTTGCCTTACATTTCCTTAATTAAATTTGCCTTGTTTTACGTTGCTATACGTTGCCTTGCTTGACGTTGCCTTACGTTCCCTTACTTTACGTTTCCTTACTTTACGTTGCTTTACGTTGCCTTGCTTTACGTTGCCTTGCTTTACGTTGTTTTACGTTGCCTTGCTTTACGTTGCCTTTCTTTACGTTGCTTTACGTTTCCTTGCTTTACGTTGCCTTGCTTTACGTTGCTTTACGTTGCCTTACTTTACGTTGCTTTACGTTGCCTTACTTTACGTTGCCTTGGTTTACGTTGCTTTACGTTGCCTTACTTTACGTTGCCTTGATTTACTTTGCTTTACGTTGCCTTTCTTTACGTTTCCTTGCTTTACGTTCCCTTGCTTTACTTTGCTTTACGATGCCTTGCTTTACATTGCCTTGCTTTACGTTACCTTACGTTGCTTTAAATTGCCTTGCTTTATGTTGCTTTACGTTGCCTTACGTTGCCTTACGTTGCCTTGCTTTAAGTTGCCTTGCTTTATGTTGCTTTACGTTGACTTGCTTTACGTTGCCTTTCTTTATGTTGCTTTACGTTGCCTTGCTTTACGTTGCCTTGCTTTACGTTGCCTTACGTTGCCTTGCTTTACGTTGCCTTGCTTTACGTTGCCTTACGTTGCCTTGCTTTACGTTGACTTACGTTGCCTTACTTTACGTTGCATTGCTTTACATTGCCTTACGTTGCCTTACCTTACGTTGCCTTACTTACTTTGCTATACGTTGTCTTGCTTTACGTTGCCTTGCTTTACGTTGCTTTATTTTACATTGCTTTAAGATGCCTTGCTTTACGTTGCCTTGCTTTACGTTGCTTTACTTTGCCTTACTTTACGTTGTCTTGCTTTACGTTGCTTTACGTTGCCTTGCTTTACGTTGCTATACGTTGCATTCATTTACGTTTCCTTGCTTTACATTGCTTTACGTTGCCTTACTTAACTTTGCCTTGCTTTACGTTGCTTTATGTTGCCTTGCTTTACGTTTCCTTGCTTTACGTTGCCTTGCCTTGCTTTACGTTGCTTTACGTTGCCTTGCTTTACGTTGCCTTATCTTGCTTTGCTTTACATTGCCTTGCCTTGTCTTCCTTTTCTTGGTTTACGTTGCCTTGCTTTACATTGCTTTACGTTGCCTTGCTTTACATTGCTTTACGTTGCCTTGCTTTACGTTGCTTTACGTTGTCTTGCTTTACGTTGCCTTGCCTTGCCTTGCTTCACTTTGGTTTACTTTGCCTTGCTTTACGTTGCCTTGCTTTACGTTGCCTTGCCTTGCCTTGCTTTACGTTGCTTTACGTTGCCTTGCTTTACGTTGCCTTACCTTGCTTTACGTTTCTTTACGTTTCCTTGCTTTACATTGCTTTACGTTGCCTTGCTTTACGTTGCCTTGCTTTACGTTGCTTTACTTTGCCTTGATTTACGTTGCTTTACGTTGCTTTACGTTGCTTTACTTTACGTAGCTTTACGTTGCCTTGCTTTATGTTGCCTTGCTTTACGTTGCTTTACGTTGCCTTACTTTACGTTGTCTTGCTTTACGTTGCTTTACGTTGCCTTGCTTTACGTTGCCTTGCTATACGTTGCTTTACGTTGCCTTGCTTTACGTTGCCTTGCTTTACGTTGCTTTACGTTGCCTTTCTTTACGTTGCCTTGCTTTATGTTGCTTTACGTTGCCTTATGTTGCCTAACTTTACGTTGCCTTGCTTTACTTTGCTATACGTTGCCTTGTTTTACGTTGACTTACTTTGCCTTACTTTACGTTGCCTTGCTTTACATTGCCTTATGTTGCCTTACTTTACGTTGCCTTACTTTACGTTGCTTTACGTTGCCTTGCTTTACGTTGCCTTGCTTTACGTTGCTTTACGTTGCCTTACTTTACGTTGCCATGCTTTACGTTGCTTTACCTTGCCGTACTTAACTTTGCCTTGCTTTACCTTGCTTTACGTTGCTTTAAGTTGCCTTGCTTTACGTTGCCTTGCTTTACGTTCCGTTGCTTTACGTTGCTTTACATTGTCTTGCTTTACGATGCCTTGCTTTACGATACTTTACGTTGCCTTGCTTTACGTTCCGTTGCTTTACGTTGCTTTACGTTGCCTTGCTTTACCTTGCCTTCCTTTACGTTGCCTTACATTGCCTTGCTTTACGTTGCCTTGCTTTACGTTGCTTTACGTTGCCTTGCTTTAAGTTGCCTTACGTTGTCTTGCTTCACGTTGCCTTGTTTTACGTGTCCTTGCTTTACTTTGCTATACGTTGCCTTGCTTTACGCTGCCTTACGTTGCCTTATTTTACGTTGCCTTGCTTTACGTTGACTCACGTTGCCTTACTTTACGTTGCCTTACTTTACGTTGCTTTACGTTGCATTGCTTTACGTTGCCTTGCTTTAGGTTGCTTTACTTTGCCTTGATTTATGTTGCTTTACGTTGCTTTACGTTGCTTTACTTTACGTTGCTTTACGTTGCCTTCATTACGTTGCCTTGCTTTACGTTGCTTTACGTTGCCTTACTTTAAGTTGTCTTGCTTTACGTTGCTTTACGTTGCCTTGCTTTACGTTACCTTGCTTTACGTTGCTTTACGTTGCCTTACTTTACGTTGCCTTACTTTACGTTGCTTTACGTTGCCTTGCTTTACGCTGCTTTACGTTGCCTTACTTTACGTTGCCTTACGTTGCCTAACTTTAAGTTGCCTTGCTTTACTTTGCTATACGTTGTCTTGCTTTACGTTGACTTACGTTGCCTTACTTTACGTTGCCTTGCTTTACGTTGCCTTGCTTTACGTTGCTTTACGTTGCTTTATTTTACGTTGCTTTAAGTTGCCTTGCTTTACGTTGCCTTGCTTTATGTTGCCTTGCTTTACATTGCTTTACGTTGCCTTGCTTTACGTTTCCTTGCTTTACGTTGCTTTACGTTGCCTTACTTTACGTAGCCTTACGTTGCTTTACGTTGCCTTACTTTACGTTGCTTTACGTTGCCATACTTAACTTTGCCTTGCTTTACGTTGCTTTACGTTGCCTTGCTTTACGTTGCCTTGCCTTGCCTTGCTTTATGTTGCCTTGCCTTGCCTTGCTTTACGTTGCTTTACGTTGCCTTGCTTTACGTTGCCTTGCCTTGCCATGCTTTACTTTGCCTTGCTTTACGTTGCTTTTCATTGCCTTGCTTTACGTTGCTCTACGTTGCCTTGCTTTACGTTGCCTTGCCTTGCCTTGCTTTACGTTGCCTTGCCTTGTCTTTCTTTTCTTGGTTTACGTTGCCTTGCTTTACATTGCTTTACGTTGCCTTACTTTACATTGCTTTACGTTGTCTTCCTTTACGTTGCCTTGCCTTGCCTCGCTTTACGTTGCTTTTCGTTGCCTTGCTTTACGTTGCCTTGCCTTGCCTTCCTTTACGTTGCTTTACGTTGCCTTGCTTTACATTGCTTTACGTTGCCTTGCTTTACGTTGCTTTACGTTGCCTTGCTTTACGTTGCCTTGCCTTCCATTGCTTTACGTTGAATTGCATTACGTTGCCTTACATTGCTTGCTTTACGTTGCCTTGCCTTGCTTTACGTTGCCTTGCCTTGTCTTGCTTTACGTTGGTTTACGTTGCCTTGTTTTACATTGCTTTACGTTGCCTTGCCTTGCCTTGCTTTACGTTGCTTTACGTTTCCTTGCTTTACGTTGCCTTGCCTTGCCTTCCTTTACGTTGCTTTACGTTGCCTTGCTTTACATTGCTTTACGTTGCCTTGCTTTACGTTGCCTTGCTTTACGTTGCTTTACGTTGCCTTGCCTTCCATTGCTTTACGTTGCCTTGCTTTACGTTGCTTTACATTGCCTTGCTTTACGTTGCTTTACGTTGCCTTACGTTGCCTTTCTTTACGTTGCCTTGCTTTACGTTTTCTTGCTTTAGGTTGCTTTACGTTGCCTTACGTTGCCTTGCTTTACATTGCCTTGCTTTACTTTGCTTTACGTTGCCTTGCTTTACGGTTGCCTTGCTTTACGTTGCCTTGATTTACGTTGCTTTACGTTGCCTTGCTTTACGTTGCCTTGCTTTACGTTGCGTTACGTTGCGTTGCTTTATGTTGCCTTGCTTTATGTTGCTTTACGTTGCCTTTCTTTATTTGCCTTGATTTACATTGCTTTACGTAGCCATGCTTTACGTTGCGTTGCTTTACGTTGCCTTACTCTACGTTGCCTTACGTTTCCTTAATTAAATTTGCCTTGTTTTACGTTGCTATACGTTGCCTTGCTTTACGTTGCCTTACGTTCCCTTACTTTAGGTTGCTTTACGTTGCCTTGCTTTACGTTGCCTTGCTTTACGTTGTTTTACGTTGCCTTGCTTTACGTTGCCTTTCTTTACGTTGCTTTACGTTTCCTTGCTTTACGTTGCCTTGCTTTACGTTGCTTTACGTTGCCTTACTTTACGTTGCCTTGTTTTACGTTGCTTTACGTTGCCTTACTTTACGTTGCATTGCTTTACGTTGCCTTGCTTTACGTTGCCTTACGTTGCCTTACTTTACGTTGCCTTACGTTGCCTTACTTTACGTTGCTTTACGTTGCCTTACTTTACGTTGCCTTGCCTTACGTTGCTTTACGTTGCTTTACTTTACGTTGCCTTGCCTTTGTTGCTTTACGTTGCCTTACTTTACGTTGCCTTGCCTTACGTTGCTTTACGTTGCCTTACTTTACGTTGCCTTACTTTACGTTGCCTCGCCTTACGTTGCTTTACATTGCTTTACTTTACGTTGTCTTACTTTACGTTGCCTTCCCTTACATTGCTCTACTTTACGTTGCCTTACTTTACGTAGCTTTACGTTGCCTTACTATACGTTGCCTTACTTTACGTTCCCTTCCCTTACGTTGCTTTACGTTGCCTTACTTTACGTTGCCTTACTTTACGTTACCTTGCCTTACGTTGCCTTACTTTACGTTGCCTTACGTTGCTTTACGTTGCCTTGCCTTACGTTGCTTTACGTTGCCTTCCATTACGTTGCCTTGCATTACGTTGCCTTGCATTACGTTGCCTTGCCTTACGTTGCTTTACGTTGCTTTACGTTGCCTTACTTTACGTTGCCTTACTTTAAGTTGCCTTGCTTTACGTTGCCTTCCTTTACGTTTCCTTGCTTTACGTTGCCTTACGTTGCTTTACGTTGCCTTGCATTACGTTGCCTTGCATTACGTTGCCTTGCCTTACGTTGCTTTACGTTGCCTTACTTTACGTTGCCTTACTTTACATTGCCTTACATTGCTTTACGTTGCCTTGCTTTACGTTGCCTTGCTTTACGTTGCCTTGCTTTACGTTGCCTTACGTTGCTTTACGTTGCCTTACTTTACGTTGCCTTACGTTGCTTTACGTTGCCTTACTTTACGTTGCCTTACTTTACGTTGCCTTGCCTTACGTTGCCTTGCCTTACGTTGCCTTGCCTTGCGTTGCCTTGCCTTGCGTTGCCTTACGTTGCCTTACTTTACATTGCCTTATGTTGCTTTTCGTTGCCTTACTTTACGTTGCCTTATTTACGTTGCCTTTCTTCACGTTGCCTTACGTTGCTGTGCGTTGCCTTGTCTTGCTTACATTGCCTTGCTTTGCGCTGCCTTGCCTTACGTTGCCTTACTTTGCCTTGCTTTACGTTGCTTTACGTTGCCTTGCTTTACGTTGCCTTCCTTTACATTGCCTTACGTTGCCTACGTTTACGTTGCCTTGGTTTACGTGGCCTTGCTTTACGTTGCCTTGCTTTACGTTGCTTTACGTTGTCTTGCTTTACGATGCCTTGCTTTACGATACTTTACGTTGCCTTGCTTTACGTTCCGTTGCTTTACGTTGCTTTACGTTGCCTTGCTTTACCTTGCCTTCCTTTACGTTGCCTTACATTGCCTTGCTTTACGTTGCCTTGCTTTACGTTGCTTTACGTTGCCTTGCTTTACGTTGCCTTACGTTGTCTTGCTTCACGTTGCCTTGCTTTACGTTGCCTTATTTTACGTTGCTTTACGTTGCCTTACTTTACGTGTCCTTGCTTTACTTTGCTATACGTTGCCTTGCTTTACGCTGCCTTACGTTGCCTTATTTTACGTTCCCTTGCTTTACGTTGCCTTGCTTTACGTTGCCTTACGTTGCCTTAATTTACGTTGCCTTACTTTACGTTGCTTTACGTTGCATTGCTTTAAGTTGCCTTGCTTTAGGTTGCTTTACTTTGCCTTGATTTATGTTGCTTTATGTTGCTTTACGTTGCTTTACTTTACGTTGCTTTACGTTGCCTTGCTTTACGTTGCTTTACGTTGCCTTGCTTTACGTTGCCTTGCTTTACGTTGCTTTACATTGCCTTACTTTACGTTGCCTTACTTTACGTTGCCTTACGTTGCCTAACTTTAAGTTGCCTTGCTTTACTTTGCTATACGTTGCCTTGCTTTACGTTGACTTACGTTGCTTTATTTTACGTTGCTTTAAGTTGCCTTACTTTACGTTGCCTTGCTTTATGTTGCCTTGCTTTACGTTGCCTTGCTTTAAGTTGCTTTACGTTGCCTTAATTTACGTAGCCTTACGTTGCTTTACGTTGCCTTACTTTACGTTGCTTTACGTTGCCATACTTAACTTTGCCTTGCTTTACGTTGCTTTACGTTGCCTTGCTTTACGTTGCTTTACGTTTCCTTGCTTTACGTTGCCTTGCTTAGCTTTGCTTTATGTTGCCTTGCCTTGCCATGCTTTACGTTGCTTTACGTTGCCTTGCTTTACGTTGCCTTGCCTTGCCTTGCTTTACTTTGCCTTGATTTACGTTGCTTTACGTTGCTTTACGTTGCTTTACTTTACGTAGCTTTACGTTGCCTTGCTTTATGTTGCCTTGCTTTACGTTGCTTTACGTTGCCTTACTTTACGTTGTCTTGCTTTACGTTGCTTTACGTTGCCTTGCTTTACGTTGCCTTGCTTTACGTTGCTTTACGTTGCCTTGCTTTACGTTGCCTTGCTTTACGTTGCTTTACGTTGCCTTTCTTTACGTTGCCTTGCTTTATGTTGCTTTACGTTGCCTTATGTTGCCTAACTTTACGTTGTCTTGCTTTACTTTGCTATACGTTGCCTTGTTTTACGTTGACTTACTTTGCCTTACTTTACGTTGCCTTGCTTTACATTGCCTTATGTTGCCTTACTTTACGTTGCCTTACTTTACGTTGCTTTACGTTGCCTTGCTTTACGTTGCCTTGCTTTACGTTGCTTTACGTTGCCTTACTTTACGTTGCCATGCTTTACGTTGCTTTACCTTGCCGTACTTAACTTTGCCTTGCTTTACCTTGCTTTACGTTGCTTTAAGTTGCCTTGCTTTACGTTGCCTTGCTTTACGTTCCGTTGCTTTACGTTGCTTTACATTGTCTTGCTTTACGATGCCTTGCTTTACGATACTTTACGTTGCCTTGCTTTACGTTCCGTTGCTTTACGTTGCTTTACGTTGCCTTGCTTTACCTTGCCTTCCTTTACGTTGCCTTACATTGCCTTGCTTTACGTTGCCTTGCTTTACGTTGCTTTACGTTGCCTTGCTTTAAGTTGCCTTACGTTGTCTTGCTTCACGTTGCCTTGTTTCACGTTGCCTTGCTTTACATTGTTTACGTTGCCTTACTTTACGTTGCCTTACGTTGCCTTACTTTATGTGTCCTTGCTTTACTTTGCTATACGTTGCCTTGCTTTACGCTGCCTTACGTTGCCTTATTTTACGTTGCCTTGCTTTACGTTGACTTACGTTGCCTTACTTTACGTTGCCTTACTTTACGTTGCTTTACGTTGCATTGCTTTACGTTGCCTTGCTTTAGGTTGCTTTACTTTGCCTTGATTTATGTTGCTTTACGTTGCTTTACGTTGCTTTACTTTACGTTGCTTTACGTTGCCTTCATTACGTTGCCTTGCTTTACGTTGCTTTACGTTGCCTTACTTTAAGTTGTCTTGCTTTACGTTGCTTTACGTTGCCTTGCTTTACGTTACCTTGCTTTACGTTGCTTTACGTTGCCTTACTTTACGTTGCCTTACTTTACGTTGCTTTACGTTGCCTTGCTTTACGCTGCTTTACGTTGCCTTACTTTACGTTGCCTTACGTTGCCTAACTTTAAGTTGCCTTGCTTTACTTTGCTATACGTTGTCTTGTTTTACGTTGACTTACGTTGCCTTACTTTACGTTGCCTTGCTTTACGTTGCCTTGCTTTACGTTGCCTTGCTTTACGTTGCTTTACGTTGCTTTATTTTACGTTGCTTTAAGTTGCCTTGCTTTACGTTGCCTTGCTTTATGTTGCCTTGCTTTACATTGCTTTACGTTGCCTTGCTTTACGTTTCCTTGCTTTACGTTGCTTTACGTTGCCTTACTTTACGTAGCCTTACGTTGCTTTACGTTGCCTTACTTTACGTTGCTTTACGTTGCCATACTTAACTTTGCCTTGCTTTACGTTGCTTTACGTTGCCTTGCTTTACGTTGCCTTGCCTTGCCTTGCTTTATGTTGCCTTGCCTTGCCTTGCTTTACGTTGCTTTACGTTGCCTTGCTTTACGTTGCCTTGCCTTGCCATGCTTTACTTTGCCTTGCTTTACGTTGCTTTTCATTGCCTTGCTTTACGTTGCTCTACGTTGCCTTGCTTTACGTTGCCTTGCCTTGCCTTGCTTTACGTTGCCTTGCCTTGTCTTTCTTTTCTTGGTTTACGTTGCCTTGCTTTACATTGCTTTACGTTGCCTTACTTTACATTGCTTTACGTTGTCTTCCTTTACGTTGCCTTGCCTTGCCTCGCTTTACGTTGCTTTTCGTTGCCTTGCTTTACGTTGCCTTGCCTTGCCTTCCTTTACGTTGCTTTACGTTGCCTTGCTTTACATTGCTTTACGTTGCCTTGCTTTACGTTGCTTTACGTTGCCTTGCTTTACGTTGCCTTGCCTTCCATTGCTTTACGTTGAATTGCATTACGTTGCCTTACATTGCTTGCTTTACGTTGCCTTGCCTTGCTTTACGTTGCCTTGCCTTGTCTTGCTTTACGTTGGTTTACGTTGCCTTGTTTTACATTGCTTTACGTTGCCTTGCCTTGCCTTGCTTTACGTTGCTTTACGTTTCCTTGCTTTACGTTGCCTTGCCTTGCCTTCCTTTACGTTGCTTTACGTTGCCTTGCTTTACATTGCTTTACGTTGCCTTGCTTTACGTTGCCTTGCTTTACGTTGCTTTACGTTGCCTTGCCTTCCATTGCTTTACGTTGCCTTGCTTTACGTTGCTTTACATTGCCTTGCTTTACGTTGCCTTGCCTTGTCTTGCTTTACGTTGGTTTACGTTGCGATGTTTTACATTGCTTTACGTTGCCTTACTTTACATACTTTACGTTGTCTTGCTTTACGTTGCCTTGCCTTGCCTTGCTTTACGTTGGTTTACGTTGCCTTGCTTTACGTTGCTTTACGTTGCCTTGCTTTACGTTGCCTTGCCTTGCTTTACGTTGCTTTACGTTGCCTTGCTTTACGTTGCCTTGCCTTGCCTTGCTTTACGTTGCTTTACGTTGCCTTGCTTTACGTTGCTTTACGTTGCCTTGATTTACGTTGCCTTACTTTACGTTTCCTTGCTTTACTTTACTTTACGTTGCCTTGCTTTACGTTCCTTTACGTTGCCTTGCTTTGCGTTCCTTTATGTTGCCTTGCTTTACGTTGCTTTACGTTGCCTTACGTTGCCTTTCTTTACGTTGCCTTGCTTTACGTTTTCTTGCTTTAGGTTGCTTTACGTTGCCTTACGTTGCCTTGCTTTACATTGCCTTGCTTTACTTTGCTTTACGTTGCCTTGCTTTACGGTTGCCTTGCTTTACGTTGCCTTGATTTACGTTGCTTTACGTTGCCTTGCTTTACGTTGCCTTGCTTTACGTTGCGTTACGTTGCGTTGCTTTATGTTGCCTTGCTTTATGTTGCTTTACGTTGCCTTTCTTTATTTGCCTTGATTTACATTGCTTTACGTAGCCATGCTTTACGTTGCGTTGCTTTACGTTGCCTTACTCTACGTTGCCTTACGTTTCCTTAATTAAATTTGCCTTGTTTTACGTTGCTATACGTTGCCTTGCTTTACGTTGCCTTACGTTCCCTTACTTTAGGTTGCTTTACGTTGCCTTGCTTTACGTTGCCTTGCTTTACGTTGTTTTACGTTGCCTTGCTTTACGTTGCCTTTCTTTACGTTGCTTTACGTTTCCTTGCTTTACGTTGCCTTGCTTTACGTTGCTTTACGTTGCCTTACTTTACGTTGCCTTGTTTTACGTTGCTTTACGTTGCCTTACTTTACGTTGCATTGCTTTACGTTGCCTTGCTTTACGTTGCCTTACTTTACGTTGCCTTACGTTGCCTTACTTTACGTTGCTTTACGTTGCCTTACTTTACGTTGCCTTGCCTTACGTTGCTTTACGTTGCTTTACTTTACGTTGCCTTGCCTTTGTTGCTTTACGTTGCCTTACTTTACGTTGCCTTGCCTTACGTTGCTTTACGTTGCCTTACTTTACGTTGCCTTACTTTACGTTGCCTCGCCTTACGTTGCTTTACATTGCTTTTCTTTACGTTGCCTTACTTTACGTTGCCTTCCCTTACATTGCTCTACTTTACGTTGCCTTACTTTACGTAGCTTTACGTTGCCTTACTATACGTTGCCTTACTTTACGTTCCCTTCCCTTACGTTGCTTTACGTTGCCTTACTTTACGTTGCCTTACTTTACGTTACCTTGCCTTACGTTGCCTTACTTTACGTTGCCTTACGTTGCTTTACGTTGCCTTGCCTTACGTTGCTTTACGTTGCCTTCCATTACGTTGCCTTGCATTACGTTGCCTTGCATTACGTTGCCTTGCCTTACGTTGCTTTACGTTGCTTTACGTTGCCTTACTTTACGTTGCCTTACTTTAAGTTGCCTTGCTTTACGTTGCCTTCCTTTACGTTTCCTTGCTTTACGTTGCCTTACGTTGCTTTACGTTGCCTTGCATTACGTTGCCTTGCATTACGTTGCCTTGCCTTACGTTGCTTTACGTTGCCTTACTTTACGTTGCCTTACTTTACATTGCCTTACATTGCTTTACGTTGCCTTGCTTTACGTTGCCTTGCTTTACGTTGCCTTGCTTTACGTTGCCTTGCTTTACGTTGCCTTACGTTGCTTTACGTTGCCTTACTTTACGTTGCCTTACGTTGCTTTACGTTGCCTTACTTTACGTTGCCTTACTTTACGTTGCCTTGCCTTACGTTGCCTTGCCTTACGTTGCCTTGCCTTGTGTTGCCTTGCCTTGCGTTGCCTTACGTTGCCTTACTTTACATTGCCTTATGTTGCTTTTCGTTGCCTTACTTTACGTTGCCTTATTTACGTTGCCTTTCTTCACGTTGCCTTACGTTGCTGTGCGTTGCCTTGTCTTGCTTACATTGCCTTGCTTTGCGCTGCCTTGCCTTACGTTGCCTTACTTTGCCTTGCTTTACGTTGCTTTACGTTGCCTTGCTTTACGTTGCCTTCCTTTACATTGCCTTACGTTGCCTACGTTTACGTTGCCTTGGTTTACGTGGCCTTGCTTTACGTTGCCTTGCTTTACGTTGCTTTACGTTGTCTTGCTTTACGATGCCTTGCTTTACGATACTTTACGTTGCCTTGCTTTACGTTCCGTTGCTTTACGTTGCTTTACGTTGCCTTGCTTTACCTTGCCTTCCTTTACGTTGCCTTACATTGCCTTGCTTTACGTTGCCTTGCTTTACGTTGCTTTACGTTGCCTTGCTTTACGTTGCCTTACGTTGTCTTGCTTCACGTTGCCTGGCTTTACGTTGCCTTATTTTACGTTGCTTTACGTTGCCTTACTTTACGTGTCCTTGCTTTACTTTGCTATACGTTGCCTTAATTTACGTTGCCTTACTTTACGTTGCTTTACGTTGCATTGCTTTAAGTTGCCTTGCTTTAGGTTGCTTTACTTTGCCTTGATTTATGTTGCTTTATGTTGCTTTACGTTGCTTTACTTTACGTTGCTTTACGTTGCCTTGCTTTACGTTGCTTTACGTTGCCTTGCTTTACGTTGCCTTGCTTTACGTTGCTTTACATTGCCTTACTTTACGTTGCCTTACTTTACGTTGCCTTACGTTGCCTAACTTTAAGTTGCCTTGCTTTACTTTGCTATACGTTGCCTTGCTTTACGTTGACTTACGTTGCTTTATTTTACGTTGCTTTAAGTTGCCTTACTTTACGTTGCCTTGCTTTATGTTGCCTTGCTTTACGTTGCCTTGCTTTAAGTTGCTTTACGTTGCCTTAATTTACGTAGCCTTACGTTGCTTTACGTTGCCTTACTTTACGTTGCTTTACGTTGCCATACTTAACTTTGCCTTGCTTTACGTTGCTTTACGTTGCCTTGCTTTACGTTGCTTTACGTTTCCTTGCTTTACGTTGCCTTGCTTAGCTTTGCTTTATGTTGCCTTGCCTTGCCATGCTTTACGTTGCTTTACGTTGCCTTGCTTTACGTTGCCTTGCCTTGCCTTGCTTTACTTTGCCTTGCTTTACGTTGCTTTTCATTGCCTTGCTTTACGTTGCTCTACGTTGCCTTGATTTACGTTGCCTTGCTTTACGTTGCCTTGCCTTGCCTTGCTTTACGTTGCCTTGCCTTGTCTTTCTTTTCTTGGTTTAGGTTGCCTTGCTTTACATTGCTTTACGTTGCCTTACTTTACGTTGCTTTACGTTGCTTTTCGTTGCCTTGCTTTACGTTGCCTTGCCTTGCCTTCCTTTACGTTGCTTTACGTTGCCTTGCTTTACAATGCTTTACGTTGCCTTGCTTTACGTTGCTTTACGTTGCCTTGCTTTACGTTGCTTTACGTTGCCTTGCTTTACCTTGCTTTACGTTGCCTTGCCTTCCATTGCTTTACGTTGCCTTGCATTACGTTGCTTTACATTGCCTTGCTTTACGTTGCCTTGCCTTGCTTTACGTTGCCTTGCCTTGTCTTGCTTTACGTTGGTTTACGTTGCCTTGTTTTACATTGCTTTACGTTCCCTTGCCTTGCCTTGCTTTACGTTGCTTTACGTTTCCTTGCTTTATGTTGCCTTGCCTTGCCTTCCTTTACGTTGCTTTACGTTGCCTTGCTTTACATTGCTTTACGTTGCCTTGCTTTACGTTGCTTTACGTTGCCTTGCTTTACGTTGCTTTACGTTGCCTTGCTTTACGTTGCCTTGCCTTCCATTGCTTTACGTTGCCTTGCCTTACGTTGCTTTACATTGCCTTGCTTTACGTTGCCTTGCCTTGCTTTACGTTGCCTTGCCTTGTCTTGCTTTACGTTGGTTTACGTTGCCTTGTTTTACATTGCTTTACGTACTTTACGTTGTCTTGCTTTACGTTGCCTTGCCTTGCCTTGCTTTACGTTGGTTTAGTTTGCCTTTCTTTACGTTGCTTTACGTTGCCTTGCTTTACGTTGCTTTACGTTGCCTTGATTTACATTGCCTTACTTTACGTTTCCATGCTTTACGTTCCTTTACGTTGCCTTGCTTTACGTTTCTTTACGTTGCCTTGCTTTGCGTTGCTTTACGTTGCCTTCCTTTACGTTGCTTTACGTTGCCTTACGTTGCCTTTCTTTACGTTGCCTTGCTTTACATTTTCTTGCTTTAGGTTGCTTTACGTTGCCTTACGTTGCCTTGCTTTACATTGCCTTGATTTACGTTGCTATATGTTGCCTTGCTTTACGTTGCCTTACGTTCCCTTACTTTACGTTGCCTTACTTTACGTTGCTTTACGTTGCCTTGCTTTACGTTGCCTTGCTTTACGTTGTTTTACGTTGCCTTGCTTTACGTTGCCTTGCTTTACGTTGCTTTACATTGTCTTACTTTACGTTGCCTTGGTTTACGTTTCTTTACGTTGCCTTACTTTACGTTGCATTGCTTTACGTTGCCTTGCTTTACGTTGCCTTACGTTGCCTTACTTTACGTTGCCTTACGTTGCCTTACTTTACGTTGCTTTACGTTGCCTTACTTTACGTTGCCTTGCCTTACGTTGCTTTACGTTGCTTTACTTTACGTTGCCTTGCCTTTGTTGCTTTACGTTGCCTTATTTTACGTTGCCTTGCCTTACGTTGCTTTACGTTGCCTTACTTTACGTTGCCTTACTTTACGTTGCCTTGCCTTACGTTGCTTTACATTGCCTTACTTTACGTTGCCTTACTTTACGTTGCCTTGCCTTACGTTGCTTTACATTGCTTTACTTTACGTTGCCTTACTTTACGTTGCCTTCCCTTACATTGCTCTACTTTACGTTGCCTTACTTTACATTGCTTTACATTGCCTTACTATACGTTGCCTTACTTTACGTTCCCTTCCCTTACTTTGCTTTACGTTGCCTTACTTTACGTTGCCTTACTTTACGTTGCCTTGCCTTACGTTGCCTTACTTTACGTTGCCTTACGTTGCTTTATGTTGCCTTACTTTACGTTGCCTTGCCTTACGTTGCTTTACGTTGCCTTACTTTACGTTGCCTTACTTTACGTTGCCTTACTTTACGTTGCCTTGCATTACGTTGCCTTGCTTTACGTTGCCTTCCATTACGTTGCCTTGCTTTACGTTGCCTTGCTTTACGTTGCCTTGCTTTACGTTGCCTTACGTTGCTTTACGTTGCCTTGCTTTACGTTGCCTTACGTTGCTTTACGTTGCCTTGCCTTACGTTGCCTTACTTTACGTTGCCTTACGTTGCTTTACGTTGCCTTACTTTACGTTGCCTTGCCTTAAGTTGCTTTACGTTGCCTTACTTTACGTTGCCTTACTTTACGTTGCCTTGCATTACGTTGCCTTGCATTACGTTGCCTTGCCTTACGTTGCTTTACGTTGCTTTACGTTTCCTTATTTACGTTGCCTTGCATTACGTTGCCTTGCCTTACGTTGCTTTACGTTGCTTTACGTTTCCTTACTTTACGTTGCCTTACTTTACGTTGCCTTGCCTTACGTTGCCTTGCCTTGCCTTGCCTTACGTTGCCTTACTTTACATTGCCTTATGTTGCTTTACGTTGCCTTGTCTTGCTTACATTGCCTTGCTTTGCGCTGCCTTGCCTTACGTTGCCTTACTTTGCCTTGCTTTAGGTTGCTTTACGTTGCCTTGCTTTACGTTGCCTTCCTTTACATTGCCTTACGTTGCCTAGCTTTACGTTGCCTTGCTTTACATTGCCTTGCTTTACGTTGCTTTAAGTTGCCTTGCATTACGTTGCCTTGCTTTATGTTGCCTTGCTTTACGTTGCTTTACAATGCCTTGCTTTACGTTTCCTTGCTTTACGTTGCTTTACGTTGCCTTACTTTACGTAGCCTTACGTTGCTTTACGTTGCCTTACTTTACGTTGCTTTACGTTGCCATACTTAAATTTGCCTTGCTTTACATTGCTTTACGTTGCCTTGCTTTACGTTGCTTTACGTTTCCTTGTTTTACGTTGCCTTGCCTTGCTTTGCTTTACGTTGCCTTGCCTTGCCTTGCTTTAGGTTGCCTTGCCTTGCCTTGCTTTACGTTGCCTTGCCTTGCTTTACTTTGCCTTGCTTTACGTTGCTTTTCATTGCCTTGCTTTACGTTGCTCTACGTTGCCTTGCTTTACGTTGCCTTGCCTTGTCTTGCTTTACGTTGCCTTGCCTTGTCTTTCTTTTCTTGGTTTACGTTGCCTTACTTTACGTTGCTTTACGTTGTCTTGCTTTACGTTGCCTTGCCTTGCCTTGCTTTACGTTGCTTTTCGTTGCCTTGCTTTACGTTGCCTTGCCTTGCCTTCCTTTACGTTGCTTTACGTTGCCTTGCTTTACATTGCTTTACGTTGCCTTGCTTTGCGTTGCTTTACGTTGCCTTGCTTTACGTTGCTTTACGTTGCCTTGCTTACGTTCCCTTGCCTTCCATTGCTTTACGTTGCCTTGCATTAAGTTGCTTTACATTGCCTTGCTTTACGTTGCCTTGCCTTGCTTTACGTTGCCTTGCCTTGTCTTGCTTTACGTTGGTTTACGTTGCCTTGTTTTACATTGCTTTACGTTTCCTTGCCTTGCCTTTCTTTACGTTGCTTTACGTTGATTTGCTTTACGTTGCCTTGCTTTACGTTGCTTTACGTTGCCTTACTTTACGTTTCCTTGGTTTACGTTGCTTTACGTTGCCTTACTTTACGTTGCATTGCTTTACGTTGCCTTGCCTTACGTTGCTTTACATTGCTTTACTTTACGTTGCCTTACTTTACGTTGCCTTACTTTACGTTGCCTTCCCTTACATTGCTCTACTTTACGTTGCCTTACTTTACGTTGCTTTACGTTGCCTTACTATACGTTGCCTTACTTTACGTTCCCTTCCCTTACTTTGCTTTACGTTGCCTTACTTTATGTTGCCTTACTTTACGTTGCTTGCCTTACGTTGCCTTACTTTACGTAGCCTTGCCTTACGTTGCTTTACGTTGCCTTACTTTACTTTGCCTTGCCTTACGTTGCCTTACTTTACGCTGCCTTACGTTGCTTTACGTTGCCTTACTTTACGTTGCCTTGCCTTACGTTGCTTTACGTTGCCTTACTTTACGTTGCCTTACTTTACGTTGCCTTGCGTTACGTTGCCTTGCATTACTTTGCTTTACGTTGCCTTGCTTTACGTTGCCTTGCTTTACGTTGCCTTACGTTGCTTTACGTTGCCTTACTTTACGTTGCCTTACGTTGCTTTACGTTTCCTTACTTTACGTTGCCTTACTTTACGTTGCCTTGCCTTACGTTGCCTTGCCTTACGTTGCCTTACGTTGCCTTACTTTACATTGCCTTATGTTGCTTTACGTTGCCTTACTTTACGTTGCCTTATTTACGTTGCCTTTCTTCACGTTGCCTTACGTTGCTGTACGTTGCCTTGTCTTGCTTACATTGCATTGCTTTGCGCTGCCTTGCCTTACGTTGCCTTACTTTGCCTTGCTTTACGTTGCTTTACGTTGCCTTGCTTTACGTTGCCTTCCTTTACATTGCCTTACGTTGCCTAGCTTTACGTTGCCTTGCTTTACGTTGCCTTGCTTAACGTTGCCTTGCTTTACGTTGCTTTACGTTGTCTTGCTTTACGATACTTAACGTTGCCTTGCTTTACGTTCCGTTGCTTTACGTTGCTTTACGTTGCCTTGCTTTACCTTGCCTTCCTTTACGTTGCCTTACATTGCCTTGCTTTACGTTGCCTTGCTTTACGTTGCTTTACGTTGCCTTGCTTTACGTTGCCTTACGTTGTCTTGCTTCACGTTGTCTTGCTTCACGTTGCCTTGCTTTACGTTGCCTTACGTTGCCTTACATTACGTGTCCTTGCTTTACTTTGCTATACGTTGCCTTGCTTTACGCTGCCTTACGTTGCCTTATTTTACGTTGCCTTGCTTTACGTTGCCTTACGTTGCCTTAATTTACGTTGCCTTACTTTACGTTGCTTTACGTTGCATTGCTTTAAGTTGCCTTGCTTTAGGTTGCTTTACTTTGCCTTGATTTATGTTGCTTTATGTTGCTTTACTTTGCTTTACTTTACGTTGCTTTACGTTGCCTTGCTTTACGTTGCTTTACGTTGCCTTAATTTACGTTGTCTTGCTTTACGTTGCTTTACGTTGCCTTGATTTACGTTGCTTTACGTTGCCTTACTTTACGTTGCCTTACTTTACGTTGCCTTACGTTGCCTAACTTTAAGTTGCCTTGCTTTACTTTGCTATACGTTGCATTGTTTTACGTTGACTTACGTTGCCTTGCTTTACGTTGCCTTGCTTTAAGTTGCTTTACGTTACTTTATTTTACGTTGCTTTAAGTTGCCTTACTTTACGTTGCCTTGCTTTATGTTGCCTTGCTTTACGTTGCTTTGCTTTATGTTGCCTTGCTTTACGTTGCTTTACGTTGCCTTGCTTTACGTTTCCTTGCTTTACGTTGCTTTACGTTGCCTTACTTTACGTAGCCTAACGTTGCTTTATGTTGCCTTACTTTACGTTGCTTTACGTTGCCATACTTAACTTTGCTTTGCTTTACGTTGCTTTACGTTGCCTTGCTTTACGTTGCTTTACGTTTCCTTGCTTAACGTTGCCTTGCCTTGCCTTGCTTTAGGTTGCCTTGCCTTGCCTTGCTTTACTTTGCCTTGCTTTACGTTGCTTTTCATTGCCTTGCTTTACGTTGCTCTACGTTGCCTTGCTTTACGTTGCCTTGCCTTGCCTTGCTTTACGTTGCTTTACGTTGCCTTGCTTTACGTTGCTTTACGTTGCCTTGATTTACGTTGCCTTACTTTACGTTTCCATGCTTTACGTTCCCTTACGTTGCCTTGCTTTACGTTCCTTTACGTTGCCTTGCTCTGCGTTGCTTTACGTTGCCTTGCTTTACGTTGCTTTACGTTGCCTTACGTTGCCTTTCTTTACGTTGCCTTGCTTTACGTTTTCTTGCTTTAGGTTGCTTTACGTTGCCTTACGTTGCCTTGCTTTACATTGCCTTGCTTTACGTTGCTATACGTTGCCTTGCTTTACGTTGCCTTACGTTCCCTTACTTTACGTTGCCTTACTTTACGTTGCTTTACGTTGCCTTGCCTTACGTTGCTTTACGTTGCCTTGCTTTACGTTGCCTTGCTTTACGTTGCTTTACGTTGCCTTGCTTTAGGTTGCCTTGCATTACGTTGCTTTACATTGCCTTGCTTTACGTTGCCTTGCCTTGCTTTACGTTACCTTGCCTTGTATTGCTTTACGTTGGTTTACGTTGCCTTGTTTTACATTGCTTTACGTTGCCTTGCCTTGCCTTACTTTACGTTGCTTTACGTTGCCTTGCTTTACGTTGCCTTGCTTTACGTTGCTTTACGTTGCCTTACTTTAAGTTGCCTTGGTTTACGTTGCTTTACGTTGCCTTACTTTACGTTGCATTGCTTTACGTTGCCTTGCTTTACGTTGCCTTACGTTGCCTTACTTTACGTTGCCTTACGTTGCCTTACTTTACGTTGCTTTACGTTGCCTTACTTTACGTTGCCTTGCCTTACGTTGCTTTACGTTGCTTTACTTTACGTTGCCTTGCCTTTGTTGCTTTACGTTGCCTTACTTTACGTTGCCTTGCCTTACGTTGCTTTACGTTGCCTTACTTTACGTTGCCTTACTTTACGTTGCCTTCCCTTACATTGCTCTACTTTACGTTGCCTTACTTTACGTTGCTTTACGTTGCCTTACTATACGTTGCCTTACTTTACGTTCCCTTCCCTTACTTTGCTTTACGTTGCCTTACTTTATGTTGCCTTACTTTACGTTGCCTTGCCTTACGTTGCCTTACTTTACGTAGCCTTGCCTTACGTTGCTTTACGTTGCCTTACTTTACTTTGCCTTTACTTTACGTTGCCTTGCCTTACGTTGCCTTAATTTACGTTGCCTTACGTTGCTGTACGTTGCCTTACTTTACGTTGCCTTACCTTACATTGCTTTACGTTGCCTTACTTTACGTTGCCTTACTTTACGTTGCCTTACTTTACGTTGCCTTGCATTACGTTGCCTTGCATTACGTTGCCTTGCATTACGTTGCTTTACGTTGCCTTACTTTACGTTGCCTTACGTTGCTTTACGTTGCCTTACTTTACGTTGCCTTGCTTTACGTTGCCTTGCTTTACGTTGCCTTGCTTTACGTTGCCTTACGTTGCTTTACGTTGCCTTACTTTACGTTGCCTTACGTTGCTTTACGTTGCCTTACTTTACGTTTCCTTACTTTACGTTGCCTTGCCTTACGTTGCCTTGCCTTACGTTGCCTTACGTTGCCTTACTTTACATTGCCTTATGTTGCTTTACGTTGCCTTACTTTACGTTGCCTTATTTACGTTCCCTTACTTCACGTTGCCTTACGTTGATGTACGTTGCCTTGCCTTGCTTACATTACCTTGCTTTGCGCTGCCTTGCCTTACGTTGCCTTACTTTGCCTTGCTTTACGTTGCTTTACGTTGCCTTGCTTTACGTTGCCTTCCTTTACATTGCCTTACGTTGCCTAGCTTTACGTTTCCTTGCTTTACGTTGCCTTGCTTTACGTTGCTTTACGTTGTCAAGCTTTACGATGCCTTGCTTTACGATACTTAACGTTGCCTTGCTTTATGTTCCGTTGCTTTACGTTGCTTTACGTTGCCTTGCTTTACCTTGCCTTCCTTTACGTTGCCTTACATTGCCTTGCTTTACGTTGCCTTGCTTTACGTTGCTTTACCTTGCCTTGCTTTACGTTTCCTTGCTTTACGTTGCCTTGCATTACGTTGCTTTACGTTGCCTTGCTTTACGTTTCCTTGCTTTACGTTGCTTTACGTTGCCTTACTTTACGTAGCCTAACGTTGCTTTACGTTGCCTTACTTTACGTTGCTTTACGTTGCCATACTTAACTTTGCCTTGCTTTACGTTGCTTTACGTTGCCTTGCTTTACGTTGCTTTATGTTTCCTTGCTTTACGTTGCCTTGCCTTGCTTTGATTTATGTTGCCTTGCCTTGCCTTGCTTTAGGTTGCCTTGCCTTGCCTTGCTTTACGTTGCTTTACGTTGCCTTGCTTTACGTTGCCTTGCCTTGACTTCCTTTACTTTGCCTTGCTTTACGTTGCTTTTCATTGCCTTGCTTTGCGTTGCTTTACGTTGCCTTGCTTTACGTTGCTTTACGTTGCCTTACGTTGCCTTACGTTGCCTTGCTTTAAATTGCCTTGCTTTACGTTGCTATACGTTGCCTTGCTTTACGTTGCCTTACGTTCCCTTACTTTACGTTGCCTTACTTTACGTTGCATTGCTTTACGTTGCCTTGCTTTACGTTGCCTTACGTTGCCTTACTTTACGTTGCCTTACGTTGCCTTACTTTACGTTGCTTTACGTTGCCTTACTTTACGTTGCCTTGCCTTACGTTGCTTTACGTTGCTTTACTTTACGTTGCCTTGCCTTTGTTGCTTTACGTTACCTTACTTTACGTTGCCTTGCCTTACGTTGCTTTACGTTGCCTTACTTTACGTTGCCTTACTTTACGTTGCCTTGCCTTACGTTGCCTTAATTTACGTTGCCTTACGTTGCTTTATGTTGCCTTACTTTACGTTGCCTTGCCTTACGTTGCTTTACGTTGCCTTACTTTACGTTGCCTTACTTTACGTTGCCTTACTTTACGTTGCCTTGCATTACGTTGCCTTGCTTTACGTTGCCTTCCATTACGTTGCTTTACGTTGCTTTACGTTGCCTTACTTTACGTTGCCTTGCTTTACGTTGCCTTGCTTTACGTTGCCTTGCTTTACGTTGCCTTGCTTTACGTTGCCTTACGTTGCTTTACGTTGCCTTACTTTACGTTGCCTTACTTTACGTTGCCTTGCCTTACGTTGCCTTACTTTACGTTGCCTTACGTTGCTTTACGTTGCCTTACTTTACGTTGCCTTACGTTGCCTTACTTTACGTTGCCTTGCCTTAAGTTGCTTTACGTTGCCTTACTTTACGTTGCCTTACTTTACGTTGCCTTGCATTACGTTGCCTTGCATTACGTTGCCTTGCCTTACGTTGCTTTACGTTGCTTTACGTTTCCTTATTTACGTTGCCTTGCATTACGTTGCCTTGCCTTACGTTGCTTTACGTTGCTTTACGTTTCCTTACTTTACGTTGCCTTACTTTACGTTGCCTTGCCTTACGTTGCCTTGCCTTGCCTTGCCTTACGTTGCCTTACTTTACATTGCCTTATGTTGCTTTACGTTGCCTTGTCTTGCTTACATTGCCTTGCTTTGCGCTGCCTTGCCTTACGTTGCCTTACTTTGCCTTGCTTTAGGTTGCTTTACGTTGCCTTGCTTTACGTTGCCTTCCTTTACATTGCCTTACGTTGCCTAGCTTTACGTTGCCTTGCTTTACATTGCCTTGCTTTACGTTGCTTTAAGTTGCCTTGCATTACGTTGCCTTGCTTTATGTTGCCTTGCTTTACGTTGCTTTACAATGCCTTGCTTTACGTTTCCTTGCTTTACGTTGCTTTACGTTGCCTTACTTTACGTAGCCTTACGTTGCTTTACGTTGCCTTACTTTACGTTGCTTTACGTTGCCATACTTAACTTTGCCTTGCTTTACATTGCTTTACGTTGCCTTGCTTTACGTTGCTTTACGTTTCCTTGTTTTACGTTGCCTTGCCTTGCTTTGCTTTACGTTGCCTTGCCTTGCCTTGCTTTAGGTTGCCTTGCCTTGCCTTGCTTTACGTTGCTTTACGTTGCCTTGCTTTACAATGCTTTACGTTGCCTTGCTTTGCGTTGCTTTACGTTGCCTTGCTTTACGTTGCTTTACGTTGCTCTACGTTGCCTTGCTTTACGTTGCCTTGCCTTGTCTTGCTTTACGTTGCCTTGCCTTGTCTTTCTTTTCTTGGTTTACGTTGCCTTACTTTACGTTGCTTTACGTTGTCTTGCTTTACGTTGCCTTGCCTTGCCTTGCTTTACGTTGCTTTTCGTTGCCTTGCTTTACGTTGCCTTGCCTTGCCTTCCTTTACGTTGCTTTACGTTGCCTTGCTTTACATTGCTTTACGTTGCCTTGCTTTGCGTTGCTTTACGTTGCCTTGCTTTACGTTGCTTTACGTTGCCTTGCTTACGTTCCCTTGCCTTCCATTGCTTTACGTTGCCTTGCATTAAGTTGCTTTACATTGCCTTGCTTTACGTTGCCTTGCCTTGCTTTACGTTGCCTTGCCTTGTCTTGCTTTACGTTGGTTTACGTTGCCTTGTTTTACATTGCTTTACGTTGCCTTGCCTTGCCTTTCTTTACGTTGCTTTACGTTGATTTGCTTTACGTTGCCTTGCTTTACGTTGCTTTACGTTGCCTTACTTTACGTTTCCTTGGTTTACGTTGCTTTACGTTGCCTTACTTTACGTTGCATTGCTTTACGTTGCCTTGCCTTACGTTGCTTTACATTGCTTTACTTTACGTTGCCTTACTTTACGTTGCCTTCCCTTACATTGCTCTACTTTACGTTGCCTTACTTTACGTTGCTTTACGTTGCCTTACTATACGTTGCCTTACTTTACGTTCCCTTCCCTTACTTTGCTTTACGTTGCCTTACTTTATGTTGCCTTACTTTACGTTGCTTGCCTTACGTTGCCTTACTTTACGTAGCCTTGCCTTACGTTGCTTTACGTTGCCTTACTTTACTTTGCCTTGCCTTACGTTGCCTTACTTTACGCTGCCTTACGTTGCTTTACGTTGCCTTACTTTACGTTGCCTTGCCTTACGTTGCTTTACGTTGCCTTACTTTACGTTGCCTTACTTTACGTTGCCTTGCGTTACGTTGCCTTGCATTACTTTGCTTTACGTTGCCTTGCTTTACGTTGCCTTGCTTTACGTTGCCTTACGTTGCTTTACGTTGCCTTACTTTACGTTGCCTTACGTTGCTTTACGTTTCCTTACTTTACGTTGCCTTACTTTACGTTGCCTTGCCTTACGTTGCCTTGCCTTACGTTGCCTTACGTTGCCTTACTTTACATTGCCTTATGTTGCTTTACGTTGCCTTACTTTACGTTGCCTTATTTACGTTGCCTTTCTTCACGTTGCCTTACGTTGCTGTACGTTGCCTTGTCTTGCTTACATTGCATTGCTTTGCGCTGCCTTGCCTTACGTTGCCTTACTTTGCCTTGCTTTACGTTGCTTTACGTTGCCTTGCTTTACGTTGCCTTCCTTTACATTGCCTTACGTTGCCTAGCTTTACGTTGCCTTGCTTTACGTTGCCTTGCTTAACGTTGCCTTGCTTTACGTTGCTTTACGTTGTCTTGCTTTACGATACTTAACGTTGCCTTGCTTTACGTTCCGTTGCTTTACGTTGCTTTACGTTGCCTTGCTTTACCTTGCCTTCCTTTACGTTGCCTTACATTGCCTTGCTTTACGTTGCCTTGCTTTACGTTGCTTTACGTTGCCTTGCTTTACGTTGCCTTACGTTGTCTTGCTTCACGTTGTCTTGCTTCACGTTGCCTTGCTTTACGTTGCCTTACGTTGCCTTACATTACGTGTCCTTGCTTTACTTTGCTATACGTTGCCTTGCTTTACGCTGCCTTACGTTGCCTTATTTTACGTTGCCTTGCTTTACGTTGCCTTACGTTGCCTTAATTTACGTTGCCTTACTTTACGTTGCTTTACGTTGCATTGCTTTAAGTTGCCTTGCTTTAGGTTGCTTTACTTTGCCTTGATTTATGTTGCTTTATGTTGCTTTACTTTGCTTTACTTTACGTTGCTTTACGTTGCCTTGCTTTACGTTGCTTTACGTTGCCTTACTTTACGTTGTCTTGCTTTACGTTGCTTTACGTTGCCTTGATTTACGTTGCTTTACGTTGCCTTACTTTACGTTGCCTTACTTTACGTTGCCTTACGTTGCCTAACTTTAAGTTGCCTTGCTTTACTTTGCTATACGTTGCATTGTTTTACGTTGACTTACGTTGCCTTGCTTTACGTTGCCTTGCTTTAAGTTGCTTTACGTTACTTTATTTTACGTTGCTTTAAGTTGCCTTACTTTACGTTGCCTTGCTTTATGTTGCCTTGCTTTACGTTGCTTTGCTTTATGTTGCCTTGCTTTACGTTGCTTTACGTTGCCTTGCTTTACGTTTCCTTGCTTTACGTTGCTTTACGTTGCCTTACTTTACGTAGCCTAACGTTGCTTTATGTTGCCTTACTTTACGTTGCTTTACGTTGCCATACTTAACTTTGCTTTGCTTTACGTTGCTTTACGTTGCCTTGCTTTACGTTGCTTTACGTTTCCTTGCTTAACGTTGCCTTGCCTTGCCTTGCTTTAGGTTGCCTTGCCTTGCCTTGCTTTACTTTGCCTTGCTTTACGTTGCTTTTCATTGCCTTGCTTTACGTTGCTCTACGTTGCCTTGCTTTACGTTGCCTTGCCTTGCCTTGCTTTACGTTGCTTTACGTTGCCTTGCTTTACGTTGCTTTACGTTGCCTTGATTTACGTTGCCTTACTTTACGTTTCCATGCTTTACGTTCCCTTAAGTTGCCTTGCTTTACGTTCCTTTACGTTGCCTTGCTCTGCGTTGCTTTACGTTGCCTTGCTTTACGTTGCTTTACGTTGCCTTACGTTGCCTTTCTTTACGTTGCCTTGCTTTACGTTTTCTTGCTTTAGGTTGCTTTACGTTGCCTTACGTTGCCTTGCTTTACATTGCCTTGCTTTACGTTGCTATACGTTGCCTTGCTTTACGTTGCCTTACGTTCCCTTACTTTACGTTGCCTTACTTTACGTTGCTTTACGTTGCCTTGCCTTACGTTGCTTTACGTTGCCTTGCTTTACGTTGCCTTGCTTTACGTTGCTTTACGTTGCCTTGCTTTAGGTTGCCTTGCATTACGTTGCTTTACATTGCCTTGCTTTACGTTGCCTTGCCTTGCTTTACGTTACCTTGCCTTGTCTTGCTTTACGTTGGTTTACGTTGCCTTGTTTTACATTGCTTTACGTTGCCTTGCCTTGCCTTACTTTACGTTGCTTTACGTTGCCTTGCTTTACGTTGCCTTGCTTTACGTTGCTTTACGTTGCCTTACTTTAAGTTGCCTTGGTTTACGTTGCTTTACGTTGCCTTGATTTACGTTGCCTTACTTTACGTTTCCATGCTTTACGTTCCCTTACGTTGCCTTGCTTTACGTTCCTTTACGTTGCCTTGCTCTGCGTTGCTTTACGTTGCCTTGCTTTACGTTGCTTTACGTTGCCTTACGTTGCCTTTCTTTACGTTGCCTTGCTTTACGTTTTCTTGCTTTAGGTTGCTTTACGTTGCCTTACGTTGCATTGCTTTACGTTGCCTTGCTTTACGTTGCCTTACGTTGCCTTACTTTACGTTGCCTTACGTTGCCTTACTTTACGTTGCTTTACGTTGCCTTACTTTACGTTGCCTTGCCTTACGTTGCTTTACGTTGCTTTACTTTACGTTGCCTTGCCTTTGTTGCTTTACGTTGCCTTACTTTACGTTGCCTTGCCTTACGTTGCTTTACGTTGCCTTACTTTACGTTGCCTTACTTTACGTTGCCTTGCCTTACGTTGCTTTACATTGCTTTACTTTACCTTGCCTTACTTTACGTTGCCTTCCCTTACATTGCTCTACTTTACGTTGCCTTACTTTACGTTGCTTTACGTTGCCTTACTATACGTTGCCTTACTTTACGTTCCCTTCCCTTACTTTGCTTTACGTTGCCTTACTTTATGTTGCCTTACTTTACGTTGCCTTGCCTTACGTTGCCTTACTTTACGTAGCCTTGCCTTACGTTGCTTTACGTTGCCTTACTTTACTTTGCCTTTACTTTACGTTGCCTTGCCTTACGTTGCCTTAATTTACGTTGCCTTACGTTGCTTTACGTTGCCTTACTTTACGTTGCCTTGCCTTACGTTGCTTTACGTTGCCTTACTTTACGTTGCCTTACTTTACGTTGCCTTACTTTACGTTGCCTTGCATTACGTTGCCTTGCATTACGTTGCTTTACGTTGCCTTACTTTACGTTGCCTTACGTTGCTTTACGTTGCCTTACTTTACGTTGCCTTGCTTTACGTTGCCTTGCTTTACGTTGCCTTGCTTTACGTTGCCTTACGTTGCTTTACGTTGCCTTACTTTACGTTGCCTTACGTTGCTTTACGTTGCCTTACTTTACGTTTCCTTACTTTACGTTGCCTTGCCTTACGTTGCCTTGCCTTACGTTGCCTTACGTTGCCTTACTTTACATTGCCTTATGTTGCTTTACGTTGCCTTACTTTACGTTGCCTTATTTACGTTCCCTTACTTCACGTTGCCTTACGTTGATGTACGTTGCCTTGCCTTGCTTACATTACCTTGCTTTGCGCTGCCTTGCCTTACGTTGCCTTACTTTGCCTTGCTTTACGTTGCTTTACGTTGCCTTGCTTTACGTTGCCTTCCTTTACATTGCCTTACGTTGCCTAGCTTTACGTTGCCTTGCTTTACGTTGCCTTGCTTTACGTTGCTTTACGTTGTCAAGCTTTACGATGCCTTGCTTTACGATACTTAACGTTGCCTTGCTTTACGTTCCGTTGCTTTACGTTGCTTTACGTTGCCTTGCTTTACCTTGCCTTCCTTTACGTTGCCTTACATTGCCTTGCTTTACGTTGCCTTGCTTTACGTTGCTTTACCTTGCCTTACGTTGTCTTGCTTCACGTTGCCTTGCTTTACGTTGCCTTACTTTACGTTGCCTTACGTTGCCTTACATTACGTGTCCTTGCTTTACTTTGCTATACGTTGCCTTGCTTTACGCTGCCTTACGTTGCCTTTTTTTACGTTGCCTTGCTTTACGTTGCCTTACGTTGCCTTACTTTACGTTGCCTTACTTTACGTTGCTTTACGTTGCATTGCTTTAAGTTGCCTTGGTTTAGGTTGCTTTACTTTGCCTTGATTTATGTTGCTTTCTTTTGCTTTACTTTGCTTTACTTTACGTTGCTTTACGTTGCCTTGCTTTACGTTGCTTTACGTTGCTTTACTTTACGTTGTCTTGCTTTACGTTGCTTTACGTTGCCTTGCTTTACGTTGCTTTACGTTGCCTTACTTTACGTTGCCTTACGTTGCCTAACTTTAAGTTGCCTTCCTTTACTTTGCTATACGTTGCCTTGTTTTACGTTGACTTACGTTGCCTTGCTTTAGGTTGCCTTGCTTTACGTTGCTTTACGTTGCTTTATTTTACGTTGCTTTAAGTTGCCTTGCTTTACGTTGCCTTGCTTTATGTTGCCTTGCATTACGTTGCTTTACGTTGCCTTGCTTTACGTTTCCTTGCTTTACGTTGCTTTACGTTGCCTTACTTTACGTAGCCTAACGTTGCTTTACGTTGCCTTACTTTACGTTGCTTTAAATTGCCATACTTAACTTTGCCTTGCTTTACGTTGCTTTACGTTGCCTTGCTTTACGTTGCTTTATGTTTCCTTGCTTTACGTTGCCTTGCCTTGCTTTGATTTATGTTGCCTTGCCTTGCCTTGCTTTAGGTTGCCTTGCCTTGCCTTGCTTTACGTTGCTTTACGTTGCCTTGCTTTACGTTGCCTTGCCTTGCCTTCCTTTACTTTGCCTTGCTTTACGTTGCTTTTCATTGCCTTGCTTTGCGTTGCTTTACGTTGCCTTACTTTACGTTGCTTTACGTTGCCTTACGTTGCCTTACGTTGCCTTGCTTTAAATTGCCTTGCTTTACGTTGCTATACGTTGCCTTGCTTTACGTTGCCTTACGTTCCCTTACTTTACGTTGCCTTACTTTACGTTGCATTGCTTTACGTTGCCTTGCTTTACGTTGCCTTACGTTGCCTTACTTTACGTTGCCTTACGTTGCCTTACTTTACGTTGCTTTACGTTGCCTTACTTTACGTTGCCTTGCCTTACGTTGCTTTACGTTGCTTTACTTTACGTTGCCTTGCCTTTGTTGATTTACGTTACCTTACTTTACGTTGCCTTGCCTTACGTTGCTTTACGTTGCCTTACTTTACGTTGCCTTGCCTTACGTTGCTTTACATTGCTTTACTTTACGTTGCCTTACTTTACGTTGCCTTCCCTTACATTGCTCTACTTTACGTTGCCTTACTTTACGTTGCTTTACGTTGCCTTACTATACGTTGCCTTACTTTACGTTCCCTTCCCTTACTTTGCTTTACGTTGCCTTACTTTATGTTGCCTTACTTTACATTGCCTTGCCTTACGTTGCCTTATTTACGTAGCCTTGCTTTACGTTGCCTTACTTTACGTTGCCTTGCCTTACGTTGCTTTACGTTGCTTTACTTTACGTTGCCTTGCCTTTGTTGCTTTACGTTACCTTACTTTACGTTGCCTTGCCTTACGTTGCTTTACGTTGCCTTACTTTACGTTGCCTTACTTTACGTTGCCTTGCCTTACGTTGCTTTACATTGCTTTACTTTACGTTGCCTTACTTTACGTTGCCTTCCCTTACATTGCTCTACTTTACGTTGCCTTACTTTACGTTGCTTTACGTTGCCTTACTATACGTTGCCTTACTTTACGTTCCCTTCCCTTACTTTGCTTTACGTTGCCTTACTTTATGTTGCCTTACTTTACATTGCCTTGCCTTACGTTGCCTTATTTACGTAGCCTTGCCTTACGTTGCTTTACGTTGCCTTACTTTACGTTGCCTTACTTTACGTTGCCTTGCCTTACGTTGCCTTACTTTACGTTGCCTTACGTTGCTTTACTTTGCCTTACTTTACGTTGCCTTGCCTTACGTTGCTTTACGTTGCCTTACTTTACGTTGCCTTACTTTACGTTGCCTTGCATTACGTTGCCTTGCCTTACGTTGCTTTACGTTGCTTTACGTTGCCTTACTTTACGTTGCCTTACTTTAAGTTGCCTTGCTTTACGTTGCCTTGCTTTACGTTGCCTTACGTTGCTTTACGTTGCCTTACTTTACGTTGCCTTACGTTGCCTTGCCTTGCCTTGCCTTACGTTGCCTTACTTTACATTGCCTTATGTTGCTTTACGTTGACTTGTCTTGCTTACATTGCCTTGCTTTGCGCTGCCTTCCCTTACGTTGCCTTACTTTGCCTTGCATTACGTTGCTTTACGTTGCCTTGCTTTACGTTGCCTTCCTTTACATTGCCTTACGTTGCCTAGCTTTACGTTGCCTTGCTTTACGTTCCGTTGCTTTACGTTGCTTTACGTTGCCTTGCTTTACCTTGCCTTC
This sequence comes from Phaenicophaeus curvirostris, assembly GCF_032191515.1. NCBI lineage: Eukaryota > Metazoa > Chordata > Aves > Cuculiformes > Cuculidae > Phaenicophaeus > Phaenicophaeus curvirostris. The sequence continues at coordinate 522,643 of NW_027206684.1, forward strand.
CTTTACGTTGCCTTACATTGCCTTGCTTTACGTTGCCTTGCTTTACGTTGCTTTACGTTGCCTTGCTTTATGTTGCCTTGCTTTACGTTGCTTTACGTTGCCTTGCTTTACGTTTCCTTGCTTTAAGTTGCTTTACGTTGCCTTACTTTACTTAGCCTAACGTTGCTTTACGTTGCCATACTTAACTTTGCCTTGCTTTACGTTGCTTTACGTTGCCTTGCTTTATGTTGCCTTGCCTTGCCTTGCTTTAGGTTGCCTTGCCTTGCTTTACGTTGCTTTACGTTGCCTTGCTTTACGTTGCCTTGCCTTCCTTTACTTTGCCTTGCTTTACGTTGCTTTTCATTGCCTTGCTTTACGTTGCTCTACGTTGCCTTGCTTTACGTTGCTTTACGTTGCCTTGATTTACGTTGCCTTACTTTACGTTTCCTTGCTTTACGTTCCTTTACGTTGCCTTGCTTTACGTTCCTTTACGTTGCCTTGCTTTGCGTTGCTTTACGTTGCCTTGCTTTACGTTGCTTTACGTTGCCTTACGTTGCCTTTCTTTACGTTGCCTTGCTTTACGTTTTCTTGCTTTAGGTTGCTTTACGTTGCCTTACGTTGCCTTGCTTTACATTGCCTTGCTTTACGTTGCTATACGTTGCCTTGCTTTACGTTGCCTTACGTTCCTTTACTTTACGTTGCCTTAGTTTACGTTGCTTTACGTTGCCTTGCTTTACGTTGCCTTGCTTTACGTTGTTTTACGTTGCCTTGCTTTACGTTGCATTTCTTTACGTTGCTTTACGTTGCCTTGCTTTACGTTGTTTTACGTTGCCTTACTTTACGTTGCCTTGCTTTACGTTGCTTTACGTTGCCTTACTTTACGTTGTATTGCTTTACGTTGCCTTGCTTTACGTTGCCTTACGTTGCCTTACTTTACGTTGCCTTACGTTGCCTTACTTTACTTTGCTTTACGTTGCCTTACTTTACGTTGCCTTGCCTTTGTTGCTTTACGTTGCCTTACTTTACGTTGCCTTGCCTTACGTTGCTTTACGTTGCCTTACTTTACGTTGCCTTACTTTACGTTGCCTTGCCTTACGTTGCTTTACATTGCTTTACTTTACCTTGCCTTACTTTACGTTGCCTTCCCTTACATTGCTCTACTTTACGTTGCCTTACTTTACGTTGCTTTACGTTGCCTTACTATACGTTGCCTTACTTTACGTTCCCTTCCCTTACTTTGCTTTACGTTGCCTTACTTTATGTTGCCTTACTTTACGTTGCCTTGCCTTACGTTGCCTTAATTTACGTAGCCTTGCCTTACGTTGCTTTACGTTGCCTTACTTTACGTTGCCTTGCCTTACGTTGCCTTACTTTACATTGCCTTACGTTGCTTTACGTTGCCTTACTTTACGTTGCCTTTCCTTACGTTGCTTTACGTTGCCTTGCATTACGTTGCCTTGCCTTACGTTGCTTTACGTTGCTTTACGTTGCCTTACTTTACGTTGCCTTACTTTAAGTTGCCTTGCTTTACGTTGCCTTGCTTTACGTTTCCTTGCTTTACGTTGCCTTACGTTGCTTTACGTTGCCTTACTTTACGTTGCCTTACGTTGCTTTACGTTTCCTTACTTTACGTTGCCTTACTTTACGTTGCCTTGCCTTACGTTGCCTTGCCTTGCCTTGCCTTACGTTGCCTTACTTTACATTGCCTTATGTTGCTTTACGTTGACTTGTCTTGCTTACATTGCCTTGCTTTGCGCTGCCTTCCCTTACGTTGCCTTACTTTGCCTTGTTTTACGTTGCTTTACGTTGCCTTGCTTTACGTTGCCTTCCTTTACATTGCCTTCGGTTGCCTAGCTTTACGTTGCCTTGCTTTACGTTCCGTTGCTTTACGTTGCTTTACATTGTCTTGCTTTACGATGCCTTGCTTTACGATACTTTACGTTGCCTTGCTTTACGTTCCGTTGCTTTACGTTGCTTTACGTTGCCTTGCTTTACCTTGCCTTCCTTTACGTTGCCTTACATTGCCTTGCTTTACGTTGCTTTACGTTGCCTTGCTTTACGTTGCCTTACGTTGTCTTGCTTCACGTTGCCTTGCTTTACGTAGCCTTGCTTTACATTGCTTTACGTTGCCTTACTTTACGTTGCCTTACGTTGCCTTACTTTACGTGTCCTTGCTTTACTTTGCTAAACGTTGCCTTGCTTTACGCTGCCTTACGTTGCCTTATTTTACGTTGTCTTGCTTTACGTTGCGTTACATTGCCTTACTTTACGTTGCATTACTTTACGTTGCATTACGTTGCATTGCTTTACGTTGCCTTGCTTTAGGTTGCTTTACTTTGCCTTGATTTATGTTGCTTTATGTTGCTTTACTTTACGTTGCTTTACGTTTCCTTGCTTTACGTTGCCTTGCTTTACGTTGCTTTACGTTGCCTTACTTTACGTTGTCTTGCTTTACGTTGCTTTACGTTGCCTTGCTTTACGTTGCCTTGCTTTACATTGCTTTACGTTGCCTTACTTTACGTTGCCTTACTTTACGTTGCCTTACGTTGCCTAACTTTAAGTTGCCTTGCTTTACTTTGCTATACGTTGCCTTGCTTTACGTTGACTTACGCTGCCTTACTTTACGTTGCCTTGCTTTACGATGCCTTGCTTTACGTTGCCTTGCTTTACGTTGCCTTACTTTACGTTGCCTTGCATTACGTTGCCTTGCTTTACGTTGCCTTGCTTTACGTTGCCTTACTTTACTTTGCCTTTACTTTACGTTGCCTTGCCTTACGTTGCCTTAATTTACGTTGCCTTGCATTACGTTGCCTTGCATTACGTTGCTTTACGTTGCCTTACTTTACGTTGCCTTACTTTACATTGCCTTACGTTGCTTTACGTTGCCTTACTTTACGTTGCCTTGCTTTACGTTGCCTTGCTTTACGTTGCCTTACGTTGCTTTACGTTGCCTTACTTTACGTTGCCTTACGTTGCTTTACGTTGCCTTACTTTACGTTGCCTTGCCTTACGTTGCCTTGCCTTACGTTGCCTTACGTTGCCTTACTTTACATTGCCTTATGTTGCTTTACGTTGCCTTACTTTACGTTGCCTTATTTACGTTCCCTTACTTCACGTTGCCTTACGTTGATGTACGTTGCCTTGCCTTGCTTACATTACCTTGCTTTGCGCTGCCTTGCCTTACGTTGCCTTACTTTGCCTTGCTTTACGTTGCTTTACGTTGCCTTGCTTTACGTTGCCTTCCTTTACATTGCCTTACGTTGCCTAGCTTTACGTTGCCTTGCTTTACGTTGCCTTGCTTTACGTTGCTTTACGTTGTCAAGCTTTACGATGCCTTGCTTTACGATACTTAACGTTGCCTTGCTTTACGTTCCGTTGCTTTACGTTGCTTTACGTTGCCTTGCTTTACCTTGCCTTCCTTTACGTTGCCTTACATTGCCTTGCTTTACGTTGCCTTGCTTTACGTTGCTTTACGTTGCCTTACGTTGTCTTGCTTCACGTTGCCTTGCTTTACGTTGCCTTACTTTACGTTGCCTTACGTTGCCTTACATTACGTGTCCTTGCTTTACTTTGCTATACGTTGCCTTGCTTTACGCTGCCTTACGTTGCCTTTTTTTACGTTGCCTTCCTTTACGTTGCCTTACGTTGCCTTACTTTACGTTGCCTTACTTTACGTTGCTTTACGTTGCATTGCTTTAAGTTGCCTTGGTTTAGGTTGCTTTACTTTGCCTTGATTTATGTTGCTTTCTTTTGCTTTACTTTGCTTTACTTTACGTTGCTTTACGTTGCCTTGCTTTACGTTGCTTTACGTTGCTTTACTTTACGTTGTCTTGCTTTACGTTGCTTTACGTTGCCTTGCTTTACGTTGCTTTACGTTGCCTTACTTTACGTTGTCTTACGTTGCCTAACTTTAAGTTGCCTTCCTTTACTTTGCTATACGTTGCCTTGTTTTACGTTGACTTACGTTGCCTTGCTTTAGGTTGCCTTGCTTTACGTTGCTTTACGTTGCTTTATTTTACGTTGCTTTAAGTTGCCTTGCTTTACGTTGCCTTGCTTTATGTTGCCTTGCATTACGTTGCTTTACGTTGCCTTGCTTTACGTTTCCTTGCTTTACGTTGCTTTACGTTGCCTTACTTTACGTAGCCTAACGTTGCTTTACGTTGCCTTACTTTACGTTGCTTTACGTTACCATACTTAACTTTGCCTTGCTTTACGTTGCTTTACGTTGCCTTGCTTTACGTTGCTTTATGTTTCCTTGCTTTACGTTGCCTTGCCTTGCTTTGATTTATGTTGCCTTGCCTTGCCTTGCTTTAGGTTGCCTTGCCTTGCCTTGCTTTACGTTGCTTTACGTTGCCTTGCTTTACGTTTCCTTGCTTTAAGTTGCTTTACGTTGCCTTACTTTACTTAGCCTAACGTTGCTTTACGTTGCCATACTTAACTTTGCCTTGCTTTACGTTGCTTTACGTTGCCTTGCTTTACGTTGCTTTACGTTTCCTTGCTTTATGTTGCCTTGCCTTGCCTTGCTTTAGGTTGCCTTGCCTTGCTTTACGTTGCTTTACGTTGCCTTGCTTTACGTTGCCTTGCCTTCCTTTACTTTGCCTTGCTTTACGTTGCTTTTCATTGCCTTGCTTTACGTTGCTCTACGTTGCCTTGCTTTACGTTGCCTTGCCTTGCCTTGCTTTACGTTGCTTTACGTTGCCTTGCTTTACGTTGCTTTACGTTGCCTTGATTTACGTTGCCTTACTTTACGTTTCCTTGCTTTACGTTCCTTTACGTTGCCTTGCTTTACGTTCCTTTACGTTGCCTTGCTTTGCGTTGCTTTACGTTGCCTTGCTTTACGTTGCCTTACGTTACCTTTCTTTACGTTGCCTTGCTTTACGTTTTCTTGCTTTAGGTTGCTTTACGTTGCCTTACGTTGCCTTGCTTTACATTGCCTTGCTTTACGTTGCTATACGTTGCCTTGCTTTACGTTGCCTTACGTTCCCTTACTTTACGTTGCCTTACTTTACGTTGCTTTACGTTGCCTTGCCTTACGTTGCTTTACGTTGCCTTGCTTTACGTTGCCTTGCTTTACGTTGCTTTACGTTGTCTTGCTTTACGTTGCCTTGCATTACGTTGCTTTACATTGCCTTGCTTTACGTTGCCTTGCCTTGCTTTACGTTACCTTGCCTTGTCTTGCTTTACGTTGGTTTACGTTGCCTTGTTTTACATTGCTTTACGTTGCCTTGCCTTGCCTTACTTTACGTTGCTTTACGTTGCCTTGCTTTACGTTGCCTTGCTTTACGTTGCTTTACGTTGCCTTACTTTAAGTTGCCTTGGTTTACGTTGCTTTACGTTGCCTTACTTTACGTTGCATTGCTTTACGTTGCCTTGCTTTACGTTGCCTTACGTTGCCTTACTTTACGTTGCCTTACGTTGCCTTACTTTACGTTGCTTTACGTTGCCTTACTTTACGTTGCCTTGCCTTACGTTGCTTTACGTTGCTTTACTTTACGTTGCCTTGCCTTTGTTGCTTTACGTTGCCTTACTTTACGTTGCCTTGCCTTACGTTGCTTTACGTTGCCTTACTTTACGTTGCCTTACTTTACGTTGCCTTGCCTTACGTTGCTTTACATTGCTTTACTTTACCTTGCCTTACTTTACGTTGCCTTCCCTTACATTGCTCTACTTTACGTTGCCTTACTTTACGTTGCTTTACGTTGCCTTACTATACGTTGCCTTACTTTACGTTCCCTTCCCTTACTTTGCTTTACGTTGCCTTACTTTATGTTGCCTTACTTTACGTTGCCTTGCCTTACGTTGCCTTACTTTACGTAGCCTTGCCTTACGTTGCTTTACGTTGCCTTACTTTACTTTGCCTTTACTTTACGTTGTTTTGCCTTACGTTGCCTTAATTTACGTTGCCTTACGTTGCTTTACGTTGCCTTACTTTACGTTGCCTTGCCTTACGTTGCTTTACGTTGCCTTACTTTACGTTGCCTTACTTTACATTGCCTTACGTTGCTTTACGTTGCCTTACTTTACGTTGCCTTGCTTTACGTTGCCTTGCTTTACGTTGCCTTGCTTTACGTTGCCTTACTTTACGTTGCCTTACGTTGCTTTACGTTGCCTTACTTTACGTTGCCTTACTTTACGTTGCCTTGCCTTACGTTGCCTTGCCTTACGTTGCCTTACTTTACATTGCCTTATGTTGCTTTACGTTGCCTTACTTTACGTTGCCTTATTTACGTTCCCTTACTTCACGTTGCCTTACGTTGATGTACGTTGCCTTGCCTTGCTTACATTACCTTGCTTTGCGCTGCCTTGCCTTACGTTGCCTTACGTTGCCTTCCTTTACATTGCCTTACGTTGCCTAGCTTTACGTTGCCTTGCTTTACGTTGCCTTGCTTTACGTTGCTTTACGTTGTCAAGCTTTACGATGCCTTGCTTTACGATACTTACGTTGCCTTGCTTTACGTTCCGTTGCTTTACGTTGCTTTACGTTGCCTTGCTTTACCTTGCCTTCCTTTACGTTGCCTTACATTGCCTTGCTTTACGTTGCCTTGCTTTACGTTGCTTTACGTTGCCTTACGTTGTCTTGCTTCACGTTGCCTTGCTTTACGTTGCCTTACTTTACGTTGCCTTACTTTACGTTGCCTTACATTACGTGTCCTTGCTTTACTTTGCTATACGTTGCCTTGCTTTACGCTGCCTTACGTTGCCTTTTTTTACGTTGCCTTCCTTTACGTTTCCTTACGTTGCCTTACTTTACGTTGCCTTACTTTACGTTGCTTTACGTTGCATTGCTTTAAGTTGCCTTGGTTTAGGTTGCTTTACTTTGCCTTGATTTATGTTGCTTTCTTTTGCTTTACTTTGCTTTACTTTACGTTGCTTTACGTTGCCTTGCTTTACGTTGCTTTACGTTGCTTTACTTTACGTTGTCTTGCTTTACATTGCTTTACGTTGCCTTGCTTTACGTTGCTTTACGTTGCCTTACTTTACGTTGCCTTACGTTGCCTAACTTTAAGTTGCCTTCCTTTACTTTGCTATACGTTGCCTTGTTTTACGTTGACTTACGTTGCCTTGCTTTAGGTTGCCTTGCTTTACGTTGCTTTACGTTGCCTTGCTTTACGTTTCCTTGCTTTACGTTGCCTTACTTTACGTAGCCTAACGTTGCTTTACGTTGCCTTACTTTACGTTGCTTTACGTTGCCATACTTAACTTTGCCTTGCTTTACGTTGCTTTACGTTGCCTTGCTTTACGTTGCTTTATGTTTCCTTGCTTTACGTTGCCTTGCCTTGCTTTGATTTATGTTGCCTTGCCTTGCCTTGCTTTAGGTTGCCTTGCCTTGCCTTGCTTTACGTTGCTTTACGTTGCCTTGCTTTACGTTGCCTTGCCTTGCCTTCCTTTACTTTGCCTTGCTTTACGTTGCTTTTCATTGCCTTGCTTTGCGTTGCTTTACGTTGCCTTGCTTTACGTTGCTTTACGTTGCCTTACGTTGCCTTGCTTTAAATTGCCTTGCTTTACGTTGCTATACGTTGCCTTGCTTTACGTTGCCTTACGTTCCCTTACTTTACGTTGCCTTACTTTACGTTGCATTGCTTTACGTTGCCTTGCTTTACGTTGCCTTACGTTGCCTTACTTTACGTTGCCTTACGTTGCCTTACTTTACGTTGCTTTACGTTGCCTTACTTTACGTTGCCTTGCCTTACGTTGCTTTACGTTGCTTTACTTTACGTTGCCTTGCCTTTGTTGCTTTACGTTACCTTACTTTACATTGCCTTGCCTTACGTTGCTTTACGTTGCCTTACTTTACGTTGCCTTACTTTACGTTGCCTTGCCTTACGTTGCTTTACATTGCTTTACTTTACGTTGCCTTACTTTACGTTGCCTTCCCTTACATTGCTCTACTTTACGTTGCCTTACTTTACGTTGCTTTACGTTCCCTTACTATACGTTGCCTTACTTTACGTTCCCTTCCCTTACTTTGCTTTACGTTGCCTTACTTTATGTTGCCTTACTTTACGTTGCCTTGCCTTACGTTGCCTTATTTACGTAGCCTTGCCTTACGTTGCTTTACGTTGCCTTACTTTACGTTGCCTTACTTTACGTTGCCTTGCCTTACGTTGCCTTACTTTACGTTGCCTTACGTTGCTTTACGTTGCCTTACTTTACGTTGCCTTGCCTTACGTTGCTTTACGTTGCCTTACTTTACGTTGCCTTACTTTACGTTGCCTTGCATTACGTTGCCTTGCATTACGTTGCTTTACGTTGCTTTACGTTGCCTTACTTTACGTTGCCTTACTTTACGTTGCCTTGCTTTACGTTGCCTTGCTTTACGTTTCCTTGCTTTACGTTGCCTTACGTTGCTTTACGTTGCCTTACTTTACGTTGCCTTACGTTGCCTTGCCTTACGTTGCCTTACTTTACATTGCCTTATGTTGCTTTACGTTGACTTGTCTTGCTTACATTGCCTTGCTTTGCGCTGCCTTCCCTTACGTTGCCTTACTTTGCCTTGCATTACGTTGCTTTACGTTGCCTTGCTTTACGTTGCCTTCCTTTACATTGCCTTACGTTGCCTAGCTTTACGTTGCCTTGCTTTACGTTCCGTTGCTTTACGTTGCTTTACATTGTCTTGCTTTACGATGCCTTGCTTTACGATACTTTACGTTGCCTTGCTTTACGTTCCGTTGCTTTACGTTGCTTTACGTTGCCTTGCTTTACCTTGCCTTCCTTTACGTTGCCTTACATTGCCTTGCTTTACGTTGCTTTACGTTGCCTTGCTTTATGTTGCCTTGCTTTACGTTGCTTTACGTTGCCTTGCTTTACGTTTCCTTGCTTTAAGTTGCTTTACGTTGCCTTACTTTACTTAGCCTAACGTTGCTTTACGTTGCCATACTTAACTTTGCCTTGATTTACGTTGCTTTACGTTGCCTTGCTTTACGTTGCTTTACGTTTCCTTGCTTTATGTTGCCTTGCCTTGCCTTGCTTTAGGTTGCCTTGCCTTGCTTTACGTTGCTTTACGTTGCCTTGCTTTACGTTGCCTTGCCTTCCTTTATTTTGCCTTGCTTTACGTTGCTTTTCATTGCCTTGCTTTACGTTGCTCTACGTTGCCTTGCTTTACGTTGCCTTGCCTTCCTTTATTTTGCCTTGCTTTACGTTGCTTTTCATTGCCTTGCTTTACGTTGCTTTACGTTGCCTTGCTTTACGTTGCTTTACGTTGCCTTGATTTACGTTGCCTTACTTTACGTTTCCTTGCTTTACGTTCCTTTACGTTGCCTTGCTTTACGTTCCTTTACGTTGCCTTGCTTTGCGTTGCTTTACGTTGCCTTGCTTTACGTTGCTTTACGTTGCCTTACGTTGCCTTTCTTTACGTTGCCTTGCTTTACGTTTTCTTGCTTTAGGTTGCTTTACGTTGCCTTACGTTGCCTTGCTTTACATTGCCTTGCTTTACGTTGCTATACGTTGCCTTGCTTTACGTTGCCTTACGTTCCCTTACTTTACGTTGCCTTACTTTACATTGCTTTACGTAGCCTTGCTTTACGTTGCCTTGCTTTACGTTGTTTTACGTTGCCTTGCTTTACGTTGCATTTCTTTACGTTGCTTTACGTTGCCTTGCTTTACGTTGCTTTACGTTGCCTTACTTTACGTTGCCTTGGTTTACGTTGCTTTACGTTGCCTTACTTTACGTTGCATTGCTTTACGTTGCCTTGCTTTACGTTGCCTTACGTTGCCTTACTTTACGTTGCCTTACGTTGCCTTACTTTACTTTGCTTTACGTTGCCTTACTTTACGTTGCCTTGCCTTTGTTGCTTTACGTTGCCTTACTTTACGTTGCCTTGCCTTACGTTGCTTTACGTTGCCTTACTTTACGTTGCCTTACTTTACGTTGCCTTGCCTTACGTTGCTTTACATTGCTTTACTTTACCTTGCCTTACTTTACGTTGCCTTCCCTTACATTGCTCTACTTTACGTTGCCTTACTTTACGTTGCTTTACGTTGCCTTACTATACGTTGCCTTACTTTACGTTCCCTTCCCTTACTTTGCTTTACGTTGCCTTACTTTATGTTGCCTTACTTTACGTTGCCTTGCCTTACGTTGCCTTAATTTACGTAGCCTTGCCTTACGTTGCTTTACGTTGCCTTACTTTACGTTGCCTTGCCTTACGTTGCCTTACTTTACATTGCCTTACGTTGCTTTACGTTGCCTTACTTTACGTTGCCTTGCCTTACGTTGCTTTACGTTGCCTTGCATTACGTTGCCTTGCCTTACGTTGCTTTACGTTGCTTTACGTTGCCTTACTTTACGTTGCCTTACTTTAAGTTTCCTTGCTTTACGTTGCCTTGCTTTACGTTTCCTTGCTTTACGTTGCCTTACGTTGCTTTACGTTGCCTTACTTTACGTTGCCTTACGTTGCTTTACGTTTCCTTACTTTACGTTGCCTTACTTTACGTTGCCTTGCCTTACGTTGCCTTGCCTTGCCTTGCCTTACGTTGCCTTACTTTACATTACCTTATATTGCTTTACGTTGACTTGTCTTGCTTACATTGCCTTGCTTTGCGCTGCCTTCCCTTACGTTGCCTTACTTTGCCTTGTTTTACGTTGCTTTACGTTGCCTTGCTTTACGTTGCCTTCCTTTACATTGCCTTACGTTGCCTAGCTTTACGTTTCCTTGCTTTACTTTCCGTTGCTTTACGTTGCTTTACATTGTCTTGCTTTACGATGCCTTGCTTTACGATACTTTACGTTGCCTTGCTTTACGTTCCGTTGCTTTACGTTGCTTTACGTTGCCTTGCTTTACCTTGCCTTCCTTTACGTTGCCTTACATTGCCTTGCTTTACGTTGCTTTACGTTGCCTTGCTTTACGTTGCCTTACGTTGTCTTGCTTCACGTTGCCTTGCTTTACGTAGCCTTACTTTACGTTGCCTTACGTTGCCTTACTTTACGTGTCCTTGCTTTACTTTGCTATACGTTGCCTTGCTTTACGCTGCCTTACATTGCCTTGCTTTACGTTGCGTTACATTGCCTTACTTTACGTTGCATTGCTTTACGTTGCATTACGTTGCATTGCTTTACGTTGCCTTGCTTTAGGTTGCTTTACTTTGCCTTGATTTATGTTGCTTTATGTTGCTTTACGTTGCTTTACTTTACGTTGCTTTACTTTACGTTGCTTTACGTTTCCTTGCTTTACGTTGCCTTGCTTTACGTTGCTTTACGTTGCCTTACTTTACGTTGTCTTGCTTTACGTTGCTTTACGTTGCCTTGCTTTACGTTGCCTTGCTTTACATTGCTTTACGTTGCCTTACTTTACGTTGCCTTACTTTACGTTGCCTTACGTTGCCTAACTTTAAGTTGCCTTGCTTTACTTTGCTATACGTTGCCTTGCTTTACGTTGACTTACGCTGCCTTACTTTACGTTGCCTTGCTTTACGTTGCCTTGCTTTACGTTGCTTTACGTTGCTTTATTTTACGTTGCTTTAAGTTGCCTTGCTTTACGTTGCCTTGCTTTACGTTGCTTTACGTTGCCTTGCTTTACGTTTCCTTGCTTTACGTTGCTTTACGTTGCCTTACTTTACGTAGCCTTACGTTGCTTTACGTTGCCTTACTTTACGTTGCTTTACGTTGCCATACTTAACTTTACGTTGCTTTACGTTGCCTTGCTTTACGTTGCTTTACGTTTCCTTGTTTTACGTTGCCTTGCCTTGCTTTGCTTTACGTTGCCTTGCCTTGCCTTGCTTTAGGTTGCCATGCCTTGCCTTGCTTTAGTTTGCCATGCCTTGCCTTGCTTTACGTTGCTTTGCGTTGCCTTGCTTTACGTTGCCTTGCCTTGCCTTGCTTTACTTTGCCTTGCTTTATGTTGCTTTTCATTGCCTTGCTTTACGTTGCTCTACGTTGCCTTGCTTTACGTTGCCTTGCCTTGCCTTGCTTTACGTTGCCTTGCCTTGTCTTTCTTTTCTTGGTTTACGTTGCCTTGTTTTACATTGCTTTACGTTGCCTTACTTTACGTTGCTTTACGTTGTCTTGCTTTACGTTGCCTTGCCTTGCCTTACGTTGCTTTTCGTTGCCTTGCTTTACGTTGCCTTGCCTTGCCTTCCTTTACGTTGCTTTACGTTGCCTTGCTTTACATTGCTTTACGTTGCCTTGCTTTACGTTGCTTTACGTTGCCTTGCTTTACTTTGCTTTACGTTGCCTTGCTTTACTTTGCTTTACGTTGCCTTGCTTTATTTTGCCTTGCTTTACGTTGCTTTACGTTGCCTTGCTTTACGTTGCCTTGCCTTCCATTGCTTTACGTTGCCTTGCATTACGTTGCTTTACATTGCCTTGCTTTACGTAGCCTTGCCTTGCTGTACGTTGCCTTGCCTTGTCTTGCTTTACGTTGGTTTACGTTGCCTTGTTTTACATTGCTTTACGTTGCCTTGCCTTGCCTTGCTTTACGATGCTTTACGTTTCCTTGCTTTACGTTGCCTTCCCTTGCCTTCCTTTACGTTGCTTTACGTTGCCTTGCTTTACATTGCTTTACATTGCCTTGCTTTACGTTGCTTTACGTTGCATTGCTTTACGGTGCTTTACGTTGCCTTGCTTTACGTTGCCTTGCTTTACGTTGCCTTGCCTTCCATTGCTTTACGTTGCCTTGCTTTACGTTGCTTTACATTGCCTTGCTTTACGTTGCCTTGCCTTTTCTTGCTTTACGTTGGTTTACGTTGCCTTGTTTTACATTGCTTTACGTTGCCTTGCTTTACATTGCCTTGCCTTGCCTTGCTTTACGTTGGTTTACGTTGCCTTGCTTTATGTTGCTTTACGTTGCCTTGCTTTACGTTGCTTTACGTTGCCTTGCTTTACGTTGCCTTGCCTTGCCTTGCTTTACGTTGCTTTACGTTGCCTTGCTTTACGTTGCCCTTTTTTACGTTGCCTTACTTTACGTTTCCTTGCTTTACGTTACTTTACGTTGCCTTGCTTTAGGTTCCTTTACGTTGCCTTGCTTTGCGTTGCTTTATGTTGCCTTGCTTTACGTTGCTTTACGTTGCCTTACGTTGCCTTTCTTTACGTTGCCTTGCTTTACGTTTTCTTGCTTTAGGTTGCTTTACGTTGCCTTACGTTGCCTTGCTTTACATTGCCTTGCTTAACGTTGCTTTACGTTGCCTTGCTTTACGGTTGCCTTGCTTTACGTTGCCTTGATTTACGTTGCTTTACGTTGCCTTGCTTTATTTGCCTTGATTTACATTGCTTTACGTAGCCATGCTTTAAGTTGCGTTGCTTTACGTTGCCTTACTCTACGTTGCCTTACGTTTCCTTAATTAACCTTGCCTTGTTTTACGTTGCTATACGTTGCCTTGCTTTATGTTGCCTTACGTTCCCTTACTTTACGTTGCCTTACTTTACGTTGCTTTACGTTGCCTTGCTTTACGTTGCCTTTATTTACTTTGCTTTACGTTGCCTTGCTTTACGTTGCTTTACGTTGCCTTACTATACGTTGCCTTCCCTTACATTGCTCTACTTTACGTTGCCTTACTTTACGTTGCTTTACGTTGCCTTACTATACGTTGCCTTACTTTACGTTCCCTTCCCTTACTTTGCTTTACGTTGCCTTACTTTATGTTGCCTTACTTTACGTTGCCTTGCCTTACGTTGCCTTACTTTACGTAGCCTTGCCTTACGTTGCTTTACGTTGCCTTACTTTACGTTGCCTTACTTTACGTTGCCTTGCCTTACGTTGCCTTACTTTACGTTGCCTTACGTTGCTTTACGTTGCCTTACTTTACGTTGCCTTGCCTTACGTTGCTTTACGTTGCCTTACTTTACGTTGCCTTAATTTACGTTGCCTTACTTTACGTTGCCTTGCATTACGTTGCCTTGCCTTACGTTGCCTTGCCTTACGTTGCTTTACGTTGCCTTACTTTACGTTGCCTTGCCTTACGTTGCTTTACGTTGCTTTACGTTGCCTTACTTTACGTTGCCTTACTTTACATTGCCTTGCTTTACGTTGCCTTGCTTTACGTTGCCTTGCTTTACGTTGCCTTACGTTGCTTTATGTTGCCTTACTTTACATTGCCTTACGTTGCTTTACGTTTCCTTACTTTACGTTGCCTTACTTTACGTTGCCTTGCCTTACGTTGCCTTGCCTTACGTTGCCTTGCCTTACGTTGCCTTGCCTTGCCTTACGTTGCCTTATGTTGCTTTACGTTGCCTTACTTTACGTTGCCTTATTTACGTTGCCTTACTTTACGTTGCCTTACGTTGCTGTACGTTGCCTTGTCTTGCTTACATTGCCTTGCTTTGCGCTGCCTTGCCTTACGTTGCCTTACTTTGCCTTGCTTTACGTTGCTTTACGTTGCCTTGCTTTACGTTGTCTTCCTTTACATAGCCTTACGTTGCCTAGCTTTACGTTGCCTTGCTTTACGTTGCCTTGCTTTACGTTGCCTTACTTTGCCTTACTTTACGTTGCCTTGCTTTACGTTGCTTTACGTTGCCTTGATTTACGTTGCCTGGATTTACGTTGCTTTACGTTGCCTTGCTTTACATTTCCTTGATTTACGTTGCTTTACGTTGCCTTAATTTACGTTGCCTTGCTTTACGTTGCTTTACGTTGCCTTACTTTACGTTGCCTTCCTTTACGTAGCTTTACGTTGCCTTACATTACGTTGCCTTACTTACGTTGCCTTACTTTACGTTGCTTTAAGTTACCTTGCTTTACTTTGATTTACGTTGCCTTACTTTACGTTGCCCTTCTTTACGTTGCCTTACTTAACGTTGCCTTACGTTGCCTTACTTTACATTGCCTTACTTTACGTTGCTTTACGTTACCTTGCTTTACGTTGCCTTGCTTTATGTTGCTTTACGTTGCCTTGCTTTACGTTGCTTTACGTTGCCTTGCTTTACGTTGCGTTAATTTACGTTGCTTTACGTTGCCTTACCTTACGCTGCCTTGCTTTACGTTGCCTTACCTTACGCTGCCTTGCTTTACGTTGCCTTACATTGCCTTACTTTACTTTGCATTACTTTACATTGCTTTATGTTGACTTTCTTTACGTTTCCTTGCTTTACGTTGCTTTACGTTGCCTTGCTTTACGTTGCCTTGCTTTACGTTGCCGTGCTTTACTTTGCCTTGCTTTATGTAGCCTTGCTTTACGTTGCCTTGCTTTACTTTGCCTTGCTTTATGTAGCCTTGCTTTACGTTGCCTTGCTTTACGTTGCTTTACGTTGCCTTGCATTACGTTGCCTTACTTTACGTTGCTTTACGTTGCCTTGCTTTACATTGCCTTCCTTTACGTTGCCTTGCTTTACGTTGCTTTACGTTTCCTTGCTTCACGTTGCCTTGCTTTACGTTGCCTTGCTTTACGTTGCCTTGCTTTACGCTGCTTTACGTTGCCTTACTTTACGTTGCCTTACTTTACGTTGCCTTACGTTGCATTACATTGCCTTACTTTACGTTGCCTTACTTTACGTTGCTTTACGTTTCCTTACTTTGCCTTGCCTTACGTTGCCTTACCTTAAGTTGCCTTACTTTACGTTGCCTTATCTTACGTTGCCTTACGTTGCCTTACCTAACGTTGCATTACGTTACCTTGCCTTACGCTGCCTTGCCTTGCCTTTCCTTGCCTTACGTTGCCTTACTTTACGTTGCCTTACGTTGCTTTACGTTGCCTTACTTTACCTTGCCTTAATTTACGTTGCCTTACGTTGCTTTACGTTGCCTTGCCTTGCTTTACCTTGCCTTGCCTTGCTTTACGTTGTCTTACTTTACCTTGCCTTGCTTTACGTTGCCTTGCCTTGCTTTACGTTGCCTTGCCTTGCTTTACGTTGCCTTGCCTTGCTTTACTTTGCCTTGCCTTGCTTTACGTTGCCTTGCCTAGCTTTACGTTGCCTTGCCTTGCTTTACGTTGCCTTGCCTTGCTTTACGTTGCCTTGCCTTGCTTTACGTTGCCTTGCCTTACTTTACGTTGCCTTGCCTTGCCTTACGTTGCCTTACTTTACGTTGCCTTGCCTTGCGTTGCCTTACTTTAAGTTGCCTTGCCTTACTTTACGTTGCCTTGCCCCGCCTTACCTTACGTTGCCTTACGTTGCCGTACCTTACGTTGCCTTAGGTTGCCTTACCTTACGTTGCCTTACGTTGCCTTACCTTACGTTGCCTTACGTTGCCTTAACTTACGTTGCCTTAACTTACGTTGCCTTACTTTACGTTGCTTTACCTTATGTTGCCTTACGTTGCCTTAACTTACGTTGCCTTAACTTACTTTGCCTTACTTTACGTTGCTTTCCTTATGTTGCCTTACGTTGCCTTACCTTACGTTGCCGTACGTTGCCTTAACTTACTTTGCCTTAAGTTGCCTTAACTTACGTTGCCTTAATTTGCCTTACCTTACGTTGCCTTGCCTTGCCTTACATTGCCTTACCTTACTTTGCCTTACCTTACATTGCCTTACGTTGCCTTACCTTACGTTGCCTTACGTTGCCTTACTTTACGTTGCCTTACCTTACGTTGATTTACGTTGCCTTACCTTACGTTGCCTTTCCTTACGTTGCCTCGCCTTTACGTTGCATTACCTTACGTTGCGTTACCTTACGTTGCCTTATCTTACGTTGCCTTACATTGCCTTATCTTATGTTGCCTTACGTTTCCTTACCTTACGATGCCTTATTTTACGTTGCCTTACCTTACGTTGCCTTGCCTTACGTTGCTTTAACTTACGTTGCCTTAATTTCCCTTACCTTACGTTGCCTTGCCTTACATTCCCTTACGTTGCCTCACCTTACGTTGCCTTACCTTACGTTGCCTTACGTTTCCTTACCTTACGTTGCCTTACGTTGCCTTACTTTACGTTGCCTTGCCTTACTTCGCCTTACGTTGCCTTACCTTACGTTGCCTTACGTTGCCTTACTTTACGTTGCCTTACGTTGCCTTACGTTGCCTTACCTTACGTTGCCTTGCTTACGTTGCCTTACGTTGCAATACCTTACGTTGCCTTGCCTTACGTTGCCTTAACTTACGTTGCCTTACGTTGCCTTACCTTCCGTTGCCTCGCCTTTACGTTGCTTTTCCTTACGTTGCGTTACCTTACGTTGCCTTACGTTGCCTTACCTTACGTTGCCTTACTTTACTTTGCCTTACCTTACGTTGCCTTACATTTCCTTACCTTACGTTGCCTTACATTACGTTGCCTTGCCTTGCTTTGCTTTGCCTTGCTTTGCCTTGCCTTTGCCTTGCCTTACGTTGCCTTACTTTACGTTGCCTTACATTTCCTTACGTTGCCTTACCTTAAGTTGCCTTACTTTACGTTGTCTTACGTTGCCTTACCTAACGTTGCATTACGTTGCCTTACCTTAAGTTGCCTTTCGTTGCCTTGCCTTACTTTGCCTTATCTTACGTTGCCTTGTCTTGCCTTACGTTGCCTTACGTTGCCTTACCTTACGTTGCATTACGTTACGTTGCTTTACCTTACGTTGCTTTACCTTACG
The DNA here is from genome assembly GCF_032191515.1 of Phaenicophaeus curvirostris. Classification (NCBI taxonomy): domain Eukaryota; kingdom Metazoa; phylum Chordata; class Aves; order Cuculiformes; family Cuculidae; genus Phaenicophaeus; species Phaenicophaeus curvirostris. The sequence continues at coordinate 540,056 of NW_027206684.1, forward strand.
TTGCTTTACCTGACGTTGCCTTACCTTACGTTGCCTTACCTTACGTTGCCTTACGTTGCCTTACCTTACTTTGCTTTACCTTACGTTGCCTTGCCTTACGTTGCCTTACTTTACATTGCCTTACGTTGCTTTACGTTGCCTTACTTTACGTTGCCTTGCCTTACGTTGCTTTACGTTGCCTTGCATTACGTTGCCTTGCCTTACGTTGCTTTACGTTGCTTTACGTTGCCTTACTTTACGTTGCCTTACTTTAAGTTGCCTTGCTTTACGTTGCCTTGCTTTACGTTTCCTTGCTTTACGTTGCCTTACGTTGCTTTACGTTGCCTTACTTTACGTTGCCTTACGTTGCTTTACGTTTCCTTACTTTACGTTGCCTTACTTTACGTTGCCTTGCCTTACGTTGCCTTGCCTTGCCTTGCCTTACGTTGCCTTACTTTACATTACCTTATGTTGCTTTACGTTGACTTGTCTTGCTTACATTGCCTTGCTTTGCGCTGCCTTCCCTTACGTTGCCTTACTTTGCCTTGTTTTACGTTGCTTTACGTTGCCTTGCTTTACGTTGCCTTCCTTTACATTGCCTTACGTTGCCTAGCTTTACGTTTCCTTGCTTTACGTTCCGTTGCTTTACGTTGCTTTACATTGTCTTGCTTTACGATGCCTTGCTTTACGATACTTTACGTTGCCTTGCTTTACGTTCCGTTGCTTTACGTTGCTTTACGTTGCCTTGCTTTACCTTGCCTTCCTTTACGTTGCCTTACATTGCCTTGCTTTACGTTGCTTTACGTTGCCTTGCTTTACGTTGCCTTACGTTGTCTTGCTTCACGTTGCCTTGCTTTACGTAGCCTTACTTTACGTTGCCTTACGTTGCCTTACTTTACGTGTCCTTGCTTTACTTTGCTATACGTTGCCTTGCTTTACGCTGCCTTACATTGCCTTGCTTTACGTTGCGTTACATTGCCTTACTTTACGTTGCATTGCTTTACGTTGCATTACGTTGCATTGCTTTACGTTGCCTTGCTTTAGGTTGCTTTACTTTGCCTTGATTTATGTTGCTTTATGTTGCTTTACGTTGCTTTACTTTACGTTGCTTTACGTTTCCTTGCTTTACGTTGCCTTGCTTTACGTTGCTTTACGTTGCCTTACTTTACGTTGTCTTGCTTTACGTTGCTTTACGTTGCCTTGCTTTACGTTGCCTTGCTTTACATTGCTTTACGTTGCCTTACTTTACGTTGCCTTACTTTACGTTGCCTTACGTTGCCTAACTTTAAGTTGCCTTGCTTTACTTTGCTATACGTTGCCTTGCTTTACGTTGACTTACGCTGCCTTACTTTACGTTGCCTTGCTTTACGTTGCCTTGCTTTACGTTGCTTTACGTTGCTTTATTTTACGTTGCTTTAAGTTGCCTTGCTTTACGTTGCCTTGCTTTACGTTGCTTTACGTTGCCTTGCTTTACGTTTCCTTGCTTTACGTTGCTTTACGTTGCCTTACTTTACGTAGCCTTACGTTGCTTTACGTTGCCTTACTTTACGTTGCTTTACGTTGCCATACTTAACTTTACGTTGCTTTACGTTGCCTTGCTTTACGTTGCTTTACGTTTCCTTGTTTTACGTTGCCTTGCCTTGCTTTGCTTTACGTTGCCTTGCCTTGCCTTGCTTTAGGTTGCCATGCCTTGCCTTGCTTTACGTTGCTTTGCGTTGCCTTGCTTTACGTTGCCTTGCCTTGCCTTGCTTTACTTTGCCTTGCTTTATGTTGCTTTTCATTGCCTTGCTTTACGTTGCTCTACGTTGCCTTGCTTTACGTTGCCTTGCCTTGCCTTGCTTTACGTTGCCTTGCCTTGTCTTTCTTTTCTTGGTTTACGTTGCCTTGTTTTACATTGCTTTACGTTGCCTTACTTTACGTTGCTTTACGTTGTCTTGCTTTACGTTGCCTTGCCTTGCCTTACGTTGCTTTTCGTTGCCTTGCTTTACGTTGCCTTGCCTTGCCTTCCTTTACGTTGCTTTACGTTGCCTTGCTTTACATTGCTTTACGTTGCCTTGCTTTACGTTGCTTTACGTTGCCTTGCTTTACTTTGCTTTACGTTGCCTTGCTTTATTTTGCCTTGCTTTACGTTGCTTTACGTTGCCTTGCTTTACGTTGCCTTGCCTTCCATTGCTTTACGTTGCCTTGCATTACGTTGCTTTACATTGCCTTGCTTTACGTAGCCTTGCCTTGCTGTACGTTGCCTTGCCTTGTCTTGCTTTACGTTGGTTTACGTTGCCTTGTTTTACATTGCTTTACGTTGCCTTGCCTTGCCTTGCTTTACGATGCTTTACGTTTCCTTGCTTTACGTTGCCTTGCCTTGCCTTCCTTTACGTTGCTTTACGTTGCCTTGCTTTACATTGCTTTACATTGCCTTGCTTTACGTTGCTTTACGTTGCATTGCTTTACGGTGCTTTACGTTGCCTTGCTTTACGTTGCCTTGCCTTCCATTGCTTTACGTTGCCTTGCTTTACGTTGCTTTACATTGCCTTGCTTTACGTTGCCTTGCCTTTTCTTGCTTTACGTTGGTTTACGTTGCCTTGTTTTACATTGCTTTACGTTGCCTTGCTTTACATTGCCTTGCCTTGCCTTGCTTTACGTTGGTTTACGTTGCCTTGCTTTATGTTGCTTTACGTTGCCTTGCTTTACGTTGCTTTACGTTGCCTTGCTTTACGTTGCCTTGCCTTGCCTTGCTTTACGTTGCTTTACGTTGCCTTGCTTTACGTTGCCCTTTTTTACGTTGCCTTACTTTACGTTTCCTTGCTTTACGTTACTTTACGTTGCCTTGCTTTAGGTTCCTTTACGTTGCCTTGCTTTGCGTTGCTTTATGTTGCCTTGCTTTACGTTGGTTTACGTTGCCTTACGTTGCCTTTCTTTACGTTGCCTTGCTTTACGTTTTCTTGCTTTAGGTTGCTTTACGTTGCCTTACGTTGCCTTGCTTTACATTGCCTTGCTTAACGTTGCTTTACGTTGCCTTGCTTTACGGTTGCCTTGCTTTACGTTGCCTTGATTTACGTTGCTTTACGTTGCCTTGCTTTATTTGCCTTGATTTACATTGCTTTACGTAGCCATGCTTTAAGTTGCGTTGCTTTACGTTGCCTTACTCTACGTTGCCTTACGTTTCCTTAATTAACCTTGCCTTGTTTTACGTTGCTATACGTTGCCTTGCTTTATGTTGCCTTACGTTCCCTTACTTTACGTTGCCTTACTTTACGTTGCTTTACGTTGCCTTGCTTTACGTTGCCTTGCTTTACGTTGTTTTACGTTGCCTTGCTTTACGTTGCCTTTATTTACTTTGCTTTACGTTGCTTTACGTTGCCTTACTATACGTTGCCTTCCCTTACATTGCTCTACTTTACGTTGCCTTACTTTACGTTGCTTTACGTTGCCTTACTATACGTTGCCTTACTTTACGTTCCCTTCCCTTACTTTGCTTTACGTTGCCTTACTTTATGTTGCCTTACTTTACGTTGCCTTGCCTTACGTTGCCTTACTTTACGTAGCCTTGCCTTACGTTGCTTTACGTTGCCTTACTTTACGTTGCCTTACTTTACGTTGCCTTGCCTTACGTTGCCTTACTTTACGTTGCCTTACGTTGCTTTACGTTGCCTTACTTTACGTTGCCTTGCCTTACGTTGCTTTACGTTGCCTTACTTTACGTTGCCTTAATTTACGTTGCCTTACTTTACGTTGCCTTGCATTACGTTGCCTTGCCTTACGTTGCCTTGCCTTACGTTGCTTTACGTTGCCTTACTTTACGTTGCCTTGCCTTACGTTGCTTTACGTTGCTTTACGTTGCCTTACTTTACGTTGCCTTACTTTACATTGCCTTGCTTTACGTTGCCTTGCTTTACGTTGCCTTACGTTGCTTTATGTTGCCTTACTTTACATTGCCTTACGTTGCTTTACGTTTCCTTACTTTACGTTGCCTTACTTTACGTTGCCTTGCCTTACGTTGCCTTGCCTTGCCTTACGTTGCCTTATGTTGCTTTACGTTGCCTTACTTTACGTTGCCTTATTTACGTTGCCTTACTTTACGTTGCCTTACGTTGCTGTACGTTGCCTTGTCTTGCTTACATTGCCTTGCTTTGCGCTGCCTTGCCTTACGTTGCCTTACTTTGCCTTGCTTTACGTTGCTTTACGTTGCCTTGCTTTACGTTGTCTTCCTTTACATAGCCTTACGTTGCCTAGCTTTACGTTGCCTTGCTTTACGTTGCCTTGCTTTACGTTGCCTTACTTTGCCTTACTTTACGTTGCCTTGCTTTACGTTGCTTTACGTTGCCTTGATTTACGTTGCCTGGATTTACGTTGCTTTACGTTGCCTTGCTTTACATTTCCTTGATTTACGTTGCTTTACGTTGCCTTAATTTACGTTGCCTTGCTTTACGTTGCTTTACGTTGCCTTACTTTACGTTGCCTTCCTTTACGTAGCTTTACGTTGCCTTACATTACGTTGCCTTACTTACGTTGCCTTACTTTACGTTGCTTTAAGTTACCTTGCTTTACTTTGATTTACGTTGCCTTACTTTACGTTGCCCTTCTTTACGTTGCCTTACTTAACGTTGCCTTACGTTGCCTTACTTTACATTGCCTTACTTTACGTTGCTTTACGTTACCTTGCTTTACGTTGCCTTGCTTTATGTTGCTTTACGTTGCCTTGCTTTACGTTGCTTTACGTTGCCTTGCTTTACGTTGCGTTAATTTACGTTGCTTTACGTTGCCTTACCTTACGCTGCCTTGCTTTACGTTGCCTTACCTTACGCTGCCTTGCTTTACGTTGCCTTACATTGCCTTACTTTACTTTGCATTACTTTACATTGCTTTATGTTGCCTTTCTTTACGTTTCCTTGCTTTACGTTGCTTTACGTTGCCTTGCTTTACGTTGCCTTGCTTTACGTTGCCGTGCTTTACTTTGCCTTGCTTTATGTAGCCTTGCTTTACGTTGCCTTGCTTTACTTTGCCTTGCTTTATGTAGCCTTGCTTTACGTTGCCTTGCTTTACGTTGCTTTACGTTGCCTTGCATTACGTTGCCTTACTTTACGTTGCTTTACGTTGCCTTGCTTTACATTGCCTTCCTTTACGTTGCCTTGCTTTACGTTGCTTTACATTTCCTTGCTTCACGTTGCCTTGCTTTACGTTGCCTTGCTTTACGTTGCCTTGCTTTACGCTGCTTTACGTTGCCTTACTTTACGTTGCCTTACTTTACGTTGCCTTACGTTGCATTACATTGCCTTACTTTACGTTGCCTTACTTTACGTTGCTTTACGTTTCCTTACTTTGCCTTGCCTTACGTTGCCTTACCTTAAGTTGCCTTACTTTACGTTGCCTTATCTTACGTTGCCTTACGTTGCCTTACCTAACGTTGCATTACGTTACCTTGCCTTACGCTGCCTTGCCTTGCCTTTCCTTGCCTTACGTTGCCTTACTTTACGTTGCCTTACGTTGCTTTACGTTGCCTTACTTTACCTTGCCTTAATTTACGTTGCCTTACGTTGCTTTACGTTGCCTTGCCTTGCTTTACCTTGCCTTGCCTTGCTTTACGTTGTCTTGCCTTACGTTGTCTTACTTTAAGTTGCCTTGCTTTACGTTGCCTTGCCTTGCTTTACGTTGCCTTGCCTTGATTTACGTTGCCTTGCCTTGCTTTACTTTGCCTTGCCTTGCTTTACGTTGCCTTGCCTAGCTTTACGTTGCCTTGCCTTGCTTTACGTTGCCTTGCCTTGCTTTACGTTGCCTTGCCTTGCTTTACGTTGCCTTGCCTTACTTTACGTTGCCTTGCCTTGCCTTACGTTGCCTTACTTTACGTTGCCTTGCCTTGCGTTGCCTTACTTTAAGTTGCCTTGCCTTACTTTACGTTGCCTTGCCCCGCCTTACCTTACGTTGCCTTACGTTGCCGTACCTTACGTTGCCTTAGGTTGCCTTACCTTACGTTGCCTTACGTTGCCTTACCTTACGTTGCCTTACGTTGCCTTAACTTACGTTGCCTTAACTTACGTTGCCTTACTTTACGTTGCTTTACCTTATGTTGCCTTACGTTGCCTTAACTTACGTTGCCTTAACTTACTTTGCCTTACTTTACGTTGCTTTCCTTATGTTGCCTTACGTTGCCTTACCTTACGTTGCCGTACGTTGCCTTAACTTACTTTGCCTTAAGTTGCCTTAACTTACGTTGCCTTAATTTGCCTTACCTTACGTTGCCTTGCCTTGCCTTACATTGCCTTACCTTACTTTGCCTTACCTTACATTGCCTTACGTTGCCTTACCTTACGTTGCCTTACGTTGCCTTACTTTACGTTGCCTTACCTTACGTTGATTTACGTTGCCTTACCTTACGTTGCCTTTCCTTACGTTGCCTCGCCTTTACGTTGCTTTACCTTACGTTGCGTTACCTTACGTTGCCTTATCTTACGTTGCCTTACATTGCCTTATCTTATGTTGCCTTACGTTTCCTTACCTTACGTTGCCTTACCTTACGTTGCCTTGCCTTACGTTGCTTTAACTTACGTTGCCTTAATTTCCCTTACCTTACGTTGCCTTGCCTTACATTCCCTTACGTTGCCTCACCTTACGTTGCCTTACCTTACGTTGCCTTACGTTTCCTTACCTTACGTTGCCTTACGTTGCCTTACTTTACGTTGCCTTGCCTTACTTCGCCTTACGTTGCCTTACCTTACGTTGCCTTACTTTACGTTGCCTTACGTTGCCTTACGTTGCCTTACCTTACGTTGCCTTGCTTACGTTGCCTTACGTTGCAATACCTTACGTTGCCTTGCCTTACGTTGCCTTAACTTACGTTGCCTTACGTTGCCTTACCTTCCGTTGCCTCGCCTTTACGTTGCTTTTCCTTACGTTGCGTTACCTTACGTTGCCTTACGTTGCCTTACCTTACGTTGCCTTACTTTACTTTGCCTTACCTTACGTTGCCTTACATTTCCTTACCTTACGTTGCCTTACATTACGTTGCCTTGCCTTGCTTTGCTTTGCCTTGCTTTGCCTTGCCTTTGCCTTGCCTTACGTTGCCTTACTTTACGTTGCCTTACATTTCCTTACGTTGCCTTACCTTAAGTTGCCTTACTTTACGTTGTCTTACGTTGCCTTACCTAACGTTGCATTACGTTGCCTTACCTTAAGTTGCCTTTCGTTGCCTTGCCTTACTTTGCCTTATCTTACGTTGCCTTGTCTTGCCTTACGTTGCCTTACGTTGCCTTACCTTACGTTGCATTACGTTACGTTGCTTTACCTTACGTTGCTTTACCTGACGTTGCCTTACCTTACGTTGCCTTACCTTACGTTGCCTTACCTTACGTTGCCTTACGTTGCCTTACCTTACTTTGCTTTACCTTACGTTGCCTTACCTTACGTTGCCTTACCTTACGTTGTCTTACGTTGCCTTACCTTACGTTGCCTTACGTTGCCTTACCTTACATTGCTTTACCTTACGTTGCCTTACCTTACGTTTCCTTATGTTACCTTACCTTACGTTGCCGTGCCTTATGTTGCCTTTCCTTACGTTGCCTTGCCTTACGTTCCTTTGCCTTGCCTTACCTTACGTTGACTTACGTTTCCTTACCTTACGTTGCATTCACCTTGCCTTACGTTGCCTTTACCTTACGTTGCCTTGCCTTACGTTGCCTTACGTTCCCTTACCTTACGTTGCCTTATTTTACGTTGCCTTACCTTATGTTGCCTTATGTTGCCTTACATTACGTTGCCTTCCCTTACGTTGCCTTACTTTACGTTGCCTTACCTTACGTTGCCTTACGTTGCCTTACCTTATGTTGCCTTACCTTACGTTGCCTTACCTTACGTTGCCTTACTGTACGTTGCCTTAAGTTGCCTTACCTTACGTTGCCTTACTTTAAGTTGCGTTACCTTACGTTGCCTTACCTTACGTTGCCTTACCTTACGTTGCCTTACGTTGCCTTTACCTTACGTTGTCCTACATTGCCTTTACCTTACGTTGCCTTACTTTACGTTGCCTTACGTTGCCTTACCTTACGTTGCTTTACCTTACGTTTCCTTACCTTACGTTTCCTTATGTTACCTTACCTTACGTTGCCTTACTTTGCCTTGCCTTACTTTGCCTTACCTTACGTTGCCTTCCCTTACGTTGCCTTACGTTGCCTTGACTTACGTTCCCTTGCCTTGCCTTACCTTAAGTTGATTTACGTTGCCTTACCTTACGTTGCCTTACCTTACGTTGCATTTACGTTGCCTTACGTTGCCTTGCCTTATGTTGCCTTACGTTCCCTTTCCTTACTTTGCCTTACCTTATGTTGCCTTACGTTTCCTTACCTTACGTTTCCTTTCGTTGCCTTACTTTATGTTGCCTTACCTTACGTTGCCTTACGTTGCCTTGCCTTACCTTGCCTTACCTTACGTTGCCTTACTTTACGTTGCCTTACTTTACGTTGCCTTATCTTACGTTGCCTTATCTTCCGTTGCCTTACGTTGCCTTACCTTACGTTGCCTTGCCTTACGTTGCCTTGCCTTACGTTGCCTTGCCTTACGTTGCCTTACGTTGCCTTGCCTTGCTTTACGTTGCCTTGCCTTACGTTGCCGTACTTTATATTGCCTTGCCTTGCTTTACGTTGCCTTGCCTTGCTTTACGTTGCCTTGCCTTGCTTTACGTTGCCTTGCTTTACTTTACGTTGCCTTGCCTTCCTTTACGTTGCCTTGCCTTCCTTTACGTTGCCTTGCCTTACTTTACGTTGCCTTGCTTTGTTTTACGTTGCCTTGCTTTGTTTTACGTTGCCTTGCCTTACTTTACGTTGCCTTGCCTTACTTTACGTTGCCTTGCCTTGCCTTACGTTGCCTTGCCTTGCCTTAGGTTGCCTTGCCTTGCCTTGCCTTACGTTGCCTTGCCTTGCCTTGCGTTATGTTGCCTTACCTTACTTTGCCTTTCATTACGTTGCCTTACGTTGCCTTACCTTACGTTGCCTTACTTTACGTTGCTTTACCTAACGTTTCCTTACGTTGCCTTACCTTACGTTGCCTTACTTTACGTTGCTTTACCTTAAGTTGGCTTACGTTGCCTTACCTTACGTTGCCTTACGTTGCCTTACATTGCCGTACCTTACGTTGCCTTACCTTACGTTGCCTTAACTTACCTTACATTACGTTGCCTTTCCTTGCCTTACGTTGCCTTACCTTACGTTACCTTCCGTTGCCTTACATTACGTCGCCTTACCTTACGTTGCCTTACCTTACGTTGCCTTACTTTACGTTGCTTTACTTTACGTTTCCTTACGTTGCCTTACCTTACGTTGCCTTACCTTACGTTGCTTTACCTTATGTTGCCTTACGTTGCCTTACCTTACGTTGCCTTGCCTTACGTTGCCTTGCCTTACGTTGCCTTGCCTTACGTTGCCTTACCTTACATTGCCTTACGTTGCCTTACCTTACGTTGCCTTAACTTACGCTGCCTTACGTTGCCTTACCTAACGTTGCCTTACGTTGCCTTACTTTACGTTGCCTTACTTTGCCTTACCTTACGTTGTCTTACCTTACGTTGCCTTACGTTGCCTTACCTTACGTTGCCTTGCCTTACGTTGCCTTGCCTTACGTTGCCTTGCCTTACGTTGCCTTGCCTTACGTTGCCTTGCGTTACGTTGCCTTGCGTTACGTTGCCTTACCTTACATTGCCTTACCTTACATTGCCTTACGTTGCCTTACCTTACGTTGCCTTACGTTGCCTTGCCTTACGTTTCCTTACGTTGCCTTGCTTTACGTTGCCTTGCCTTACATTGCCTTGCCTTACGTTGCCTTACCTTGCCTTGCCTTACGTTTCCTTACCATGCCTTACCTTACGTTGCCTTGCCTTTACGTTGCTTTACCTTACGTTGCGTTACCTTACGTTGCGTTACCTTACGTTGCCTTACCTTCAGTTGCCTTACCTTCAGTTGCCCTACTTCACGTTTCCTTACCTTACGTTGCCTTACGTTTCCTTACCTTACGATGCCTTACTTTACGTTGCCTTACCTTACGTTGCTTTGCCTTAAGTTGCTTTACCTTAGGTTGCCTTAAGTTGCCTTACCTTACGTTGCCTTGCCTTACATTCCCTTACGTTGCCTTACCTTACGTTGCCTTACCTTACGTTGCCTTACGTTGCCTTACCTTACGTTGCCTTACGTTGCCTTACCTTACTTTCCCTTACCTTACGTTGCCTTACGTTGCCTTACCTTACGTTGCCTTGCCTTACTTTGCCTTACGTTGCCTTACCTTACGATGCCTTACGTTGCCTTGCCTTACTTTGCCTTACTTCGCCTTACGTTGCCTTACTTTGCCTTGCCTTACTTTGCCTTACGTTGCCTTACCTTACGTTGCCTTGCTTACGTTGCCTTATGTTGCATTACCTTACGTTGCCTTGCCTTACGTTGCCTTAACTTACGTTGCCTTAACTTACGTTCCCTTACATTGCCTTACCTTCCGTTGCCTCGCCTTTACGTTGCTTTACCTTACGTTGCGTTACCTTATGTTGCCTTACCTTACGTTGCCTTACTTTACGTTGCCTTACTTTACGTTGCCTTACTTTACGTTGCCTTAAATTTCCTTACCTTACGTTGCCTTACCTTACGTTGCCTTACTTTACGTTGCCATACCTTACGTTGCCTTACCTTACGTTGCCTTACTTTACGTTGCCTTACTTTAAGCTGCCTTACATTGCCTTACCTAACGTTGCATTACGTTGCCTTACCTTACGTTGCCTTTCGTTGCCTTGCCTTACGTTGCCTTATCTTACGTTGCCTTATGTTGCCTTACCTTACGTTGCCTTACCTTACGTTGCCTTACATTACGTTGCCTTACCTTACGTTGCCTTGTCTTGCCTTACGTTGCCTTACCTTACGTTGCTTTACCTTACTTTGCCTTACCTTACGTTGCCTTACCTTACGTTGCTTTACCTTACGTTGCCTTACCTTACGTTGCCTTACGTTACCTCACGTTGCCTTACCTTACGTTGCCTTACGTTGCCTTACCTTACGTTTCCTTACCTTACGTTGCCTTACTTTGCCTTACGTTGCGTTGCCTTGCCTTATGTTGCCTTGCCTTACGTTGCCTTACTTTGCCTTACCTTACATTCCTTTACCTTTCGTTGCCTTGCCTTACGTTGCCTTGCCTTACGTTGCCTTACATTGCCTTACCGTACCTTGCCTTACGTTGCCTTGCCTTACGTTGCCCTGCCTTACGTTGCCCTGCCTTACATTGCCTTACTTTGCCTTACCTTACGTTGCCTTGCCTTACGTTGCCTCACGTTGTCTTTACCTTACGTTGCCTTACGTTGCATTACCTTACGTTGCCTTACATTACGTGGCCTTACGTTGCCTTAGCTTATGTTGCCTTTACCTTACGTTGCCTTGCCTTACGTTGCCTTGCCTTACGTTGCCTTGCCTTACGTTGCCTTACCTTACGTTGCCTTACCTTACGTTGCGTTACCTTACGTTCCCTTACATTGCCTTACCTTACCTTACGTTGCCTTACCTTACTTTGCATTGCCTAACGTTGCCTTACCTTACGTTGCCTTACCTTACGTTGCCTTGCCTTACCTTACGTTGCCTTACCTTACCTTACGTTGCCTTACCTTACGTTGCCTTACCTAACGTTGCCTTAATTACGTTGCCTAACGTTGCCTTACCTTACGTTGCCTTACCTTGCTTTACGTTGTCTTACATTGCCTTTACCTTATGTTGCCTTACGTTGCCTTACCTTACCTTACGTTGCCCTACCTTACGTTGTCTTACCATACGTTGCCTTACGTTGCCTTACCTTACCTTACCTTACGTTGCCTTAATTTACGTTTCCTTACGCTGCCTTACCTTACGTTGCCTTACCTTACCTTACTTTGCCTTACATTACGTTGCCTTGCCTTACCTTACGTTCCTTGCGTTGCCTTACCTTACGTTGCCTTGCCTTACCTTAAGTTGCCTTACGTTCCCTTACCTTACGTTCCCTTATTTTACGTTGCCTTACCTTATGTTGCCTTATGTTGCCTTACCTTACGTTGCCTTACCTTACGTTGCCTTACTTTGCCTTACCTTACATTCCTTTACCTTTCGTTGCCTTGCCTTACGTTGCCTTGCCTTACGTTGCCTTGCCTTACGTTGCCTTACATTGCCTTACCGTACCTTGCCTTACGTTGCCTTGCCTTACGTTGCCCTGCCTTACATTGCCTTACTTTGCCTTACCTTACGTTGCCTTGCCTTACGTTGCCTCACGTTGTCTTTACCTTACGTTGCCTTACGTTGCATTACCTTACGTTGCCTTACATTACGTGGCCTTACGTTGCATTACCTTATGTTGCCTTTACCTTACGTTGCCTTGCCTTACGTTGCCTTGCCTTACGTTGCCTTGCCTTACGTTGCCTTGCCTTACGTTGCCTTGCCTTACGTTGCCTTACCTTACGTTCCCTTACATTGCCTTACCTTACCTTACGTTGCCTTACCTTACTTTGCATTGCCTAACGTTGCCTTACCTTATGTTGCCTTACGTTGCCTTACCTTACGTTGCCTTACCTTACGTTGCCTTGCCTTACCTTACGTTGCCTTACCTTACCTTACGTTGCCTTACCTTACGTTGCCTTACCTAACGTTGCCTTAATTACGTTGCCTAACGTTGCCTTACCTTACGTTGCCTTATGTTGCCTTACCTTGCTTTACGTTGTCTTACATTGCCTTTACCTTATGTTGCCTTACGTTGCCTTACCTTACCTTAAGTTGCCCTACCTTACGTTGTCTTACCATACGTTGCCTTACGTTGCCTTACCTTACCTTGCCTTACCTTACGTTGCCTTAATTTACGTTTCCTTACGCTGCCTTACCTTACGTTGCCTTACCTTACCTTACTTTGCCTTACATTACGTTGCCTTGCCTTACCTTACGTTCCTTGCGTTGCCTTACCTTACGTTGCCTTGCCTTACCTTACGTTGCCTTACGTTCCCTTACCTTACGTTCCCTTATTTTACGTTGCCTTACCTTATGTTGCCTTATGTTGCCTTACCTTACGTTGCCTTACCTTACGTTGCCTTACTTTACGTTGCCTTACCTTACGTTGCCTTACGTTGCATTACCTTATGTTGCCTTACCTTACGTTGCCTTACGTAGCCTTACCTTACGTTTCCTTACTGTACGTTGCCTTAAGATGCCTTACCTTACGTTGCCTTACTTTAAGTTGCATTACCTTACGTTGCCTTACGTTGCCTTAACTTACGTTGCCTTTACCTTACGTTGTCCTACGTTGCCTTTACCTTACGTTGCCTTACTTTACGTTGCCTTACGTTGCCTTACCTTACGTTGCTTTACCTAACGTTGCTTTACCTTACGTTTCCTTACCTTACGTTTCCTTATGTTACCTTACCTTACGTTGCCTTGCCTTACTTTGCCTTACCTTACGTTGCCTTGCCTTACGTTCCCTTGCCTTGCCTTACCTTAAGTTGATTTACGTTGCCTTACCTTACGTTGCCTTACCTTACGTTGCATTTACGTTGCCTTGCCTTATGTTGCCTTATGTTCCCTTTCCTTACGTTGCCTTACCTTATGTTGCCTTACGTTTCCTTACCTTACGTTTCCTTTCATTGCCTTACTTTATGTTGCCTTACCTTACGTTGCCTTACGTTGCCTTACCTTACGTTGCCTTGCCTTACCTTGCCTTACCTTACGTTGCCTTACCTTTCTTAGCCTTACGTTGCCTTACTTTACGTTGCCTTATCTTACGTTGCCTTATCTTCCGTTGCCTTACGTTGCCTTACCTTACGTTGCCTTGCCTTACGTTGCCTTGCCTTACGTTGCCTTGCCGTACGTTGCCTTGCCTTACGTTGCCTTACTTTACGTTGCCTTACGTTGCCTTGCCTTGCTTTACGTTGCCTTGCCTTACGTTGCCGTACTTTATATTGCCTTGCCTTGCTTTACGTTGCCTTGCCTTGCTTTACGTTGCCTTGCCTTGCTTTACGTTGCCTTGCTTTACTTTACGTTGCCTTGCCTTCCTTTACGTTGCCTTGCCTTCCTTTACGTTGCCTTGCCTTCCTTTACGTTGCCTTGCCATACTTTATGTTGCCTTGCTTTGTTTTACGTTGCCTTGCTTTGTTTTACGTTGCCTTGCCTTACTTTACGTTGCCTTGCCTTACTTTACGTTGCCTTGCCTTGCCTTACGTTGCCTTGCCTTGCCTTAGGTTGCCTTGCCTTGCCTTGCCTTACGTTGCCTTGCCTTGCCTTGCGTTATGTTGCCTTACCTTACTTTGCCTTTCATTACGTTGCCTTACGTTGCCTTACCTTACGTTGCCTTACTTTACGTTGCTTTACCTAACGTTTCCTTACGTTGCCTTACCTTACGTTGCCTTACTTTACGTTGCTTTACCTTACGTTGGCTTACGTTGCCTTACCTTACATTGCCTTACGTTGCCTTACATTGCCGTACCTTACGTTGCCTTACCTTACGTTGCCTTAACTTACGTTGCCTTAAGTTACCTTACCTTACGTTGCCTTTCCTTGCCTTACGTTACCTTCCGTTGCCTTACATTACGTCGCCTTACCTTACGTTGCCTTACTTTACGTTGCTTTACGTTACGTTTCCTTACGTTGCCTTACCTTACGTTGCCTTACCTTACGTTCCTTTACCTTATGTTGCCTTACGTTGCCTTACCTTATGTTGCCTTGCCTTACGTTGCCTTACCTTACGTTGCCTTACCTTACGTTGCCTTACCTTACGTTGCCTTAACTTACGCTGCCTTACGTTGCCTTACCTAACGTTGCCTTACGTTGCCTTACTTTACGTTGCCTTACTTTGCCTTACCTTACGTTGCCTTACCTTACGTTGCCTTGCCTTACGTTGCCTTGCCTTACGTTGCCTTGCCTTACGTTGCCTTGCCTTACGTTGCCTTGCCTTACGTTGCCTTGCCTTACGTTGCCTTGCCTTACGTTGCCTTGCCTTACGTTGCCTTGCCTTACGTTGCCTTGCCTTACGTTGCCTTGCCTTACGTTGCCTTGCCTTACGTTGCCTTACCTTACGTTGCCTTACGTTGCCTTGCCTTACGTTTCCTTGCTTTACGTTGCCTTGCCTTACATTGCCTTGCCTTACGTTGCCTTGCCTTGCCTTACCTTACGTTGCCTTGCCTTTACGTTGCGTTACCTTACGTTGCCTTACCTTCAGTTGCCTTACCTTCAGTTGCCTTACCTTCAGTTGCCTTACCTTCAGTTGCCTTACCTTCAGTTGCCTTACCTTCAGTTGCCTTACTTCACGTTACCTTACCTTATGTTGCCTTAAGTTTCCTTACCTTACGACGCCTTACTTTACGTTGCCTTACCTTACGTTGCTTTGCCTTAAGTTGCTTTACCTTAGGTTGCCTTAAGTTGCCTTACCTTACGTTGCCTTGCCTTACATTCCCTTACGTTGCCTTACCTTACGTTGCCTTACGTTGCCTTACCTTACGTTGCCTTGCCTTACATTCCCTTACGTTGCCTTGCCTTACATTCCCTTACATTGCCTTACCTTACGTTGCCTTACGTTGCCTTACCTTACGTTGCCTTACGTTGCCTTACCTTACGTTGCCTTACCTTACGTTGCCTTACGTTGCCTTACCTTACGTTGCCTTACGTTGCCTTACCTTACGTTGCCTTGCCTTACTTTGCCTTACGTTGCCTTACCTTACGATGCCTTACGTTGCCTTGCTTACGTTGCCTTATGTTGCATTACCTTACGTTGCCTTGCCTTACGTTGTCTTAACTTACGTTGCCTTGCCTTACGTTGCCTTGCCTTACGTTGCCTTGCCTTACGTTGCCTTGCCTTACGTTGCCTTACCTTACGTTGCCTTGCGTTACGTTGCCTTACTTTACATTGCCTTAAATTTCCTTACCTTACGTTGCCTTACCTTACGTTGCCTTACCTTATGTTGCCTTACCTTACGTTGCCTCACGTAGCCTTACCTTACGTTGCCTTACTGTACGTTGCCTTAAGTTGCCTTACCTTACCTTGCCTTACTGTACGTTGCCTTAAGTTGCCTTACCTTACGTTGCCTTACTTTGCCTTACCTTATGTTGCCTTACGTTGCCTTACCTTACATTGCCTTACGTTGCCGTAACTTACGTTGCCTTTACCATACGTTGCCCTACGTTGCCTTACCTTACGTTGCCTTATGTTGCATTACCTTACATTGCCTTGCCTTACGTTGCCTTAACTTACGTTGCCTTACATTGCCTTACCTTCTGTTGCCTCGCCTTTACGTTGCTTTACCTTACGTTGCGTTACCTTACGTTGCCTTACGTTGCCTTACCTTACGTTGCCTTAAATTTCCTTACCTTACGTTGCCTTACCTTACGTTGCCTTACCTTACGTTGCCTTACCTTACGTTGCCTCACGTAGCCTTACCTTACGTTGCCTTACTGTACGTTGCCTTAAGTTGCCTTACCTTACGTTGCCTTACTTTGCCTTACCTTATGTTGCCTTACTTAGCGTTGCCTTACGTTGCCTTACCTTACATTGCCTTACGTTGCCGTAACTTACGTTGCCTTTACCATACGTTGCCCTACGTTGCCTTACCTTACGTTGCCTTACTTTACGTTGCCATACCTTACGTTGCCTTACCTTACGTTGCCTTACTTTAAGCTGCCTTACATTGCCTTACCTAACGTTGCATTACGTTGCCTTACCTTACGTTGCCTTTCGTTGCCTTGCCTTACGTTGCCTTATCTTACGTTACCTTACCTTACGTTGCCTTACCTTACGTTGCCTTACCTTACGTTGCCTTGTCTTGCCTTACGTTGCCTTACCTTACGTTGCTTTACCTTACTTTGCCTTACCTTACGTTGCTTTACCTTACGTTGCTTTACCTTACGTTGCCTTACCTTACGTTGCCTTACGTTACCTCACGTTGCCTTACCTTACGTTGCCTTACGTTGCCTTACCTTACGTTGCTTTACCTTACGTTTCCTTACCTTACGTTGCCTTACTTTGCCTTACGTTGCGTTGCCTTGCCTTACGTTGCCTTACTTTGCCTTACCTTACGTTCCTTTACCTTTCGTTGCCTTGCCTTACGTTGCCCTGCCTTACATTGCCTTACTTTGCCTTACCTTACGTTGCCTTGCCTTACGTTGCCTCACGTTGTCTTTACCTTACGTTGCCTTACGTTGCATTACCTTACGTTGCCTTGCCTTACGTTGCCTTACATTACGTGGCCTTACGTTGCCTTAGCTTATGTTGCCTTTACCTTACGTTGCCTTGCCTTACGTTGCCTTGCCTTACGTTGCCTTCTCTTACGTTGCCTTACCTTACGTTGCCTTACCTTACGTTGCCTTACCTTACGTTCCCTTACATTGCCTTACCTTACCTTACGTTGCCTTACCTTACTTTGCATTGCCTAACGTTGCCTTACGTTGCCTTACCTTACGTTGCCTTACCTTACGTTGCCTTGCCTTACCTTACGTTGCCTTACCTTACGTTGCTTTGCCTTAAGTTGCTTTACCTTAGCTTTCCTTAAGTTGCCTTACCTTACGTTGCCTTGCCTTACATTCCCTTACGTTGCCTTACCTTACGTTGCCTTACCTTACGTTGCCTTGCCTTACATTCCCTTACGTTGCCTTACCTTACGTTGCCTTACCTTACGTTGCCTTACGTTGCCTTACCTTACGTTGCCTTACCTTACGTTGCCTTACCTTACGTTGCCTTACGTTGCCTTACCTTACGTTGCCTTACCTTACGTTGCCTTACCTTACGTTGCCTTACGTTGCCTTGCCTTACTTTGCTTTACGTTGCCTTACCTTACGATGCCTTACGTTGCCTTGCCTTACGTTGCCTTACTTCGCCTTACGTTGCCTTACTTTGCCTTGCCTTACTTTGCCTTACGTTGCCTTACCTTACGTTGCCTTATGTTGCATTACCTTACGTTGCCTTGCCTTACGTTGCCTTAACTTACGTTGCCTTACATTGCCTTACCTTCCGTTGCCTCGCCTTTACGTTGCTTTACCTTACGTTGCGTTTCCTTATGTTGCCTTACCTTACGTTGCCTTACTTTACGTTGCCTTACTTTACGTTGCCTTAAATTTCCTTACCTTACGTTGCCTTACCTTACGTTGCCTTACCTTATGTTGCCTTACCTTACGTTGCCTCACGTAGCCTTACCTTACGTTGCTTTACTGTACGTTGCCTTAAGTTGCCTTACCTTACGTTGCCTTACTTTGCCTTACCTTATGTTGCCTTACTTAGCGTTGCCTTACGTTGCCTTACCTTACATTGCCTTACGTTGCCGTAACTTACGTTGCCTTTACCATACGTTGCCCTACGTTGCCTTACCTTACGTTGCCTTATGTTGCATTACCTTACGTTGCCTTGCCTTACGTTGCCTTAACTTACGTTGCCTTACATTGCCTTACCTTCCGTTGCCTCGCCTTTACGTTGCTTTACCTTACGTTGCGTTACCTTACGTTGCCTTACGTTGCCTTACCTTACGTTGCCTTAAATTTCCTTACCTTACGTTGCCTTACCTTACGTTGCCTTACATTACGTTGCCTCACGTAGCCTTACCTTACGTTGCCTTACTGTACGTTGCCTTAAGTTGCCTTACCTTACGTTGCCTTACTTTGCCTTACCTTATGTTGCCTTACTTAGCGTTGCCTTACGTTGCCTTACCTTACATTGCCTTACGTTGCCGTAACTTACGTTGCCTTTACCATACGTTGCCCTACGTTGCCTTACCTTACGTTGCCTTACTTTACGTTGCCATACCTTACGTTGCCTTACCTTACGTTGCCTTACTTTACGTTGCCTTACTTTAAGCTGCCTTACATTGCCTTACCTAACGTTGCATTACGTTGCCTTACCTTACGTTGCCTTTCGTTGCCTTGCCTTACGTTGCCTTATCTTACGTTGCCTTATGTTGCCTTACCTTACGTTGCTTTACCTTACTTTGCCTTACCTTACTTTGCCTTACCTTACGTTGCTTTACCTTACGTTGCTTTACCTTACGTTGCCTTACCTTACGTTGCCTTACGTTACCTCACGTTGCCTTACCTTACGTTGCTTTACCTTACGTTTCCTTACCTTACGTTGCCTTACTTTGCCTTACGTTGCGTTGCCTTGCCTTACGTTGCCTTGCCTTACGTTGCCTTACTTTGCCTTACCTTACGTTCCTTTACCTTTCGTTGCCTTGCCTTACGTTGCCTTGCCTTACGTTGCCCTGCCTTACATTGCCTTACTTTGCCTTACCTTACGTTGCCTTGCCTTACGTTGCCTCACGTTGTCTTTACCTTACGTTGCCTTACGTTGCATTACCTTACGTTGCCTTGCCTTACGTTGCCTTACATTACGTTGCCTTACGTTGCCTTAGCTTATGTTGCCTTTACCTTACGTTGCCTTACCTTACGTTCCCTTACATTGCCTTACCTTACCTTACGTTGCCTTACCTTACTTTGCATTACCTAACGTTGCCTTACGTTGCCTTACCTTATGTTGCCTTACGTTGCCTTACCTTACGTTGCCTTGCCTTACGTTGCCTTGCCTTACCTTACGTTGCCTTACCTAACCTTACTTTGCCTTACCTTACCTTACGTTGCCTTACCTAACGTTGCCTTACCTAACGTTGCCTTAATTACGTTGCCTAACGTTGCCTTACCTTACGTTGCCTTATGTTGCCTTACCTTGCTTTACGTTGTCTTACATTGCCTTTACCTTATGTAGCCTTACGTTCCCTTACCTTACCTTACGTTGCCCTACCTTACGTTGTCTTACCATACGTTGCCTTACGTTGCCTTACCTTACCTTGCCTTACCTTACGTTGCCTTAATTTACGTTTCCTTACGCTGCCTTACCTTACGTTGCCTTACCTTACCTTACTTTGCCTTACCTTACGTTGCCTTGCCTTACCTTACGTTCCTTGCGTTGCCTTGCCTTACCTTACGTTGCCTTACGTTGCCTTACCTTATGTTCCCTTCCGTTTCCCTGGCTTAAGTTGTCTTACAATGACTTACTTTGCCTTACCTTACCTTGCCTTGCCTTGCCTTAAGTTGCCTTACGTTGCCTTACCTTCCCTTACGTTGCCTTGCCTTACATTGCGTTACCTTACCTTACCTTGCCTTACCTTACGTTGCCTTACATTGCCTTACGTTGCCTTACGTTGCCTTACATTGCCTTACCTTACGTGCCTTACGTTGACTTACCTTTACGTTGACTTACGTTGCCTTACTTTACCTTAAGTTGCCTTACCTTACTTTGCCTTACATTGCCTTACTTTACCTTAAGTTGCCTTACCTTACTTTGCCTTACATTGCCTTAACTTACGTTGCCTTACGTTTCCTTGCCTTACGTTACGTTGCCTTACGTTGCCTTACCTTACGTTGCCTTGCCTTACGTTGCCTTGCCTTACGTTGTCTTTACGTTGCCTTACCTTACATTGCCTTACCTTACGTTGCCTTGCCTTACCTTATGTTGCCTTACGATGCCTTAAGTTGCAGTACCTTACCTTACGTTGCCTTACCTTACGTTGCCTTACCTTACATTGCCTTACCTTACATTGCCTTACGTTGCCTTACCTTACTTTACCTTACAATACTTTGCCTTACAATACGTTGCCTTACCTTACGTTGCCTTACCTTACGTTGCCTTACCGTACGTTCACTTACGTTGCCTTACCTTAAGTTGCCTTACGTTGCCTTACCTTATGTTGCCTTACGTTGCCTTACCTTACGTTGCCTTACCTTACGTTGCCTTACGTTGCCTTACCTTACGTTACCTTACCTTACGTTGCCTTATGTTGCCTTACCTTACGTAGCCTTACCTTACGTTGCCTTACCTTACGTTGCCTTACGTTGCCTTACCTTACGTTGCCTTACATTACGTTGCCTTGCCTTACGTTGCCTTAACTTACGTTGCCTTACCTTACCTTACGTTGCCTTAACTTACGTTGCCTTACCTTACCTTATGTTGCCTTACCTTACGTTGCCTTAATTACGTTGCCTTAATTACGTTGCCTAACGTTGCCTTACCTTACGTTGCCTTATGTTGCCTTACCTTACCTTACGTTGTCTTACATTGCCTTTACCTTAGGTTGCCTTACGTTGCCTTACCTTACCTTACGTTGCCCTACCTTACGTTGTCTTACCATACGTTGCCTTACGTTGCCTTACCTTACCTTACGTTGCCCTACCTTACGTTGTCTTACCATACGTTGCCTTACGTTGCCTTACCTTACGTTGCCTTACCTTACGTTGCCTTACCTTACGTTGCCTTATGTTCCCTTACCTTACGTTGCCTTACATTACTTTGCCTTAATTTACGTTTCCTTACGCTGCCTAACCTTACGTTGCCTTACCTTACCTTACTTTGCCTTACGTTGCCTTACCTTACGTTGCCTTGCCTTACGTTACGTTCCTTGCGTTGCCTTACCTTACGTTGCCTTGCCTTAGCTTACGTTGCCTTACCTTATTTTCCCTTCCGTTTCCCTGGCTTAACTTGTCTTACGATGCCTTACTTTGCCTTACCTTCCCTTGCCTTGCCTTAAGTTGCCTTACGTTACCTTACCTTCCCTTACGTTGCCTTCCCTTACGTTGCCTTACCTTACCTTACGTTGCCTTACGTTGACTTACCTTTACGTTGCCTTACTTTACCTTAAGTTGCCTTACCTTACGTTGCCTTACATTGCCTTAACTTACGTTGCCTTGCCTTACGTTACGTTGCCTTACGTTGCCTTACCTTACGTTGCCTTGCCTTACGTTGTCTTTACGTTGCCTTACTTTACGTTTCCTTCCCTTACCTTACATTGCCTTACCTTACGTTGCCTTACCTTACGTTGCCTTAATTACGCCGCCTTACGTTGCCTTACCTTACCTTACGTTGCCTTACATTACGTTGCCTTACCTTACATTGCCTTACGTTGCCTTAGCTTACGTTGCCTTACGTTGCCTTACCTTACTTTACCTTACAATACGTTGCCTTACCTTGCGTTGCCTTACCTTATGTTTCCTTACATTGCCTTACGTTGCCTTAGCTTACGTTGCCTTACCTTACGTTGCCTTACGTTGCCTTACCTTACGTTATCTTACCTTACGTTGCCTTATGTTGCCTTACGTTATGTTGCCTTACCTTACGTTGCCTTACCTTACGTTACCTTACCTTACGTTACCTTGCCTTACGTTGCCTTGCCTTACGTTGCTTTGCCTTACGTTGCCTTACCATACGTTGCCTTACCATACGTTGCCTTACCATACGTTGCCTTACTTTGCTTACCTTACGTTGCCTCAACTTACGTTGCCTTACGTTGCCTTACCTTACGTTGCCTTACTTTGCCTTACGTTACGTTGCCTTACTGTACGTTGCCTTAAGTTGCCTTACCTTACGTTGCCTTACTTTGCCTTACCTTATGTTGCCTTACTTAGCGTTGCCTTACGTTGCCTTACCTTACGTTGCCTTACGTTGCCTTTACCATACGTTGCCCTACGTTGCCTTACCTTACGTTGCCTTACTTTACGTTGCCTTACCTTACGTTGCCTTACTTTACGTTGCCTTACCTTAAGTTGCCTTACTTTACGTTGCCTTACATTTCCTTTACCTAACGTTGGATTACGTTGCCTTACCTTACGTTGCCTTTCGTTACATTACGTTGCCTTACCTTACGTTGCCTTTCGTTGCCTTACCTTACGTTGCCTTACCTTACGTTGCCTTGACTTACGTTGCCTTACGTTGCCTTACCTTACGTTGCCTTGCTTACGTTGCCTTATGTTGCATTACCTTACGTTGCCTTGCCTTACGTTGCCTTAACTTACGTTGCCTCACATTGCCTTACCTTCCGTTGCCTCGCCTTTACGTTGCTTTACCTTACGTTGCGTTACCTTATGTTGCCTTACCTTACGTTGCCTCACGTAGCCTTACCTTACGTTGCCTTACTGTACGTTGCCTTAAGTTGCCTTACCTTACCTTGCCTTACTGTACGTTGCCTTAAGTTGCCTTACCTTACGTTGCCTTACTTTGCCTTACCTTATGTTGCCTTACTTAGCGTTGCCTTACGTTGCCTTACCTTACATTGCCTTACGTTGCCGTAACTTACGTTGCCTTTACCATACGTTGCCCTACGTTGCCTTACCTTACGTTGCCTTATGTTGCATTACCTTACGTTGCCTTGCCTTACGTTGCCTTAACTTACGTTGCCTTACATTGCCTTACCTTCCGTTGCCTCGCATTTACGTTGCTTTACCTTACGTTGCGTTACCTTACGTTGCCTTACGTTGCCTTACCTTACGTTGCCTTAAATTTCCTTACCTTACGTTGCCTTAAATTTCCTTACCTTACGTTGCCTTACCTTACGTTGCCTTACATTACGTTGCCTCACGTAGCCTTACCTTACGTTGCCTTACTGTACGTTGCCTTAAGTTGCCTTACCTTACGTTGCCTTACTTTGCCTTACCTTATGTTGCCTTACTTAGCGTTGCCTTACGTTGCCTTACCTTACATTGCCTTACGTTGCCGTAACTTACGTTGCCTTTACCATACGTTGCCCTACGTTGCCTTACCTTACGTTGCCTTACTTTACGTTGCCATACCTTACGTTGCCTTACCTTACGTTGCCTTACTTTAAGCTGCCTTACATTGCCTTACCTAACGTTGCATTACGTTGCCTTACCTTACGTTGCCTTTCGTTGCCTTGCCTTACGTTGCCTTATCTTACGTTGCCTTATGTTGCCTTACCTTACGTTGCCTTACCTTACGTTGCCTTACCTTACGTTGCCTTGTCTTGCCTTACGTTGCCTTACGTTGCCTTACCTTACGTTGCTTTACCTTACTTTGCCTTACCTTACGTTGCCTTACCTTACGTTGCTTTACCTTACGTTGCTTTACCTTACGTTGCCTTACCTTACGTTGCCTTACGTTACCTCACGTTGCCTTACCTTACGTTGCCTTACGTTGCCTTACCTTACGTTGCTTTACCTTACGTTTCCTTACCTTACGTTGCCTTACTTTGCCTTACGTTGCGTTGCCTTGCCTTACGTTGCCTTACTTTGCCTTACCTTACGTTCATTTACCTTTCGTTGCCTTGCCTTACGTTGCCTTGCCTTACGTTTCCCTGCCTTACATTGCCTTACTTTGCCTTACCTTACGTTGCCTTGCCTTACGTTGCCTCACGTTGTCTTTACCTTACGTTGCCTTACGTTGCATTACCTTACGTTGCCTTGCCTTACGTTGCCTTACATTACGTGGCCTTACGTTGCCTTAGCTTATGTTGCCTTTACCTTACGTTGCCTTGCCTTACGTTGCCTTGCCTTACGTTGCCTTATCTTACGTTGCCTTACCTTACGTTGCCTTACCTTACGTTGCCTTACCTTACGTTGCCTTACCTTACGTTCCCTTACATTGCCTTACCTTACCTTACGTTGCCTTACCTTACTTTGCATTGCCTAACGTTGCCTTACGTTGCCTTACCTTATGTTGCCTTACGTTGCCTTACCTTACGTTGCCTTACCTTACGTTGCCTTACCTTACGTTGCCTTGCCTTACCTTACGTTGCCTTACCTTACGTTGCTTTGCCTTAAGTTGCTTTACCTTAGGTTTCCTTAAGTTGCCTTACCTTACGTTGCCTTGCCTTACATTCCCTTACGTTGCCTTACCTTACGTTGCCTTACGTTGCCTTACCTTACGTTGCCTTGCCTTACATTCCCTTACGTTGCCTTACCTTACGTTGCCTTACCTTACGTTGCCTTACGTTGCCTTACCTTACGTTGCCTTACGTTGCCTTACCTTACGTTGCCTTACGTTGCCTTACCTTACGTTGCCTTGCCTTACTTTGCCTTACGTTGCCTTACCTTACGATGCCTTACGTTGCCTTGCCTTACGTTGCCTTACTTCGCCTTATGTTGCCTTACTTTGCCTTGCCTTACTTTGCCTTACGTTGCCTTACCTTACGTTGCCTTATGTTGCATTACCTTACGTTGCCTTGCCTTACGTTGCCTTAACTTACGTTGCCTTACATTGCCTTACCTTCCGTCGCCTCGCCTTTACGTTGCTTTACCTTACGTTGCGTTACCTTATGTTGCCTTACCTTACGTTACCTTACTTTACGTTGCCTTACTTTACGTTGCCTTAAATTTCCTTACCTTACGTTGCCTTACCTTACGTTGCCTTACCTTATGTTGCCTTACCTTACGTTGCCTCACGTAGCCTTACCTTACGTTGCCTTAAGTTGCCTTACCTTACGTTGCCTTACTTTGCCTTACCTTATGTTGCCTTACTTAGCGTTGCCTTACGTTGCCTTACCTTACATTGCCTTACGTTGCCGTAACTTACGTTGCCTTTACCATACGTTGCCCTACGTTGCCTTACCTTACGTTGCCTTATGTTGCATTACCTTACGTTGCCTTGCCTTACGTTGCCTTAACTTACGTTGCCTTACATTGCCTTACCTTCCGTTGCCTCGCCTTTACGTTGCTTTACCTTACGTTGCGTTACCTTACGTTGCCTTACCTTACGTTGCCTTAAATTTCCTTACCTTACGTTGCCTTACCTTACGTTGCCTTACCTTACGTTGCCTTACATTACGTTGCCTCACGTAGCCTTACCTTACGTTGCCTTACTGTACGTTGCCTTAAGTTGCCTTACCTTACGTTGCCTTACTTTGCCTTACCTTATGTTGCCTTACTTAGCGTTGCCTTACGTTGCCTTACCTTACATTGCCTTACGTTGCCGTAACTTACGTTGCCTTTACCATACGTTGCCCTACGTTGCCTTACCTTACGTTGCCTTACTTTACGTTGCCATACCTTACGTTGCCTTACCTTACGTTTCCTTACTTTACGTTGCCTTACTTTAAGCTGCCTTACATTGCCTTACCTAACGTTGCATTACGTTGCCTTACCTTACGTTGCCTTTCGTTGCCTTGCCTTACGTTGCCTTATCTTACGTTGCCTTATGTTGCCTTATCTTACGTTGCCTTACCTTACGTTGCTTTACCTTACTTTGCCTTACCTTACTTTGCCTTACCTTACGTTGCTTTACCTTACGTTGCCTTACCTTACGTTGCCTTACCTTACGTTGCCTTACCTTACGTTGCCTTACGTTACCTCACGTTGCCTTACCTTACGTTGCCTTACGTTGCCTTACCTTACGTTGCTTTACCTTACGTTTCCTTACCTTACGTTGCCTTACTTTGCCTTACGTTGCGTTGCCTTGCCTTACGTTGCCTTGCCTTACGTTGCCTTACTTTGCCTTACCTTACGTTCCTTTACCTTTCGTTGCCTTGCCTTACGTTGCCTTGCCTTACGTTGCCCTGCCTTACATTGCCTTACTTTGCCTTACCTTACGTTGCCTTGCCTTACGTTGCCTCACGTTGTCTTTACCTTACGTTGCCTTACGTTGCATTACCTTACGTTGCCTTGCCTTACGTTGCCTTACATTACGTTGCCTTACGTTGCCTTAGCTTATGTTGCCTTTACCTTACGTTGCCTTGCCTTACGTTGCCTTGCCTTACGTTGCCTTGCCTTACGTTGCCTTGCCTTACGTTGCCTTATCTTACGTTGCCTTACCTTACGTTGCCTTACCTTACGTTGCCTTACCTTACGTTCCCTTACATTGCCTTACCTTACCTTACGTTGCCTTACCTTACTTTGCATTGCCTAACGTTGCCTTACGTTGCCTTACCTTATGTTGCCTTACGTTGCCTTACCTTACGTTGCCTTGCCTTACGTTGCCTTGCCTTACCTTACGTTGCCTTACCTTACCTTACGTTGCCTTACCTAACGTTGCCTTACCTAACGTTACCTTACCTAACGTTGCCTTACCTTACGTTGCCTTATGTTGCCTTACCTTGCTTTACGTTGTCTTACATTGCCTTTACCTTATGTTGCCTTACGTTGCCTTACCTTACCTTACGTTGCCCTACCTTACGTTGTCTTACCATACGTTGCCTTACGTTGCCTTACCTTACCTTGCCTTACCTTACGTTGCCTTAATTTACGTTTCCTTACGCTGCCTTACCTTACGTTGCCTTACCTTACCTTACTTTGCCTTACCTTACGTTGCCTTGCCTTACCTTACGTTCCTTGCGTTGCCTTGCCTTACCTTACGTTGCCTTACGTTGCCTTACCTTATGTTCCCTTCCGTTTCCCTGGCTTAAGTTGTCTTACAATGACTTACTTTGCCTTACCTTACCTTGCCTTGCCTTGCCTTAAGTTGCCTTACGTTGCCTTACCTTCCCTTACGTTGCCTTGCCTTACATTGCGTTACCTTACCTTACCTTGCCTTACCTTACGTTGCCTTACATTGCCTTACGTTGCCTTACGTTGCCTTACCTTACGTGCCTTACGTTGACTTACCTTTACGTTGACTTACGTTGCCTTACTTTACCTTAAGTTGCCTTACCTTACTTTACCTTACATTGCCTTACTTTACCTTAAGTTGCCTTACCTTACTTTGCCTTACATTGCCTTAACTTACGTTGCCTTACGTTGCCTTGCCTTACGTTACGTTGCCTTACGTTGCCTTACCTTACGTTGCCTTGCCTTACGTTGCCTTACCTTACGTTGTCTTTACGTTGCCTTACCTTACATTGCCTTACCTTACGTTGCCTTGCCTTACCTTATGTTGCCTTACGATGCCTTAAGTTGCAGTACCTTACCTTACGTTGCCTTACCTTACATTGCCTTACCTTACATTGCCTTACCTTACATTGCCTTACGTTGCCTTACCTTACTTTACCTTACAATACTTTGCCTTACAATACGTTGCCTTACGTTGCCTTGCCTTACGTTGCCTTACCTTACGTTGCCTTACCTTACGTTGCCTTACAGTACGTTGCCTTACCGTACGTTCACTTACGTTGCCTTACCTTAAGTTGCCTTACTTTGCCTTACCTTACGTTGCCTTACGTTGCCTTACCTTACGTTGCCTTACGTTGCCTTACCTTACGTTACCTTACCTTACGTTGCCTTATGTTGCCTTACCTTACGTTGCCTTACCTTACGTTGCCTTACCTTACGTTGCCTTACCTTACGTTGCCTTACCTTACGTTGCCTTACCTTACGTTGCTTTACCTTACGTTGCCTTACCTTACGTTGCCTTAATTACGTTGCCTTAATTACGTTGCCTTAATTACGTTGCCTAACGTTGCCTTACCTTACGTTGCCTTACCTTACCTTACGTTGTCTTACATTGCCTTTACCTTAGGTTGCCTTACGTTGCCTTACCTTACCTTACGTTGCCCTACCTTACGTTGTCTTACCATACGTTGCCTTACGTTGCCTTACCTTACGTTGCCTTACCTTACGTTGCCTTACCTTACGTTGCCTTATGTTCCCTTACCTTACGTTGCCTTACATTACTTTGCCTTAATTTACGTTTCCTTACGCTGCCTAACCTTACGTTGCCTTACCTTACCTTACTTTGCCTTACGTTGCCTTACCTTACGTTGCCTTGCCTTACGTTACGTTCCTTGCGTTGCCTTACCTTACGTTGCCTTGCCTTAGCTTACGTTGCCTTACCTTATTTTCCCTTCCGTTTCCCTGGCTTAACTTGTCTTACGATGCCTTACTTTGCCTTACCTTCCCTTGCCTTGCCTTAAGTTGCCTTACGTTACCTTACCTTCCCTTACGTTGCCTTCCCTTACGTTGCCTTACCTTACCTTACGTTGCCTTACGTTGACTTACCTTTACGTTGCCTTACTTTACCTTAAGTTGCCTTACCTTACGTTGCCTTACATTGCCTTAACTTACGTTGCCTTACGTTGCCTTGCCTTACGTTACGTTGCCTTACGTTGCCTTACCTTACGTTGCCTTGCCTTACGTTGTCTTTACGTTGCCTTACCTTACGTTTCCTTCCCTTACCTTACATTGCCTTACCTTACGTTGCCTTACGTTGCCTTAAGTTGCATTACCTTACCTTACGTTGCCTTACCTTACGTTGCCTTAATTACGTCGCCTTACGTTGCCTTACCTTACCTTACGTTGCCTTACATTACGTTGCCTTACCTTACATTGCCTTACGTTGCCTTAGCTTACGTTGCCTTACGTTGCCTTACCTTACGTTGCCTTACGTTGCCTTACCTTATGTTTCCTTACATTGCCTTACGTTGCCTTAGCTTACGTTGCCTTACCTTACGTTGCCTTACGTTGCCTTAACTTACGTTACCTTACCTTACGTTGCCTTATGTTGCCTTACGTTAAGTTGCCTTACCTTACGTTGCCTTACCTTACGTTGCCTTACGTTGCCTTACCTTACGTTACCTTACCTTACGTTACCTTGCCTTACCTTGCCTTGCCTTTTGTTGCCTTACGTTGCCTTACCTTACGTTGCCTTGCCTTACGTTGCCTTGCCTTACGTTGCTTTGCCTTACGTTGCCTTACCATACGTTGCCTTACCATACGTTGCCTTACTTTGCTTACCTTACGTTGCCTCAACTTACGTTGCCTTACGTTGCCTTACCTTACGTTCCCTTACGTAGCCTTACGTTACGTTGCCTTACTGTACGTTGTCTTAAGTTGCCTTACCTTACGTTGCCTTACTTTGCCTTACCTTATGTTGCCTTACTTAGCGTTGCCTTACGTTGCCTTACCTTACGTTGCCTTACGTTGCCTTTACCATACGTTGCCCTACGTTGCCTTACCTTACGTTGCCTTACTTTACGTTGCCTTACCTTACGTTGCCTTACTTTACGTTGCCTTACCTTAAGTTGCCTTACTTTACGTTGCCTTACATTGCCTTACCTAACGTTGGATTACGTTGCCTTACCTTACGTTGCCTTTCGTTGCATTACGTTGCCTTACCTTACGTTGCCTTTCGTTGCCTTGCCTTACGTTGCCTTACCTTACGTTGCCTTGACTTACGTTGCCTTGACTTACGTTGCCTTACGTTGCCTTACCTTACGTTGCCTTACATTGCCTTACCTAACGTTGCATTACGTTGCCTTACCTTACGTTGCCTTTCGTTGCATTACGTTGCCTTACCTTACGTTGCCTTTCGTTGCCTTGCCTTACGTTGCCTTACCTTACGTTGCCTTGACTTACGTTGCTTTACCTTACGTTGCCTTACCTTATGTTCCCTTGCCTTACTTTACCTTACATTGCCTTACTTTACATTACCTTGCCTTGCCTTACTTTACCTTACCTTGCCTTGCCTTACTTTTCCTTTACTTTGCCTTGCATTACTTAACCTTACCTTGCCTTGCCTTGCCTTACTTTACCTTATCTTGCCTTGCCTTACTTTACCTTACCTTGCCTTACCTTACGTTACAATACCTTGACTTACCTTGCCTTACCTTACCTTTTCTTACCTTGCCTTACCTTACTTTACCTTACCTTGCCTTGCCTTACTTTACCTTACCTTGCCTTGCCTTACTTTACCTTACCTTGCCTTACCTTACTTTACCTTGCCTTACCTTACCTTGCATTACCTTACCTTGCCTTACCTTACCTTAGGTTACCTCACCTTACCTTGCCTTTCCTTGCCTTACCTTTCCTTACCTTACGTTACCTTACCTTACTTTACCTTACCTTGCCTTACCTTGCCTTGCCTTACTTTACCTTACCTTGCCTTGCCTTACTTTACCTTACCTTGCCTTGCCTTACCTTACCTTGCCTTACCTTTCCTTGCCTTACTTTACCTTACCTTACCTTTTCTTACCTTGTCTTACTTTACTTTACCTTACCTTGCCTTACCTTGTCTTACCTTACTTTACCTTACCTTGCCTTACCTCACCTTCCCTCCCTTCCTTAACTTTTCTTACCTTACCTTACCTATCCTTACCTTACTTTACCTTACCTTGCCTTAACTTACCTTACTTTACCTTACCTTGCCTTACCTTACCTTACTTTACCTTACCTTGCCTTACCTTATCTTACTTTACCTTACCTTGCCTTACCTTACTTTAACTTACCTTTCCTTGCCTTACCTTACCTTACCTTGCCTTCCCTTCCCTTCCCATCCTTAACTACCCTTCCCTTCCCATCCCTTCCTTAACTTTTCTTACCTTAACTTCCCTTTCCTTACCTTATTTTACCTTACATTTCCTTACCTTACCTTTACTTTACTTTACCTTACCTTGCCTTGCCTTACCTTACTTTACCTTACCTTGCCTTACCTTACCTTGCCTTCCTTAAATTTTCTTACCTTACCTTCCCTTCCCTTCCCTTACCTTCCCTTGCCTTACCTTCCCTTACCTTACTTTACCTTCCCTTGCCTTACCTTACCTTACTTTACCTTCCCTTGCCTTACCTTACCTTACTTTACCTTACATTGCCTTACCTTACCTTACTTTACCTTACATTGCCTTACCTTACCTTACTTTACCTTACCTTGCCTTCCCTTCCCTTCCTTAACTTTTCTTACCTTACCTTTCCTTTCCTTGCCTTGCCTTACCTTACCTTGCCTTGCCTTACCTTGCCTTACCTTATCTTACCTCACCTTACCTTACCCTTCTTTGCCTTACCTTACCTTGCCTTACCCTACCCAACCCCATCTTACCCGACCTTAACCTAAACAGACCTTACCCTGACCTGTCCTGACCTTACCCGGTAACTTAAGATTAGGTAAGGTTATGTAAGGTCAAGATAATTGTCAAGGTCAGGCCAAGTTGAGGGCAAGGTAAGGTCGTTGTAGGTAAGCTCAGGTAAGGTTATGGTAAGGTCAGTTCAGGTCAGGTTTGAGTAAGGTCAGGTCAAGGTAAGGTCAGGTCTGTGTCAGTTAATGTAAGATAGGGTAAGGTAAGGTACGGTATGTTAAGGAAAAGGTAAGGTAACGTAAGGTAAGGTAAGGTCAGGTAAAGGCAAGGGCATGGTCAGGTCAAGGTCAGGCCAAGGTGAGGACAAGGTGTCAAGCTCAGGTCAATGTCAAAGTCAGGGAAATTTATGTTCGGGGCAGGTAAAGCCAGGAAAGTAAATTTCAGGTTAAGGTCAGGTCAGGAGAGGTAAGGACAAGTTAGCTTCGTGTAAGGTCAGGTTAGGTCCGGTCTCCTCAAGGTAAGGTCAGGTCAGTGTAAGTTAAGGTGACATCAGGGAAAGTGAAGTTCAGGTCAGGGCAAGTTAAGGTCAAGTCCTCTTAAGTTAAGGGTAAGTTAAGGATAAGTTAAGGGTATGGGAGGGTATGGGAAAGGAAGGGGAAGGGAAGGTCTGTACCTTAAACATACATTACCCTAAATTACCTTACAATACCTTACTATACCTTACCCTTACCTGAACTTAACCTGACCTGACCTGAACTTAGCCTGACCTGACCTTACCCTGAAATTACCTTACCTTACCTAAACTTAAGTTACCTTTCCTTAGCCTACCTTACCGTACCCTTACCTTACACTTACCTTACCCTTATCTTACCTTAGCTTAAATTACCTTACATTACCTTACCTAAACTTACCTTATGTTAACTTACCCTACCTGACCTTATCTTACCTTACATCACCTTACCCTATCTTACCTTACATTACCTTACCCATACCAGACCTTACCCTGATCTGACGTCACCTTGACCTGACCTGTCCTGACCAGACCTGATCTTAATTTCCCATAAACTTAAATTGCCTGACCTTACCTTACCCGTCCTGACGTTACCATAGATCACCTTACCTTACCCTAATGTATATTACCTTACCTTAACTTCCCTTACATTACCTTGCCTTGCCTTGTCTTACTTATCCTTGCCTTACCTTACACTAACTATCCTTACTATACCTTACCTTAGCTTGCCTTTCCTTACCTTGCCATACCTTGCCCCGCCTTGCCCCGTTTTGCCTTGCCTTGTCCTGCCTTGCCCCGCCTTACCTTGCCTTGCCCCACCTTACCTCGCCCCGCCTTGCCTTCCCCCACCTTGCCTCACCTTGCATTGCCCCGCCTTGCCCACCTTGCCCTGCCTTGACTTGCCCCGAATTGCCTTGCCCCGACATGTCCCGCGTTGACCCGCCCCACCTTTCCCCGCCTCGCCTCACCCCACCCCTCCTTGCCCCGCCTTGCCTTGCCTTGCACAGCATTGCCTTTCCCCAACTTACCCCGCCTTGCCCCGCCTCGCCTTGCCCCGCTTTGCCCCACATTGCCTTGCCTTGCCCCGCTTTGCCTTGCCTTGCCCCGCCTTGCCTTGCATTGCCTCACCTTGCCCCGCCTTGCACCGCCGTGCCCCGCCTTGCCTTGCCCCTTACATTACAAATTACAATGATGTCTCAATTGACACAGAAGACACAGATATTATATATGACAATGATATCACAAAATACACAGACGACACAGATGACAGGTGACACAAACGACAGAGACATTATAAATGACAAAGATGTCACAATAGACACAGACGACACAGACTACAGTGCGTATTCTGACAACACAGACATTATAAATGATAATGATGTCACAATATACACAGAAGACACAGACATTATAAATGACAAGGATATCAAATTAGACACAGATGACACAGATAACACAGATATTAAATGACAATGATTTCAATTTAGACACAGATGACACAGACGACACAGCCATTATAAACGAAAATGATGTCACAATACACACAGCCGACACAGACAATATAAATGACAATGATGTCAAAATTGACACAGACATGACAAATGACAATGATTTCACAACAGACAGAGACAACACACATATTTTAAATGTCAATAATGTAACAATAGACACAGACGACACAGATATTATAAATGACCATGATGCAAATATAGACAGAGACGACACAGAAGACACAGACACTATAAATGATAATGATGTCACAATAGACACAGATGACACAGATATTATAAATAACAATGAATTCACAATAGACACAGACGACACAGATATTATAAATAACAATGAATTCACAATAGACACAGACGACACAGACATTATAAATTACAATGCTGTCACAATAGACACAGAAGACACAGACATTATTAATGACGATGATGTCACAGTAGACATAGACGACAAAGACATCATAATTGAAAATGATATCTAAATAGACACAGGTGATACAGACTTTATAAATTAAAACTATGTCACAATAGACACAGACATTATAAATTACAATGATGTCAAAATAGGCACAGAGAACAAAAAGACAGACAACAAAGACGACTCAGACATTGTAAATGACAATGATGTCACAATAGACCCAGACGACCCAGACGACCCAGACATTATAAATGACAATGATGCAACAATAGACACAGATGACACAGACGACACAGACATTATGAAGGAAAACGATGCCACAGTAGACAGAGACGAAACAGATGACACAGAAATAATAAATGACAATTATATCACCAGCAACACAGCTGACACAGACGACAAAGACATTATAAATGACAATGATGTCACAATAGACACAGATGACACAGAAGACACAGACATTATAAATGACTATGATGTCACAATAGACACAGATGACACAGACAGCACTAACGACACAGACATTGTAAATAACAATGATGTGAAAATTTACACAGATGACACAGACTTTATAAATTACAATGATGAAACAATAGACACAGACGACCCAGACATAATACATGACCATGATGTCACAATAGAGCCAGATGACAAAGACGAGACAGACATTAAAATGACAATGATGTCACAACAGACACAGACGACAGAGGCGACACAATCTTTATAATTGACAATGATGTCACAATAGACACAGACGACAGAGACAACACAGACCACACAGAAAACACAGACATTATAAATGAAAATGATGACACAATATACACAGACAACACAGATTACAGAGACATTATAAATGACAATGATGTCACATTACACAGGCTACAGAGACATTATAAATGACAATGATATCACAATAGACACAAACGACACAGATGATACAGACGACACAGATATTATACACGAAAATGATGTCAAAATAGACACAGATGACAGACGACACAGAAGACAGAGACATTACAAATGAAAATGATATCACAATACACACAGTTGACACAGACGTAACATAAGACAAAGACGTTATAAATGAACATGATGTCAAAATTAAGACAGATGACACAGACGACACAGTCATTATAAATGAAAATGATGTCACCATAGACACAGACGACTCAGACGACATAGAAGACACAGACTTGAGAGACAACAGAGACAGCAAAGACATTATAAATGACAATGAAGACACAATAGAAACAGAAGAAATAGAAATTATAAATGACATGATGTCACAATAGACACATGCGACACAGACATTGTAAATTACAATGATGTCACAATAGACAAAGACAACAAAGACAACACAGACATTATAAATGACAAGGATGACAAAATAGACACATACGACACAGACGAAACAGACATTATAAATGACAATGATATCACAACAGACACAGAAGACACAGATGACACAGACCTTATAAATGACAATGATCTCACAATAGACAAAGACGACAGAGTCAACAAAGACGACACAGATATTATAAATGATAATGATGTCACAATAGACACAGCCGACACAGGCATTATAGATGACAATGATGACGCAATAAACATAGACAACACAGCCGACACAACCGACACAGATATTATTAATGACAATGATGTCACAATAGACACAGAGGACACTGACATTATTAATGACAACTACGTCACAATAGACACAGACGACACAGACGAAAAAGACTACATAGCATAAACACCAATGCTGTCAGATTAGACACAGATGATACAGACTACACAGACAACTCAGAGGACACAGACATTATAAATGGCAATGATGTTAAAATATTCTCAGACGACACAGATAACACAGATATAAATGAAAATTGTTTCAAAATACACACAGATGACACAGACGACATAGACTTTATAAATGAAAATGATGTCACAATACACACAGACGACACAGACATTATAAATGACAATAATATCAGAATAGACACAGATGACACAGAGGACACAGAAAACACAGACATTATAAATGACAATGATGTCACAATAGACAAAGGCAACACAGATGACAGAGACGACGCAGAGGACACAGACAACAGACACATTATAAATGACTATTATCTCACAAGATATACAGAATACACAGACATTATAAATAACAATGATGTTACAACAGACATTGATGACACAGACGTGACAGACGACACAGACATTATAAACGAAAATGATGTCACAATACACACAGCCGACACAGACAAAATAAATGATATTCATATCACAATAGACACAGATGACACAGACATTATATATGAAATGATGTCACAATAGACACAGACGACACAAACGACACATACAATATAAGTAACAGTGATGTCACAATAGAAACAGATGACACAGACGAAACTGACCACGCAGTCGACAGACATTATAAAGGACAAAGATGTCAAAATAGAAACAGACGGCACAGTCAACACAGACAATATAAACGAAAATGATGTCACAATAGACGCAAACGACACAGACATAAATGACAATGATGTCACAACAGACGCAGACGACACAGACATTATAAATGACAACGATGTTACAATATACAAAGACGAAAGAGACTACACAGATGACACAGACATAATAAAAAAAATATACCACAATAGACACAGACGACACATATATTATAGATGAAAATGATGTCACATTAAACACAGACGACACAGATTACAAAGACAACACAGATTATAAATGACAATGATGTCACAGTAGACGCAGATGACACAGACGCCACAAACGACACAGACATTATAAATGACAATGATGTCACAATAGACAAAGCCAAATCAGACTACACAGACGACACAGACATTATAAAGGAAAATGATGTCACAATAGACACAGACGAAAAAGATGACAGATGATAGAAATGACAACGGTGTCACAATAGACACAGACAACACAAACGACAGATATTATAAATGAAAA
Source organism: Phaenicophaeus curvirostris (assembly GCF_032191515.1). Taxonomy (NCBI): domain Eukaryota; kingdom Metazoa; phylum Chordata; class Aves; order Cuculiformes; family Cuculidae; genus Phaenicophaeus; species Phaenicophaeus curvirostris. Next base: position 576,880 of record NW_027206684.1, read on the forward strand.
TGATGTCAAAATAGACACATACAACAGAGACCTTATAAATAACAATGATATCACAATAGACACAGATGACGCAGACAACACAGACTTTATAAATGACAATGATGTCGCAATAGACACAGATGACACAGAAGACAGACATAAATGACAATGATGTTACAATAGAAAAGACGACACAGATGACAAGACACTATAAATGACAACGATGTCAAAAAAGACACAGATGACACAGAAGACACAGGTATTATAGATGATAATGATGTCACAATAGACCCAGACGACAAAGACGACACAGACTACACAGACATTATAAATGACAATGCCATCACAATAGACACGGAATGTACAGTGACATAATATATGACAATCATATCACAATAGACAAAGACGACACAGACGACAAAGACATTATAAATGACAATAATGTCACAATAGACCCAGACAAAACAGACAAGACAGACATAATAAATGGCAATCATATAACAATAAACAGAGACGACAAAGAGGAAACAGACATTAAAAATGAAAATGATGTCAAAATACACAAAGACGACAGACCACACAGACTTTACAAATGACTATGCTGTCACAATAGACACAGACGACAGAGATATTATAAATGCCGATTATGTCTCATTAGACATAGTCGACACAGACGAAACAGACGACACAGATGACACAGACATTATAAATGAACATGATGTCACAATAAACACAGACGACACAGACAACAAAGACATTATAAATGACAATGATATCACAATAGACACAGACGACACAGATACTATTAATGAAAATGATGCCACAATACACACAGATGACACAGACGACAAATACATTATAATTGAGATTGATGTCACAATAGACACAGACGACACAGTCGACACAGGCATTTTAAATTACAAAGATGTCACAATAGGCACAGACAACTAAGACGAAAAATATGACAGAGATGACACAGATATTAAAAATGACAATGATGTCACAATAGACACAGACAACAGAGACAACACAGAAGTTCAAAGATGACACAGACAAAAAATGACAATTATATTAAATAGACACAGACATTATAAATGAAAATGTTGTCACAATACACACAGACGACCCAGATGAAACAGATATTATAAATGACAATGATGTAAAATAGACACAGATGACACAGACATTATAAATGACAATGATGTCACAATAGAAACAGACGACACAGACAACACAGACATTATAAATGACAATAATGTCACAATGTACACAGACAACACAGTTGACACAGAAATTATATATGTCAATGATGTCAAAATAGACAAAGATGACACAGACGACAGAGACATTATAAATGACAATGATGTCACAATAGACACAGAGGAAACAGATGACACAGACATTATAAATGACAATGATGTCACAATAGACACAGAAGACACAGACATTATAAAACACAATGATTTCACAATAGACATAGACGACACACATGACAACGAGATTATAAATGACATTGATGTCAAAATATACACACACGACACAGACATTATAAATGACAATGATGTCACAGTAGACACAGACGACAGACGACACAGATGAGAGAGACGACACAGACATGATAATTAACAGTGATACCACAATAGACAGAGACAACACATGACACAGACAACACAGACGACAGATATCAGAGACGAAACAGACTACACAGACGACACAGGCGAAACAAACGGCACAAATATATTAAATGAAAATTATGTCCAGTAGACACAGAAGACATAGACGAAACATACGACATAGACGTTATAAATTAAAAATGATGTCATAATAGACACAGACGACAAAGGCGACACAGACATTATAAATGACAATGATGTTCACAAAAGACACAAACGACACAGAGGACAAAGAGGATATAGACGACACAGACATTATAAATGACAATGATATCACAATAGACACAGATGAGACAGACGACACATATATTGTAAATGAAAATGATATCACAATAGACACAGACGACACAGACATTATAAATGACAATGATGTCAAAATAGACATTGATAACACAAACATTGTAAATGACAATGATGTCACAATAGACACCGACGACACAGATGACACAGACATTATAAATGTCAATGAAATAAAAACAGACACAGATGACACAGAAAACACATACATAATTAATGAAAATTATTTCACAAAAGACACAGACTACTCAGACTACACTAACATTATAAATGAAAATTATGTCACAAAATACAAAGGCGACACAGACGACACAGACATTATAAATGACAGTGAAGTCAAAATAGACACAGACGACAGAGAAGACACAGACATCTTAAATGACAATGATGTCACAATAGACATAATCGACACAGACGAAACAGACGACAGAGAAGACAGACATTATAAATGAACATGATATCACAATAGACACAGACAACAAAGACATTATCAATCACAATGATGTCACAATAGACACAGATGACAAAACAACACAGACGACAGATATTATTAATGAAAATAATGTCACAACAGACACACATGACACAGACGACAGACATTATATTTGACAATGATGTCACAATAGACACAAATGACACAGTGGACACAGGCTTTATAAATGAAAATGTTGTAACAATAGGCACAGACGACTAAGACGACAGAGTCGACACAGACCTTAAAAATGACAATGATGTCACTATAGACACAGACGACAGAGACAACACAGTAGTTCAAAGACGACACAGACAACACAGACATAAAAAATGACAATGATATCAAAATAGACACAGACGACACAGCCATTATAAATGACACCGATGTCATAATAGACTCAGACGACACAGACATTATAAATGACAATAATATCACAATAGACAAAGACGACTCAGCCGACACCGATATTTTATGACAATGTTGTCGCAATAGACACAGATGAAACAGACGACACAAACTTTATACATGAAAATGACGTCACAATAGACACAGACGACACAGAAATGATAAATTACAATGACGTCACAATAGACACAGATGACTCAGCAGACACAGATATTATAAATGACAATGATGTCACAATAGACACAGACGACAGATATTATAAATGAAAATTATTTCACAATAGACACAGACAACAGAGACGACACAGATATTAAAAATGGCAATTATGTCACAATAGACAGACGACACACTACAAAGGCGACACAGACTTCATAAATGATAATGTCACAATAGATACATAATACATAGACATTTTGAATGACAATGATGTCATAAAAGTCACAGACAACACAGATGACACAGACGACACAGACATTAAAAATGACACTGATTTCACAAGACACACAGAGGACATGGACATTAAAAATGACAATGATGTCACAGAGACATTATAGATAACAATTATTTCACAATAGACACAGACGACAGATTTTATATATGAAAATGATATCAAAATATACAAAGATGGCACACACGACACAGACATTATAAGCGACAATAATATCACAATAGACACAGACGACAGACAACACAGACAGTATAAATGACAATGGTGTCACAATATGAACAGATGACAGAGACAACACAGAAGACAGACATTATAAACGAAAGAAAAGTCACAGTAGACACAGACGACAGAAAAGACACAAACGTAACAGACATTATAATTGAAAATGATGTCACAATAGACATAGATTACACAGACATTATAAATTACAACGATGTCAAAGTAGACACAGACGACGCAGACAACCAAAACAACACAGAAATTAAAAATTAAAATGAAGTCACAATAGACAGATGACACAGACAATTCAGACATTATAAATGACAATGATGTCACAATAGACAGAGATAACAGAGATACTATAAATGAAAATGATGTCAGAATAGACACAGAAGACACAGACTTTATAAATGACAATGACGTCACAATAGACGCATTCGACACAGACGACACAGGCATTTATATGACAATGATATCACAATAGACACAGACGACACAGACATAAATGTCAATGATATCAAAATAGACAAAGACGACACACACGACAGACATTATAATTGACAATTATATAACAATGGACACAGACGACAAAGACGACAGAGATGACACAGACGACACAGACATTATAAATGAAAACGATTTCACCATAGACACAAACGACACAGACATTATAAATGACAATGATGTCACAGTAGTCACAGACGACATAAAAGACACAAACTACAGAGAAATTATAAATGAAACAGATGTCACAATAGATACAAACGACACATACATTATAAATGACAATGATGTCACAATAGACACAGACGACACAGCAGACACATTAAATATGACAATGATGTCACAACATAGACTACAGAGAAGGCAAAAACATTATAAATGACAATTATGTAACAATAGACACAGAAGACAGACATTTATAATAACAATGATGTCACAATAGACACAGACAACACAGACGACAGACATTATAAGTGACATGGATGTCACAATAGACACAGAAGTCACAGAGGACACAGACATTATAAACTACATGGATTTCAAAATAGACACAGATGCCACAGACGACACAGAGAACACAGACAACACACATGACTCAGACGACACAGACATTATAAATGACAATGATGTCACAATAAACACAGATGAAAAAGAGGACACTGATGACACACATGACAAAGATAATATAAATGCAAATGATGTCACAATAGACACAGATGACACAGACGATGCAGACATTATAAATGACAATGATATCAAAATAGACACAGATGACACAGACATTGTAAATTACAATAATATGACAATAGACACAGACGACAGAAAAAATTTAAAAAAATTATGTCACAATAGACACAGACGACAATGGTGACACAGACGACACAGGTATTAAATGCGATAATGATGACAAAATAGACACAGACGACACAGACATTATATATGACAACGATATCAAAAGAGACAAAGATGACACACACAACACAGACAACGCAGACATGAATGACAATGATGGCACCGTACACACAAATGACACAGAGGTCACAGATATTATAAATTACAATGACATCACAATAGACGCAGACGACACAGACATTATAAATGCCAATGATGTCATAATACACACAGACGACAAAGACATTATAAATGACAATGCTGTCACAGTAGACACAGACGACACAGACAATACAAACGACACAGACATTATCAATGAAAACGATGTCACAATAGGGACCCATGACACAGACGACACAGACATTATAAATTATAACGATGTCACAATAGACAAAGATGACACAGACATTATATATGACGATGTGACAATAGACACAGACAACACAAACAACAGACATTATAAATAACGATGATGTCACAATAGACAGAGACGACACAGAATACAGAGATATTATAAATGAAAATGACATCAGAAATGACACAGAAGACACAGACTTTATAAATGACAATGATGCAACAATAGACACAGTCGACACAGACGATACAGGCATTATATATCACAATGATATCACAATAGACACAGACGACACAGAAATTATAAATGAAAATGTCATAGACAGACGAAAAAGACGACAGAGATGACACAGACATTAAAAATGAAAATTATGTCAAAATAAACACAGACGACACAGACATTGTAAATGACAATGATGCCACAATAGACAGAAATGACTCAGAAGGAACAGACATTATAAATGACAACGATGTCACAATAGACACAGACGAAACAGACGACATAGACATTATAAATAAAGATGATAACAAAATAGAGACAACACAGAAGACAGATATTATAATTGAAATTGATGTCAGAATAGACACAGAAGACACAGGCATTATATATGACAATGATATCATAATAGACACAGATGACACAGACATTATAAATGAAAACGTCATGATAGACACAGACGACAAAGACGACACAGTCGACAGAGATAACACAGACATTAAAAATGACAATTATGCCAAAATAGACACAGACATTATAAATGCCAATGATGTCACAATAGACTCCGACTCCAGAAACGACTGAGACAAAATAGACGACACAGACATTGTAAATGACAATGATGTCGCAATAGACAAAGACGACAAAAACAAAAGAGATGACACAGACATTATAAATAACAATGATGCCACAACAGACACAAATGACTCAGAAGGCACAGACATTTTAAATGACAATGATGTCACAATAGACACAGATGAAACAGACGACATAGACAACACAGACAAAACAAACATTATAAATGAAAATGATGTCTTAATAGACACAGACGATAGAGACGACAGACTACAAATTCATTATAAATTAAAATGTTGTCACGATTGAAACAGAAGGCACAGAGGACACAGATGACACAGACATTATAAATGACAAAGATGTCACAACAGACACTTACGACACAGACATTATAAAACACAATGACGTCACATTAGACAAAGACGAATGAGATGACACAGATGATGCAGTCATTATAAAGGACAATGATGTAACTATAGACAGAGACGACACTGACATTATAAAACACAATGCTTTCACAATAGACACAGACTACACAGACAACACAGTATAAATGACAATGGTGTCACAATATAAACAGACGACAGAGACGACACAGACATTATAAACGACAATAAAGTCACAGTAGACAGACGACAGAAAAAGCACAAACGACACAGACATTATAATTGAAAATGACGTCACAATAGACACAGACATTATAAATAACAACGATGTCAAAATAGACAGAGACGACACAGACATTAAAAATGACAATGATGTCACAATACACAGAGACGACACAGACAACAAAGACACTATAAATGACAATGATGTCACAGTACACACAGACGACACAGACAAAACAAACGACACAGACATAATTGAAATTGATGTCAAAATAGACACAGATGACACAGACATTATAAAATACAATGATGTCAGAATAGACACAGACGACACAGATGGCAGATATTATAAATGAATATGATGTCACAATAGACACAGACAATACAGACATTATAAATTACAACGATATCAAAACAGACACAGATGACACAGACATAAATGACAACGATGTGGCAATAGACACAGACGACACAGATAACAGACATAAATAACGATGACGTCACAATAGACAGAGATGACACAGAAGACAGAGATATTATAAATGAAAATGATGTCAGAATAGACAAAGAAGACAGACTATAAATGACAGAGATGTCACAATAGACACAGTCGACACAGATGACAGGCATTATATATAACAATGATATCACAACAGACACAGACGATACAGACATTATAAATGACAATGATGTTACAATAGACACAGACATTATAAAGGACAGTGATGTCACAATAGACACAGACATTATAAATGACAATGATGTCAAAATAGACACAAACGACACAGATATTATAATTGACAATGATGTCACAGTTGAAACAGACGACACAGACGACACAGACGTTGTAAACGAAAATGATGTCACAATGGACATACACGACACAGACATTATATATGACAATGATGTATCATTAGATGCAGACGACACAGACGACTGACATTATAAATGACAATGATGTGATGGTAGACACAGACGACAGAGACAACATAAAAGACACAATCAACAGAGACATTATAATTGAAAATTACGTCACAATAGACACAGAATACACAGACATAATAAATGACAATGATGTCAAAATAGACATAGACAACACAGACATTATATATGACAACTTTGTCAAAATAGACACAGACGACAGAGACATTTTAAATGACAGTGATGTCACTATAGAAATAGATGACACAGACGACAGACATTAGATACGAAAAAGATGCCACAATACACGGAGACGACACAGACATTATAAATGACAATGATGTCACAATAGACAAAAGCAACACAGACAATATAAATAACACAGACGACACAGACATTATAAACGACTATTTTGTCACTATTAACACAGACAACACAGATGACACACACGACAGACATTATAAATGACAATGATGTCATAATAGACAGAGACGACACAGATGACACTGACATTATAAATGAGAATAATGTTACAATAGACACAGATGACAAATGCAACCAGACTTTATAAATGATAACGATGTCAAAATAGAAAATGACAACACAGAAAACACAGACGTTATAAATGACAATGAAGTCACAATAGCCACCGACGACACAGACAGTATAAATGGCTATTATGTGGCAATACACACAGAAGACACATATGACACAGACTTAAAAAGGACAATGATATCACAATAGACAAAGACGACAGAGATGACACAAACAACACAGACATTACAAAAGACAATGATGTCGCAATAGACACTGAAGATACAGATGACAGAGATGACAAAGTCTTTATAAATGAAAATGATATCACAACAGACACAAATGACACAGACAACAAAGATGACACAAGTTTTAAAAGTGATAATGATGCCAAAATATACACAGACGTTATATATGATAATCATGTCACAAGAGAGTCGACACAGATAATATAAATGACAATGATGTCACAATAGACAGAGACGACACAGAAGACACAGACATAATAAATGAAAATGATGTCACAATTGACACAGACGAAACAGACATTATGAATGACAATGATTTCAAAATAGACAAAGACTACACAGACGACACCAACGATACAGACATTATAAATGACAATGGTGTCACAATAAACACAGACGACACAGACATTATAAATGACAGTGAAGTCACAATAGACATAGAAGGCACGGGCGACACAGACATTATAAATGAAAATGATTTAACAATAGACACCCACAACAAAGACGACACAGACATTATAATTGACAATGATGTCACAATAGACACAGACGACAGACGTTATAAATTACTATGATGTCAAAATAGACACAGTTGACAGATGACACAGGCATTATGTATGACAAAGATATCAAAATAGATACAGACGACACAGACATTATAAATGACAATGATGTCACCACAGACAGAGACGAGACAGACGACAAAGACATTATAAATGAAAATGCCACAATGGACAGAGACAAAACATGCATTATAAAAAACAAGGATGTCACCAAAGACATAGATGACACAGATGACACAGACATTACAAATGACAATGATGTCACAAGAGACACAGACGACACAGTCGACAAAGACATAAATGACAATGATATCACAATAGACACAGACGATGCAGACATTATAAATGATAATGATATCACAATAGACACACATGACACAGACGTCACAGACATTATAAATGACAATGATGTCAAAATAGACACAGACGACACAGATGATACAGACATTATTAATGACAATGATGTCAAAATAGAAACAGACGACACAGAAGAAACAGACAGTAAAAATGAAAATTATTTCACAATAGACACAGACGACACAGATATTGTAAATGAAAGAGATATTAAAATAGACAAAGAGGACACTCGACACAGACATTATAAATAAGAATGATACCACAATAGACACAGACATTATAAATGACAATGATGACACAGTAGACAGACAACACAAACAACATAAAAGACACAATCGACAGAGACATTATAATTGAAAATTGCGTCATAATAGGCACAGACAACACAGATATTATATAAAAAAGTTAAGTCACAATAGACAGACGACAGAGACATTTTAAATGACAGTGATGTCTGTATAGAAATAGATGACACAGACGACACAGACCTTATATACATAATTTATGCCACAACACACAAAGAAAACACAGACATTATAAATCACAATGATTTTACAAAAGACAAAGGCAACACAGAATTATAAATGACACAGACAACAAAGACATTATAAATGACAGTGATGTCAAAATAGACATAGACGACACAGATGACACAGACATTATAATTGAGAATGATGGCACAATAGACACAGACGACACACGAGACTCAGACATTATAAATTAAAATGATGTCAAAATAGAAAATGACGACACAGACTTTATAAATGACAATATGGCACAATAGACACCGACGACACAGACAGTATAAATGGCAATTATGTGACAATACACACATAAGACACATATGACACAGACATTAAAAAGACAAAGATATCACAATAGACACAGACGACAGAGACGACAGCGACTACAAAGTCATTATAAATGAAAATTATGTCACAATAGACAGAGACGACACAGGCGACACAGACGACATAAATGACAATGATGTCACAAGAGACACAGATGTCATAGATGACACAGACGACAAATCCACTGTAAATGAAAATGTCACAATAGACATAGATGACACTGACCACACAGACGTTATATATGACAATGATGTCACAACAGACACAGACAACACAGACATTATAAAGGACAAAGATGTCACAATAGACAGAGATCACATAGATTACACAGACATTATAAATGACAATGATGCCACAATAGACACAAATGACACAGACATTAAAAATCACAATGATGACACAATAGACAACGACGAGAGAGACAAGGGAGACGACACACACATGGTTAATGACAAAGATATCACAATAGGGAAAGATGACACAAACCACACAGACGACAAAGACATTATAAAAGACAATGATATCACAATAGACACAAACGACTCAGACATTATATTTGAAAATGATGTCACAAAAGACACAGAAGACACAGACATTATAAATGACAATGATATAACAGTAGACACAGAAGACAGACGACAAAAACGACACAGATATTTCTAATGAGTATTAAATCAAAATAGACACCGACAACACAAACAACACAGACATCATAAATGACAATTATTTCAAAAAAGACAAAGACGACACACACGACACATATATTATAAATGACAATGATACCACAATAGACACAGAGGCCACAGACGACACAGACATTATAAATGAAAATGATGTCACAATAGACACAGAAGACACAGACATTATAAATGACAATGATGTCACAACATACATGACACAGACATAAATTACAATGATGTTACATTTGATAAAGACGAAAGACGACAAAGACGACAGTCATTATAAATGAAAATGTTGTTAAAATAGACAGAGAAGATACAGACATTATAAATTACAATGACGTCACAACAGACGCAGACGACAGAAGATACAGATAGATGACAATTATTTCACAATAGACACAGACGACACAGACATTATATATGAAGAGCATATATTAGAAGAGCAACAAAGCTGGTGAAGGGGCTGGAGAACACGCCTTATGAGGAGCGGCTGAGAGAGCTGGGGTTGTTTAGCCTGGAGAAGAGGAGGCTGAGGGGTGACCTCATTGCTCTCTGCAACTACCTGAAAGGAGGTTGTGGAGAGGAGGGTGCTGGCCTCTTCTTCCATGTGACAGGGGACAGGACAAGAGGGAATGGCCTCAAGCTCCGCCAGGGGAGATTTAGGCTGGACATTAGGAAAAAATTTTTTACAGAAAAGGTCATTGGGCGCTGGAACAGGCTGCCCAGGGAGGTGGTTGAGTCACCTTCCCTGGAGATGTTTAAGGCACAGGTGGACGAGGTGCTAAGGGGCATTGTTTAGTGTTTGATAGGAACAGTTGGATGATCCGGTGGGTCTCTTCCAACCTGGTTATTCTGTGATTCTGTGAAAATTATATCAAAATAGACAAAAACAACACACACGATAAAGACATTAAAAATGACAATAATATCACAATAGACACAGACAACACAGATGACAAAGACATTATAAATGAAAATGATGTCACAATAGACACAGACGACAGAGACAACACAGCGACACAGACATTATATATTACAATGAAGACACAGAAGACAGAGACGAATCAGACGACAGAAAATACACATACGACAGACATTTTAATCGATAATGATGTCACAATAGACACAGACAACACAGACGACACAGACATTATAAAGGTAAATGATATCACAATATACACCCACGACAGAGATGACACAGACATTATAAATTACAATGATACCACAATATTCACAGACGACTTAGACGACACAGACATTATAAACGATAATGATATCAGAATAGACACAGACGACACAAACATTATAAATTACAATGATGTCACAATATTCACAGACGACACATATATTATAAATGTCAATGGTGTCAGAGTAGACACAGACATTATAAATGACAATGATGTCACAATGGACACAGATGATTCAGACGACAGAGATGACAGACTACACAGATGACAAAGTCATTACAAATGAAAATGATGTCACAATATACAAAGCCAACACAGACAACACAGACCACACAGATATTATAAATGACAATGATACCAAAATCAACACAGACCAAACAGACGACACAGACATTATAAATGACAATGATGTAACAAAACACACAGACAACACAGACATTATAAATTACAATGATGTCACAATAGACATGGAAGACGCAGACATTAAAAACTATAATGATGTTACAGTAGACATGGACTACACAGAAAAAAAAACGACAGGCATTATAAATGACAGTGATCTCACAGTCGACACACACAACACCGACGACACAGAGGACAAAGACATTATAAATGACAATGATGTTATAATAGACACAGATGACACGGATGACAGACGACAAAGACATTAAAAATAAAAATGATGTCACAAAACACATCGAAGAAATAGACATTATAAATAAAAATGAATTCAAAATACACAAAGACGACAGCGACGACACAGACATTATAAATGCAAACAATATCACAATAGACACAGAAGACAGAGATGACATAGACGACACAGAAAACAAAGATATTATAAATGACAATGATGTCATAATAAAAACAGATGACAGACATTATAAATGACAATGATGCCACAATATACAAAGATGACACAGACGACAGACATTATAAATGAAAACAATGTCACATTAAACACAGATGACACAGACGACAGACATTACAAATGACAACGATGTCACAATAGACACAGACGACAGAGATGACACAAATGGCACAAACGACACACAATATAAATGACAATGATGTCACAATAGACACAGACATCAGACATTATAAATGAAAAAGAAGTCACAATAGACACAGACGACAGACAACACAGGCATTACAAATGACAACTGTGTAAGAATACACACTGACGATACAGATGAAACAGAGGACATAGTCATTTTTAATGACAATGTTGTCACAATAGACACAGACTACACAAACATAATATAAAATGAAGTCACAACAGACGCAGAAAACACAGACATTATAAATCACAGTGGTGTCACAATACACATAGACGACAGAAGAAACAGACATTATAAACTACAATGATGACACAATAGACAGACTACACAGACGACACAAACATTATAAGTGACAGTGATGTCAAAATAGACAAAGATGACACAGACGACACAGACTTTATAAATTAAAATGGTGTCACAATAGACACAGACGACACAGACTTAAATGACAATGATGTCACAATAGACATGTACAACACACGACACAGACTAAAAACTACAATGATGTCACAGTAGACACAGACTGGACAGACGACAGATATTATAAATGACAATAATATCACAATAGCCACAGACGACACTGACGACAAAAATATTATAAATGACAATGATGTCACAATAGACACAGGCGACACAGATTTTATAAATGACAATTATGTCTCAATAGACAGAGATGACACAGCCATTATAAATGACAAAGATGTCACAATATTCACAGATGACAGAGACACTATAAATGACAGTGCTGTCACATTAGACATAGACAACAGATTTTATAAATGACAATTATGTCTCAATAGACACAGACTAGACAGACAACACAGACGAAAGACATTATAAATGACAATGATGTCACAATCGGCACAGATGACACAGATGACAGACATTATAAAAACAATAACGTCACAATAGACACAGACGATGCAGACATGATAAATGAAAATGATGTCACAACATTCACAGACGACAGAACTTAAAAATGAAAATGATGTCACAATAGACTCAGACGACACAGATAATATAAATTACAATGATGTAACAATAGACACAGGAGTCACAATAGACACAGTTCTCACAGATATTATAAATTACAATGATGTAACAATAGGCACAGGAAGCACAGACGACACATACGACAAAGACAATAAAGACTTTATAAATGACAACGATGTCACAATAGACACAGACGACACAGACATTATAAATTACAAGGATGTCACAATATTCTCAGATTACATATACGACATATACGACGATACAGAGATTATAAAAGACAATGATGTCAAAATAGACAAAGATGACACAGACTTCATAAATGACAATGATGTCACAATAGACACAGACATTATAAATGACAAATATATCAAAATAGACAAAGAAAACACAGAATGCACAGACATTATAAACGAAATGATGTCAAAATATACACAGAAGACACAGACATTATACATGACAATGATGTCACAATAGACACAGACGACAGACATTTTAAATAACAATGATATCACAAAAGACACAGAAAACAGAGACATTATATATGACAATGATGTCACAATAGACACTGACGACACAGACAACATAAATGACAAAGATATCACAATAGACACAGACAACACAGACATTATAAATGACAAAAATGTCAAAACATAGACAGACGACACAGACATTATAAAAAAAATGATATCTAAATATACACAGATGACAGAGACATTATAAATGACAAGGATGTCACAATAGACAAAGAAGACACAGACGACAGACTACACAGAAGACACAGACATTATAAATGACAATGATGTCACAATAGACACAGATGACACAGACATTGTAAATCAAAATTATAACAAAATAGAAACAAATGACACAGACACTATAAATTAAAACGATATCACAATAGAAACAGATGACACAGACTACACTGACATTATAAATGACAGTGATTTCAATATAGACAAAGATGACACCAACTACACAGACATTAAAAATGACAATAATGTCACATTACACACAGATGACAGACATAATAAATGAAAATGATGTTAAAATAGACACAGACGACACAGACATTATAAATGAAAATGATGTCAAAATAGACACAGAGGACAGAGACATTTTAAATGACAATGATTTCAGAATAGACACAGACGACACAGAACGTAGAAATGACAGTGATGTCACAACAAAGACGACACAGATATTATAAAGGGCAATGACGTCACAATAGACACTGAAAACACAGATGACATATTATAAATAAAAATGATGTCACAATAGACACAAACACCAGAGACGACACAGGTGAAATGAAAGACACAGGTATTAAAAGTGATAATGATGCCACAATAGACGCAGACGACACAGACATTATACATGACAACGATGACACAATAGAAACAGATGACACAGACATTATAAATGACAATGATGTCACAAGAGACACAGACGAAACATACGACACCAACGACACAGACATTATTAACGACAAGGGTGTCACAATAGACAAAGACGACACAGACAATATATTTTACAATGACGTCACATTAGACACAGACGACACAGACAACACAGATGACACAGATGGCACAGATATTATTAATAAAAATGATGTCACAATATACACAAACAACACAGACGACATCGATGACACTGACAATATAAATGACAATGATGTCACATGAGACACAGTAGACACAGACATTATAATTGAAAAAGATGTCACAATAGACAGACGACAGAGACGACACAGACTTTAAAAACGACAGTGAGGTCGCTACAGACGCAGACGACACAGACTTTATGAACGACAGTGAGGTCGCTAGAGACGCAGACGACACAGACTTTATGAACGACAGTGAGGTCGCTAGAGACGCAGACGACACAGACTTTATGAACGACAGTGAGGTCGCTAGAGACGCAGACGACACAGACATTATGAACGACAGAGAGGTCGCTGTAGACACAGACGACACAAACTTTCTAAACATCAATGAAGTCACTATAGACAAAAACGAAACATACGACACCAACAACACAGACATTATTAGTGACAAGGGTGTCACAATAGACAAAGACGACACAGACAATATATTTTACAATGATGTCACATTAGACACAGATGACATAGATGGCACAGATATAATGAAAATGATGTCACAATATACACAAACAACACAGATGACATTGACGACATCGATGACAGTGACATTATAAATGACAATGATGTCACATGAGACACAGTAGACACAGAGATTGTAATTGACAAAGATGTCACAATAGACAGACGACAGAGACGACACAGACTTTATAAAAGACAGTGAGGTTGCTATAGACGCAGACGACACAGACTTTCTAAACATCAATGAGGTCACTACAGACACAGGCGACACAGAATTTCTAAATGACAGTGAGGTCGCTAGAGACGCAGACGACACAGACTTTATGAATGACAGTGAGGTCGCTAGAGACGCAGACGACACAAACTTTATAAATGACAGTGAGGTCGCTAGAGACGCAGGCGACACAGGCTTTCTAAACCACAGCGAGGTCACTAGAGACAGGCGACACAGACCTTCTGAACGACAGTGAGGTAGCTGTAGACACAGGCGACACAGACCTTCTGAACGACAGTGAGGTCGCTGTAGACACTGGCGGCACAGACCTTCTGAACGACAGTGAGGTCGCTGTAGACACTGGCGGCACAGACCTTCTGAACGACAGTGAGGTCGCTGTAGACACTGGCGGCACAGACCTTCTGAACGACAGTGAGGTCGCTGTAGACACTGGCGGCACAGACCTTCTAAACGACAGTGAGGTCGCTGTAGACACAGGCGACACAGACCTTATGAACGACAGTGAGGTCGCGGTAGACACAGGCGACACAGACCTTATGAACGACAGTGAGGTCGCCGTAGACACAGGCGACACAGACGTTCTAAACGTCAATGAGGTTACTAGAGACAAGGACGACCCAGACTTTCTAAATGACAGTGAGGTCGCTATAGACAGAGACGACACAGACTTTCTAAACGTCATTGAGATTGCTATAGACACAGACGACACAGACTTTCTAAACCTCATTGAGGTCGCTATAGACACAGACGACACAGACTTTCTAAACCTCAATGAAGTCGCTATAGACACAGACGACCCAGATGACACAGACTTTCTAAAACTCATTGAGGTCGCTATAGACAGAGACGACACCGACTTTCTAAACGTCAATGAGGTCGCTATAGAAAAAGACGACACAGAATTTCTAAACCTCAATGAGGTCGCTATAGACAGAGACGACACAGACGTTCTAAACGTCAATGAGGTCACTAGAGACAAGGACGACCCAGACTTTCTAAATGACAGTGAGGTCGCTAGAGACACAGATGACACAGACTTTCTAAACGACAATGAGGTCACTATAGACACAGGCGACACAGACTTCCTAAACCACAATAAGGTCACTATAGACACAGGCGACACAGACTTTCTAAACCTCAATGAGGTCTCTAGAGACACAGATGACACAGACTTTCTAAACGTCAAAGAGGTCGCTACAGACACAGACGACAGTTTTCTAAACGTCAAAGAGGTCACTATAGACACAGATTTTATAAATGACAGTGAGGTCTCTAGAGACACAGACTTTCTAAACATCAATGAGGTCACTATAGACACAGACGACACAGCACAGACTTTCTAAATGACAATGAGGTCGCTGTAGACACAGACGACACAGAATTTCTAAACCTCAATGAGGTCACTAAATGTAATGACGACACAGACAACACAGACTTTCTAAACGTCAATGAGGTCACTATAGACAATGACGACACAGACAATACAGACTTTCTAAACATCAATGAGGTCGCTGTAGACACAGGCGACACAGACTTTCTAAATGTCAATGAGGTCGCTGTGGACACAGGCGACACAGACTTTCAAAACGTCAATGAGGTCGCTGTGGACACAGGCGACACAGCCAACACAGGCTTTCTTAACGACAATGAGGTCGCTGTAGACACAGGCGACACAGACATTCTAAACATTAATGATGTCGCTGTAGACACAGGCGACACAGACTTTCTAAACATCAATGAGGTCGCTGTAGATACAGGCGACACAGACTTTCTAAACGTCAATGAGGTCGCTGTGGACACAGGCGACACAGACGTTCTAAACGTCAATGAGGTCGCTGTGGACACAGGCGACACAGACGTTCTAAACGTCAATGAGGTCGCTGCGGACACAGACGACACAGAATTTCTAAACCTCAACGAGGTCGCTATAGACAGAGACGACACAGACTTTCTAAAACTCATTGAGGTCGCTATAGACACAGATGACACAGACTTTCTAAACGTCAATGAGGTCGCTATAGACAGAGACGACACAGAATTTCTAAACCTCATTGAGGTCGTTATAGACACAGACGACACAGACTTTCTAAACCTCAATGAGGTCGCTATAGACACTGATGACACAGACTTTCTAAACGACAATGAGGTCGCTGTAGACACAGACGACACAGACTTTCTAAACCTCAATGAGGTCGCTATAGACACAGACGACACAGACTTTCTAAACCTCAATGAGGTCGCTATAGACAGAGATGACACAGACAACACAGACGTTCTAAACGTCAGGGAGGTCTTTATAGACACAGACGACACAGACTTTCTAAACCTCATTGAGGTCGCTATAGACACAGATGACACAGACCTTCTGAACGACAGTGAGGTCGCTGTAGACACAGGCGACAAAGACCTTATGGACGACAGTGAGGTCGCTGTAGACACAGGCGACACAGACTGTCTAAACGTCAATGATGTCACTATAGACACAGACGACACAGGCTTTCTAAACGTCAGGGAGGTCTTTATAGACACAGGCTTTCTAAATGTCAGGGAGGTCTTTATAGACACAGGCGACACAGGCTTTCTAAACCACAATGAGGTCGTTATAGACAGAGATGACACAGGCTTTCTAAACCTCAATGAGGTCGCTATAGACACAGATGACACAGATTTTATAAACGACAGTGAGGTCGCTAGAGACACAGATTTTATAAACAACAGTGAGGTCGCTAGAGACACAGATTTTATAAACGACAGTGAGGTCGCTAGAGACACAGATTTTATAAACGATAGTGAGGTCGCTAGAGACACAGGCTTTCTAAACGACAGGGAGGTCTTTATAGACACAGGCTTTCTAAACGACAGGGAGGTCTTTATAGACACAGGCTTTCTAAACGTCAGGGAGGTCTTTATAGACACAGGCTTTCTAAACGTCAGGGAGGTCTTTATAGACACAGGCTTTCTAAACGTCAGGGAGGTTGCTGCGGGCACAGGCGACAGGCTTTCTAAACGTCAGGGAGGTCTTTATAGACACAGGCTTTCTAAACGTCAGGGAGGTTGCTGCGGGCACAGGCGACACAGGCTTTCTAAACGTCAGGGAGGTTGCTGCGGGCACAGGCGACACAGGCTTTCTAAACGTCAGGGAGGTTGCTGCGGGCACAGGCGACACAGGCTTTCTAAACGTCAGGGAGGTCGCTGCAGGCACAGGCGACACAGGCTTTCTAAACGTCAGGGAGGTCGCTGCGGACACAGGCGACACAGGCATTATAATTGACTATGATTTCACAACAGAGATAGATGACAGACACGAAAATGATGACACAGACATTATAAATGAGAATGATGTCACAATAGAAACAGACGACAGAAAAATGACAACACAGATGACACTGACATTATAAATGACAATGATTTCACAATAGAGAGAGACGACAGAGACATTAAAACTGACAAAGATGTTCAAAATAGACACACACTATATATAACAATGACGTCACAATAGACACAGACGACACAGACATCATACATGACAACGATGCTCATTGCACCTTGAAAGACAAAAAATAAAACCAAAACAAAATTACTAGCTGGCATTTGTAGGTAATGTAGGTACAAGTCATATCTAACTGTTGACTCGGCAGCCAACCCACCTGGCTATGGGAATCTACCCCCAGTTCAATTGTCACCCCTTGCTGCCAGACCCGATGCCTCTGCACCTGTAGAACTCAACATTCAATAACTTACCCCCAGACTCGATAGTAACTAAACAATTCCACACACTGTTTTGATTCAGGAATACCAACCCTTCTTCACACAACAGCCAGGCAGAAAAAAAAAAGATAAAATCAAATCTTAACAACCATACACACCAGGTTTATTGCCCCAAGAATTTAAACTGCTCTAGCGACACTCCAACGTTATATCTGAGATGGCTTTGGTCATTCCCTCTGTGGCTGCATAACCGACCAAAAATGATTCTCCTCACCCCATGTATCTATGGCTACTTGCTCTGGAATGCACCGTATCAACTCACCCTTCAAAGCCTAACTAGACGGGTATACGTAAAGATAGAATTTCACTGCTGTTCTTCTGCTAACTACTGATTCTTTAGCTCAGGCAGAGCAGCTCCAGCCAGATTCAAACGTGCACAGACTGACTCTGCACAGAAAAGCAATGACAGGATGCAGAAACAAAAAGGAAACTTGGTAAGAATGACTCTCAAAAGAGGGCTGGCATTGGGCAACAAGATGTAGGGAGCTGCAAGAAAGATCATGTCAGCCCTTGAAAAATGGAAGACTATGGCCCCTTTAAGAGCCACAGCCACAACTAGAAGGATGCAAATGTGAGCCCTTCTTAAAGACCTCAAAACAGAGTATGTATGGAGGAAGTGCCAGAACAGGGATTTAAGAAAATGGAACAATAAGGGCTGAGGATGCTAACGTGTCCTGCGATGCCTACACAATAGGCAACTGACCAGAAATTTCCAAAATACAAGACCTATCTGTACATGAAGATCACAATGCAAGAAAAGCAGTGCCCGATCAGCACCTTACTAAGAACAGACATCCAAGAGTCTAGAGATGACACATGGACCAAATGCAAAGATGACATCAAGACCTGCAGAAGATTTAAGACACAGCAGAGTCTACACAGTCTAAACAACAAGACAGATATAGGCTGGAACTGCCCTGCCTGGTACACGCTAGCTTGGGGCTGAAAATTAAACCCCTCTCCAAACGTGTAACAAGGTGCACTCTTCCTGCACAACCCTCTACCCTATGCTAAATCCCTTCCCTGCCATTCTCAACATTCTGCCCTCTTCCCGGACCAAAACCACAGCCCCCTTAACTTTCTGAGGACCGAGGGCCTGAAGATATCCTTGGCAGAAAAAAACCAAACTGCATCAACTAACTGGAAAAATCCTGCACTCTCACATTGTCCTGGACTATAATCTGCAAAAAAAAAAAAAAACCAAAAACATACAGAAAACACAGTGCCAAGTCATCACACTGCTCACTGCCAACATCTTGTACTACACCCACTGCAAAACTGCCAAGGCATTCTGCTCACCTATTTGATGCCAATTCAAACATTGGATGCTGCAGTCATCATCACCTGGGGCACTTCAGGTAGACAGACAGAAAATTTACTATTGTGCTTCTGAGAAATCAGTCCCGTGCTCCATCTCTCTACTCCCCTGTTCACCTCAACTGCTCTTTGCATTCTAAAAGTGGACCACACAGCATCTACAAAACCAAAGGCCAATGCTCAATGGAGTTGCTGCGTACTACGGGGCTCTAACACACCTATTTGAACAACAACCTCCTCACCTCTCAGACCACACATCAGCAAGAAGCTTCACCCCCCTGAGGCTGCATTTGGCACCTGCCACAGAAAAAGCATGCTTTTGTACTATACTAAAGCACAGGCTGCCCCAAGCAACACCTATCTCCACTGCATTACCTTGACTGCTCAGATGCCCAGCTTGCCTCATCTTCTGTGGTTGTGTTGAGGCTTGAGCTCCACCTGGAATATACAAACAGCAAGGATGATTGTAACTTCATTGAACAAAACCAACACACGGTAACTGATCATACAGCCATGGTTACATTTCCCTACCAACACCACAGCCAACTCACCTCACTATGGCACACTAACTGCACACAACTCCATCCGTGCCCCTCGGCACACAGGTCAACCCGCTACGTCTGAAAAACACAACAGCAAAGAAGTCACCCTGACGCTCAGCAACGCCCTAAGAATTCCAAGACTCTACTGCACATTACAGCCAAGCAAAGCTAGTCCACAACCAAACCCAAACATTAATTGCCGCTCCCTTGACATTCAAACCCCTTCGCTACTGCTCCACTGGCTGCTCCCATGCAGTTTTGGTCACCCCCTCTGTGGCTCCAGAGACAAGCAGAAACTACCCTCCTCACCCGCCACACCTAGGGCTGCTGGTTCTGCAAATAAGGGATGCCCCTAGACCGCAATGTCTAGGCACGTCAAAACGTTAAGCACACAATCAGGCCACTATACCCCTGCTGATGCTTATCGCCTCCTCTACGCACCTGGCAGAGCAGCTCCAACCAGACACAAACACACACAGAACACCAATACACAAGACCGACGTCAGGAACCTGGAACAAAAGAAAAGAAACAGAAGACTAACTATCCCGGATGACGAGGCAGGCTGTAAAGCTGCAGCAGAAGACGACTGACCAGATGCTTCCAAAACACAAGAGCGATCCACACTTTAGAAATGTGAAGAAAGAAAAGCAGTGCTCCGTTGACACTGCCTTGATCAGTACAAGCATTTGGGACCCTAGACATGGCGCCCAAGGCATGCCTGCGATGCCCTGAGCACAAAAGATGACATCAAGACCTGCAGAAAATTTCAGACATGGCACGGTGACTACACAAACTAGACAACAACAGATACAGGCTGGAACTGCCCTGCCCATGCAGGGTTTGGGCTGAGAAGTAGACCCCTCTGCCTTCACCTGCCCAAAGAGGACTCCCTGCACAGCCTAGGCTACCTTCCAAACCCCTCCCTGCTAGCCCCATCCCACCTCCCGCTTCCCAACTCCCGTCTCTCAACTTAGCTTTCAGAGGGCCACGAATGAAGCTGTCCTTGGACAAAGCAGCTCAAATCACATCAGCTAACAGAAATAATCCTGCAGTCACTGGGTTCCTCTTCAGCATCTGCAAGAAAAATTAACAGAAAAACACAGTGCCAAAACACGAGACCAATCCAGGCTTTAGGAGCACAATGCAAGAAAAGCAGTGCCCAGTCGACAGTGCATTGATGAGTACGAGCATTCAGGACCCTAGATATGGTGCTCGAGGCATGTCCGGCATGCCGTAAAGGATCCCTCATTACAACGGGATGTGGCCAAGACTGGGAGGATGTATGTGAAAGGATCACCTTTTAAATGACTAAAGGCACAAGATGCATGGAAGAAGTCTCAGGTCAACAGGGATCCTTGAAAACATATGACTAACGATTGTGGCCGCCAACACAGGCTGCGAGGCCATGAGAAAAGATGGCTGACTAGAAACTTTGAAAATGTGAAGCCAATCCACACTTAGGTTATGATGCAAGAAGAACAGTGCCTAATTGGTATTGTACCCATGAGTACAGGCATTCAAGACCCTCGAGATGCTGCTCAAGTCATATGCTGCATTGCTTTAAAGCAAAGGGGACATCAAGGCTTAAGAAACGTAAAAGAGAAACAGAATATAAAGCACACAGCACAGACAAGCTGGAACGGCCCTGCCTGGAACATGCTAGCTTTGGGCTGAGAAGTAACACCCTCCAGCTCTCCCTGCCCAAAGGGGACACTTCCCGCACAGCCCTCTCCCCTAGGCTACTTTTAAAACCCCTCCCTGCCATCCCCAGCCTTCTCCCCTCTGTCATACCCCACCCCTGCCCCCGTCCCTCAACTTAGCTTTCAGACCACCAGGAGGCTTCCTCAGCAGAAAAAAAACTCCAAGAGCATCAGCTTCCTGGAATGATCCTACAGTTGCCAGGATCCACTTTGCAATCTACAAGAAAACTAAAATAGTGCCAACAGCCAGCATTGCACTGATCAATGTCACCACCTTACATGACAACTTGCTCTGCCTAACTGCCATGTCCTTCCACTCACTTGCTCCACAGCAGTTTTTATGTCAGATGCTGCAGCTGTTATCACCCAGGGTAATTAAATTAAGAGAATTACTCACACCTGTGAGAAGTCTGCCCCATGCTCCTTCTCCCTACTACCCAGCTCATCTCAAATGCTCTTCCCATTCCCAAGGTGGCCCACACAGTGCCTGCCAAACCAAAAGTAAATACTATGTTGCCAAAGAACACTTTGCTCTTCTAGACATACTCAACTTCCTCCTCACCATCAGCCCCACAATGATGAGAATAAGCCTGACTACCTCACCAGCACCCCGAAATTCTCTGCTATCTGCTTACCTCTCCTCCTCACCACTTAAGTTGTAGGACCAGTAGTGGTGATACCCAGGACAAAAGAAAGATGAGCCATGGAAATCCACATTTTAGGAAGTAACCAAACTTTAGTTGTAGGAGTGAACAAGAAGAACTTGAAAAAAATATTCTTATCAAAACCCAGTAAAGATTATTAACACAGAAGACATAAAAACACAGGACACTCACCACACAGCAATGGCGACTGGAATTACAGAGGCAGTCAGCCAATGAAAAACTCGCAACAGTGGGATTGACTACTCTAAGACCTAAATTGGAAACTCAATGACCGTAAAAAACCACAATGGATTAACAGGGACAAGGTAACAGCTGCTGTAAGCAATAATAGAGCAAACCTCACTGGTAAGTTCAGGAAAAATCCAAAACTCTACTAAATAAGGAAGGCTTGTGTGCCCACAGACCAGATGAAGAAGAGTTGCTCAGCTGCTAACTGTTACGAGCCAAAACAATATCCAATCTCTTCCCTGAGAAATGCAAGGGAAACAAGCGGCAGAATCCTGCACTGTAGATAGGCAGCAAGTCCATACCTTGAAGTAGCAAGGTCTCTGATATTCATAGGATCACCAGGTTGGAAAAGACCCATTGGATCATTGAGTCCAACTATTCTTATCAATCAATAAACAATGCCCCTCACCATCTCATCCACCCGTCCTTTAAACACCTCCAGGGAAGGTGACTCTACCACCTCCTTGGGCAGCCTTTGCCCATCCCCAATAACCCTTTCAGTGAAATATTTTTTCCTGATGTACAGCCTGAAGCTTCCTTGGCAGAGCTTAAGGCTATTCCCTCTTGTCCTGTCCCCTGTCCCTTGGGAGAAGAGGCCAGCTCCCTCCTCTCCACAACCTCCTTTCAGGTAGCTGCAGAGAGCAATGAGGTCTCCCCTCAGCCTCTTCTTCTCCAGGCTAAACACCCCCAGCTCTCTCAGCCACTCCTCATAAGGCTTGTTCACCAGCCCCCTCACCAGCTACATTACTCTTCTCTGGACATTCAGATGGATGGAGACAGGATGCACGCAAAGAAGTTAGTTGAGGAACACAATAAGTAAAAGGTATAAGGGAGCAGAGATCTCATAGCCCTAGAGATTACATTTCTTAGGATAACTAATACTTTTAAACTTGTGTCTCAACCTCATCATTACCTCATTGGCTACAGAGAGACTAGAACAACAGACATCTGAATGGCACTTGCATCTGACCACCAAACTGACCCAAGAAAGACTGATGAACCCATCTCCCTTTCCCCAAACCATTAAAGCCCTTTTCTACCCCTGAAGTATCAGAGAAGGAACCCTGCTCCTTCTTAACAGCACCTGCCCTATATTTTAACCCTCCTGACCCTTCTGTGTTGCTATTCCCTGGGAGCTGTGCTCCTGAGCCCTTCCCAGGGCTCCCCTGGCCCCTTCTATCTTCCACCAGCCCACAGACTCTACTTCCTACCCTAGGCCAACAAACTTCATTCCAGATTATTATCACCCACAAGGTGCCCATTACAAACTGCAGAGCCCCTAGGGCCAATACATTATGCCACACAGAATGAGGAACAACAACAAATCATCCCATAACCAAAAACTTGAGGCAAAGCACCCAGAAAAAAAATACAAAGAAGGATACCAAAAACATCTTGCCCCCTCCAACACCCAATCAAAAATAACTGACAAAAAAGCCCCATAGTTACACCTGTATGTGCTGCTTCGCCTGGACTCTTCCAAAGCTCATACCTCCAACAGATGCCTCTGCTTCTTTAGAAGAACAAAAAGAAAAAAAAAACTAAAAAAGCCAAAACCCACCACTTACCCAACTAGCTTAATCTGCCTAAAAGCTACAACGAATTGAAACAACAGCAAAACTCTAATCTCAAGGATAAACCACAACCTAAATGACCTCCAGAGGCAAGGCCTGTGGCTTATATACCCCCTGAGCCTTCCCGCCTACCACCTGTGACTGGGGTGTGGTGAAGCCCTCACAGGTATAAATAGTGCCTGAGGAGCAGCTGTGTTTTATTAACTCTGCCTTGCATTCTCAGCTAGAACAACACTACTACATGTCTGAAAGTATCCTTACAAGAAATAACAGTATGCGTGCTGTCACTGCAACATTGCTAGTTGTGACAGTGATGGGACTAGGTAACGAACATTTTAGAGCTGGACTTTTTGGTTCCTTTCATTTATCGTGCTGCTACAATTCCTGTTCCCAAGTATCCCTATACCCCTACTCTTTAATTTTTCTGTGCTCTTTTCTCTCTTTTTCCCCCCCCCCCCAGTCTTCAGTATCTGTTCTCTGCCTATACTATTTTTTTCATTTTCCATCTTTGTCCCAATCTGCGTTCCTCATTCTGTTCCCCCACAATTTTACTGGCTTGATCCTTGTAGCTTGTTCTTTTTCTGCACCTGCAAATGCCTTGCTTTTCTTTCTCTTTCTTTCTTTCTCTATTCCTTTGTATTGCTTACTGTTGCTGTTCCAGCTTTTCCATTCACTCTGAATCTTGACACTCCCCTTTACTTCTCTTGCTGTTTCTGAATTTTTGTGCTAGTCCCTGCTCTTTTTTATAATCCTCTGTCTGTCTGTAGGGCTCCTAGTTCCTCTAAAACAAGTCAGCTCTTTTTTATGTACACACATGGCCTTATGAGAAATGGCTCAGAAAGCTGGGGTTGTTTAACCTGGAGAAGTGGAGGCTGAGGGGAGACCTCATTGCTCTCTGCAACTACAAGGTCTACAAAGAAGGTCGGACAAGGGAAATGAAGGGCAAAGAAGGTGGGAGAAGGGCAAAGAAGGTGGGAGAAGATTGGAGAAGTTCAAAGAAGTTCGAAGAATATCGGAGAAGGTCAGAGAAGTTAAGAGTAGGTCAGAGAAGGTCGGATTAGGTCGGAGAAGGTCAGAGAATGTCAAAGGAGGTTGGAGAAGTTCAAAGAAGGTCGGAAAAGGTCAAAGGTGGTTGGAGAATTTCAAAGAAGTTCGTAGAATTTCAGAGAAGGTCAAAGAAGGTCAGAGAATTTCGGAGAAGGTCAAAGAAGCTCAGAGAAGGTCAAAGAAGGTTGGAGAAAGATAAAGAAGGTTGGAGAAGATTGGAGAAGGTCGAAGAAGGTAAAAGATGGTCGGAGAAGGTCAAAGAAATTTGAAGAAGGTTGGAGAATTTCGGAGAAGTTAGGAGAAGGTCAGATAAGGTCAAAAAAGCATGGAGAAGGTCGGAGAAAGTAAAAGAAGCTTGGAGAAGGTCGCAGAAGGTCAAAGAAGCTTGGAGAAGGCCTAAGAAGGTTGGAGAAAGATAAAGACAGTTGGAGAAGTTCAAAGGTGGTCGGAGAAGTTCAAAGGTGGTCGGAGAAGTTCAAAGGTGGTCGGAGAAAGATAAAGAAGCTCGGAGAAGGTTGGAGAAGCTCGGAGAAGGTCAAAGAAGGTTGGAGAAAGATAAAGACGGTTGGAGAAAATGGGAGAAGGTCGGAAAATGTCAAAGAAGGTCGGAAAATGTCAAAGAAGGTCAGAAAGGTCAGACAAGGTCGGAGAAGGTGGGAGAAGGTGGGAGAAGTTCGGAGAGGGTCAGATAAGTTAAAAGAAGGTCAGAGAAGGTCCGATAAGGTCGGAGAAGGTCGGAAAAGGTCAGAGAGGATCGGAGAAGGTCAGAGAAGATCAGAGAGGATCGGAGAAGGTCAAAGAAGGTCAGAGAAGGTCAAAGAAGGTCAGAGAGGGTCAAAGAAGGTCAGAGAGGGTCAAAGAAGGTCAGAGAGGGTCAAAGAAGTTTGGAGAAGGTCGGAGAAGGTCGCAGAAGGACAAAGGATTAGGAGAAGTTTGGGGAAGGTCAAAGAAGCCAGGAGAAGGTCAAAGAAAGTTGGAGAAGTATAAAGAGGGTCAGAGAAGATCAGAGAAGTTCAGAGAAGGTCAAAGATGGTCGGGGAAGTCAGAGCGTGTCTACAGCGACCTCATTGTCGTTTAGAAAGTCTGTGTTGCCTGTGTCTATAGCGACCTCACGGTCGTCTGTGTCTATAGTGACCTCACTGACGTTTAGAAAGTCTGTGTCATCTGTGTCTACAGTGACCTCACTGTCGTCCATAAGGTCTTTGTCGTCTCTGTCTACAGCGACCTCATTGAGGTTTAGAAAGTCTGTGTCGTCTGTGTCATCATTGTCTATAGTGACCTCACTGACGTTTAGAAAGTCTGTGTCGTCATTACATTTAGTGACCTCATTGACATTTAGAAAGTCTGTGTCATCATTACATTTAGTGACCTCATTGAGGCTTAGAAAGTCTGTGTCGTCTGTGTCTATAGCGACCTCATTGAGGTTTAGAAAGTCTGTGTCGTCTGTGTCTATAGCGACCTCATTGAGGTTTAGAAAGTCTGTGTCGCCTGTGTCTACAGCGACCTCATTGACGTTTAGAAAGTCTGTGTCGTCTGTGTCTACAGTGACCTCATTGAGGTTTAGAAATTCTGTGTCGTCTGTGTCTACAGCGACCTCATTGAGGTTTAGAAAGTCTGGGTCGTCTGGGTCATCTGTGTCTATAGCAACCTCATTGAGGTTTAGAAAGTCTGTGTCGTCTGTGTCTATAGCGACCTCATTGAGGTTTAGAAAGTCTGTGTCGTCTGTGTCTACAGCGACCTCATTGAGCAATTCGGAGAAGGTCAGAGAAGGTCGAAGAAGGTCGGAAAAGGTCAAAGAAGGTCGGAAAAGGTCAAAGAAGGTCGGAGAAGGTCAGAGAGGGTCGGAGAAGGTCAGAGAGGGTCGGAGAAGGTCGGAGAGGGTCGGAGAAGGTCGGAGAAGTTTGGAGAAGGTCGGAGAAGTTTGGAGAAGGTCGCAGAAGGACAAAGGATTAGGAGAAGTTTGGAGAAGGTCAAAGAAGCCAGGAGAAGGTCAAAGAAAGTTGGAGAAGTATAAAGAGGGTCAGAGAAGATCAGAGAAGTTCAGAGAAGGTCAAAGATGGTCGGGGAAGTCAGAGCGTGTCTACAGCGACCTCATTGTCATTTAGAAAGTCTGTGTCGCCTGTGTCTACAGCGACCTTACTGTCGTTTAGAAAGTCTGTGTTGCCTGTCTGTAGCGACCTCACTGTCATCTGTGTCTATAGTGACCTCATTGATGTTTAGAAATTCTGTGTCGTCTGTGTTCACAGCGACCTCACTGAGGTTTAGAAAGTCTGGGTCGTCTGTGTCTACAGCGACCTCACTGTCGTTTAGAAAGTCTGTGTTTTCTGTGTCTACAGCGACCTCATTGAGGTTTAGAATGTCTGTGTCGTCTGTGTCATCACTGTCTATAGCGACCTCACTGATGTTTAGAAAATCTGTGTCGTCACTGTCTATAGGGACCTCATTGATATTTAGAACGTCTGTGTCGTCATTAAATTTAGTGACCTCATTGAGGTTTAGAAAGTCTGTGTCATCTGTGTCTATAGCGACCTCATTGAGGTTTAGAAAGTCTGTGTCGTCTGTGTCTACAGCGACCTCATTGAGCAATTCGGAGAAGGTCGGAGAAGGTCGGAGAAGGTCGGAGAAGGTCGGAGAAGGTCAAAGAAGGTCGGAGAAGGTCAAAGAAGGTCGGAGAAGGTCGGAAAAGATCAAAGAGGTTCAGAGAAGGTCAAAGAAGTTTGGAGAAAATCAAAGAAGTTCTAAGAAGGTCAGAGAAGGAAGGAGATATTTGGAGAAAGTCAAAGAATATCGGAAAAGGTCAGAGAAGTTTGGAGAAGGTCAAAGAACATCGGAGAAGATCTGAGAAGGTCAAAGAATGTCGGAGAAGGTAAAAGAAGGTCGGAAAATGTCGAAGAAGTTCAGAGAATGTCAAAGAAGTCAGAGAAGTTTAGAGAAGGTTGGAGAAGTTCGTAGAAGGACAGAGAAGGTCGGAGAAGCTAAAGGAAGTTCAGAGAAGGTAGTAGAATTCAGAGAAGTTCGAAATAGATCAGATAATTTTGGAGAAGTTCGGAGAAAGTCAAAGAAGGTGGGAGAAGGGCAAAGACCAGTGGAAAAAGGAGGAGAATATCAGAGAAGGGCAAAGACGGGTGGAGAAGGGCAAAGACGGGCGGAGAAGTGTGGAGAATATACGAGAAGTGCAAAGATGGGCGGAGAAGGGCAATAATGGGTGGAGAAGGGTAACCATGGGCAGAGAAGGTCAAAAACAGGTGGAGAAGGGTGGAGAATATTGGAGAAGTGCAGACAAGGGCAAAGACGAGCAGAGAAGGGCAAAGACGGGCGGAGAGGGACGGAGAATATTGGAGAAGTGCAAAGAAGGGCAAAGATGGGAGGAGAAGGACAAAGACGGGCTGAGAAGAGCAAAGATGGTAGGAGAAGGACGGAGAATATTGGAGAAGGGCAAAGATGGGCGGAGAAGGGCAAAGGGGCTGAGAAGGGCAGAGATTATCGGAGAATTTCAAAGGAGGCAAAGAGGAGCGGAGAAGGGCAAAGGGGGCGAAGAAGGGCAAAGATAGGCGGAGAAGGGCAGAGAATATCAGAGAAGTGCAAAGATGGGAAAAGACGTACAGAGAAGGGATAAGACGTGCAGAGAAGTGCGGAAAATAATGGAGAAATGCAAAGATGGGCAAAGAGTTTAGGGGAAGGGCAAAGACAGGCAGAGAAGTGTGTACAATATTGGAGAAGTTCAAAGAAAAGTAGAGACGGGCGTAGAAGGGCAGAGATGGGCGGAGAAGGGCGGAGAATATTGGAGAAGGGCAAAGATGGGCGGAGAAGGGCAAAGATGGGCGGAGAAGGGCAAAGATGGGCGGAGAAGGGCAAAGATGGGTGGAGAATATCGGAGAAGTGCAAAGAAAGACAACGACGGGCGGAGAAGGCCTAAGACGGGCAGAGAAGGGCAAAGAAGTGTGGAGAAGGGCAAAGTTGGGCAGAGAAGTTAAGAAAAGGGCAAAGAAGGGCAAAGACGGGTGGAGAAGGGAGGAGAACATCGGACAAGTGCAAACAAGGGCAAAGAGGGGCGGAGAAGGGCAAAGAGGGGCGGAGAAGGGCAAAGATGGGCGGATAATATCGGAGAAGTGCAAAGCAGTGCAAAGATGGGAGGAAAAGGGGAAAGGCAGGCTGAGAAGGGCAAAGATGGGAGGAGAAGGACGGAGAATATCGAAGAAGGGCAAAGAAAGGAGGAGAAGGGCAAGGACGGGCGGAGAAGGGCAAAGACGGGCGGAGAAGGGCAAAGAGGGTCAGATAAGTTAAAAGAAAGTCAGAGAAGGTCAGAGAAGGTCAAATAAGTACGGAGTAGTTCGGAGAATGTCAGAGAAGTTCAAAGAATGTTGGAGAAGGTTGGAGAAGGATAGAGAAGCTCAAAGAAATTCAGAGAATTTCAAAAGTTGTTGAAGAAGTTTGGAGAAGGTCGGAGAAGATCAAGGAAGGTCAGAGAATTTCAAAGGCGTTCGGAGAAAGTCGGAGGAGTTCATAGAAGGTTGGAGAATGTCAAATAATTTTGGAGAAGGTCAAAGAAGTTCGGAGAAAGTCCAAGAAGGTCAGAGAAGTTCGGAGAAGGTCAAAGAAGGTCTGACAAGGTCAAAGAAGGTCAGAGAAGATGAAAGAAACTCGAAGAAAGTGGTAGGAAGTCAAAGAAGTTCAGAGAATATCAAAGAAGGTCGGAGAAATTTGTAGAAGTACAAAGAACATCGGAAAAGGTCAGAGAAGTTTTGAGAAGGTCAAAGAACACCAGAGAAGATCCGAGAAGGTCTAAGAATGTCGGAGAAGGTAAAAGAAGTTTGGAAAAGGTCAAAGAAGTTCAGAGAATGTCAAAAAAGTTGGAGAAGTTCGAAGAAGGTTGGAGAAGTTCGTAGAAGGACAGAGAAGGTCGGAGAAGGCAAAGGAAGTTCAGAGAAGGCTGTAGAATTCAGAGAAGATCAAAAAAGATCAGATAATTTCAGAGAAGTTCAGAGAAAGTCAAAGAAGGTGGGAGCAGGGCAAAAATGAGAGGAGAAGGGCAAAAACTGGTGGAGAAAGGAGGAGAATATTGGAGAAGGGCAAAGGGGTGCGGAGAAGGGCAAAGGGGTGCGGAGAAGGGCAAAGACGGGTGGAGAAGGGTGGAGAATATCAGAGAAGTGCAAAGATGTGCAAAGACGGGCGGAGAAGGGCAAAGACGGGCGGAGAAGGGCAAAGACGGGCGGAGAAGGGCAAAGAGTGTCAGATAAGTTAAAAGAAAGTCAGAGAAGGTCAGAGAAGGTCAAATAAGTACGGAGTAGGTCGGAGAAAGTCAGAGAAGTTCAAAGAATGTTGGAGAAGGTCGGAGAAGGACAGAGAAGCTCAAAGAAATTCAGAGAATTTCAAAAGTTGTTGAAGAAGTTTGGAGAAGGTCAGAGAAGATCAAGGAAGGTCAGAGAATTTCAAAGGCATTCGGAGAAGGTCAGAGGAGTTCATAGAAGTTTGGAGAATGTCAAAGAATTTTGGAGAAGGTCAAAGAAGTTCGGAGAAAGTCCAAGAAGGTCAGAGAAGTTCGGAGAAGTTCGGAGAAGGTCAAAGAAGGTCTGACAAGGTCAAAGAAGGTCAGAGAAGGTGAAAGAAATTCGAAGAAAGCAGTAGGAAGTCAAAGAAGTTCAGAGAATATCAAAGAAGGTCGGAGAAGGTCAGAGAAATTTGTAGAAGGTCAAAGAACATCGGAAAAGGTCAGAGAAGTTTGGAGAAGGTCAAAGAATATCAGAGAAGATCCGAGAAGGTCAAAGAATGTCAGAGAAGGTAACAGAAGGTCAGAAAATGTCAAAGACGTTCAGAGAATGTCAAAAAAGTCGGAGAAGTTCGAAGAAGGTCGGAGAAGTTCGTAGAAGGACAGAGAAGGTCGGAGAAGGCAAAGGAAGTTCAGAGAAGGCTGTAGAATTCAGAGAAGATCAAAAAAGATCAGATAATTTCAGAGAAGTTCAGAGAAAGTCAAAGAAGGTGGGAGCAGGGCAAAAACGGGAGGAGAAGGGCAAAGATTGGTGGAGAAAGGAGGAGAATATTGGAGAAGGGCAAAGGGGTGCGGAGAATGGCAAAGGGGTGTGGAGAAGGGCAAAGACGGGTGGAGAAGGGTGGAGAATATCAGAGAAGTGCAAAGATGTGCAAAGACGGGCAGAGAAAGGCAAAGACGGGCTGAGAAGTGTGGAAAACACCGGAGAAGGGCAAGGACAGGCGGAGAAGGGCAAAGACGGGTGAAGAAATGAGGAGAATACTGGAGAAGGGCACAGACGGGCGGAGAAGGGCACAGACGGGCGGAGAAGGGCAAAGACGGGCGGAGAAGGGCAAAGACGGGCGGAGAAGGGCAAAGGAAGACGGAGAGTGGCAAAGACGGGCGGAGAAGGGCAAAGTCGGGCGGAGAATTGTGGAGAATATAGGAGAAGGGCAAAGACAGCTGGAGAAGGGCAGAGAATATTGGAGAAGGGCAAAGCTAAGCAAAGAAAAGGGTAGAAGTGCAAAGACGGGCGGAGAAGTGTGGAGAATATCGAAGAAGTGCAAAGATGGGCAAAGACGGGCGGAGAAGGGCAAAGACGGGCGGAGAAGTTCAAAAGCGGGCAGAGAAGTGTGGAGAATATCGGAGAAGGGCAAAGATGGGCGGAGAAGGGCAAAGGGGTGCGGAGAAGGGCAAAGACGGGTGGAGTAGGGCGGAAAATATCAGAGAAGTGCAAAGATGTGCAAAGACGGGCAGAGAAAGGCAAAGACGGGCTGAGAAATGTGGAGAACAACGGAAAAGGGCAAGGACAGGTGGAGAACAGCAAAAACGGGGGGAGAAGGGCAAAGACGGGTGAAGAAATGAGGAGAATACTGAAGAAGGGCAAAGGGGGGCGGAGAAGGGCAAAGACGGGTGAAGAAATGAGGAGAATACTGGAGAAGGGCAAAGGGGGGCGGAGACGGGCAGAGAAGGGCAAAGACGGGTGGAGAAGGGCAAAGACGGGCGGAGAAGGGCAAAGACGGGCGGACAAGGGCAAAGTAGGATGGAGGAGGGCAAAGACAGGCAGAGAAGTTCAAAAGCGGGCAGAGAAGTGTGGAGAATATCGGAGAAGGGCAAAGATGGGCGGAGAAGGGCAATAACGGGCGGAGAAGGGCAGAGAATATTGGAGAAGGGCAAAGATGGGCAAAGAAAAGGGTAGAAGGGCAAAGATTTGCAAAGATATGTGAGAAGGGCAAAGATGGACGGAGAAAGGCAGAGAATATTGGAGAAGGGCAAAGATGGGCAAAGAAAAGGGTAGAAGGGTAAAGACGGGCGGAGAAGTGTGGAGAGTATCGGAGAAGAGGAAAGATGGGAAAAGACGGGTGAGAAGGGCAAAGATGGATGGAGAAGGGCAAAGTCGGGCGGAGAATTGTGGAGAATATTGGAGAAGTGCAAAGATGGGCAAAGACGGGTGGAGAAGGGCAAGGACAGGCAAAGAAGGGAGGAGAATATCGGAGAAGTGCAAAGAAGGGAGGAGAATATCGGAGAAGTGCAAAGAAGGGCAAAGACAGGGGGAGAAGGGCAAAGACGGGGGGAGAAGGGCAAAGACGGGGGGAGAAGGGCAAAGAAGGGGGAGAAGGGCAAAAACAGGGGGAGAAGGGCAAAGGGGTGCGGAGAAGGGCAAAGACGGGTGGAGAAGGGCGGAGAATATCAGAGAAGTGCAAAGACGGGCGGAGATTGGCAAAGACGGGCGGAGAAGGGTGGAGAATATTGGAGAAGCGCAAAGATGGGCAAAGACGGGCGGAGAAGTGCAAAGACGGGCGGAGAAGGGCAAAGACAGGCGGAGAAGTGCAGAGAATATTGGAGAAGGGCAAAGATGGGCAAAGAAAAGGGTAGAAGGGCAAAGATGGGCAAAGATGGTTGAGAAGGGCAAAGATGGACGGAGAAAGGCAAAGTCGGGTGGAGAACTGTGGAGAATATAGGAGAAGGGCAAAGGGGTGCGGAGAAGGGCAAAGGGGTGCGGAGAAGGGCAAAGGGGTGCGGAGAAGGGCGGAAAATATCAGAGAAGTGCAAAGATGTGCAAAGATGGGCAGAGAAAGGCAAAGACGGGCTGAGAAGTGTGGAGAACAACGGAAAAGGGCAAGGACAGGTGGAGAACAGCAAAAACGGGGGGAGAAGGGCAAAGACGGGTGAAGAAATGAGGAGAATACTGGAGAAGGGCAAAGGGGGGCGGAGAAGGGCAAAGACGGGCAAAGATGGGCGGAGAAGGGCAAAGATGGGCGGAGAAGGGCAAAGATGGGCGGAGAAGGGCAAAGATGGGCGGAGAAGGGCAAAGACAGGCAGAGATTGGCAAAGACGGGTGGAGAAGGGTGGAGAATATTGGAGAAGTGCAAAGATGGGCAAAGACAGGCGGAGAAGTGCAAAGACGGGCGGAGAAATGAGGAGAATACTGGAGAAGGGCAAAGACGGGCGGAGAAGGGCAAAGACGGGCGGAGAAGGGCAAAGACGGGCGGAGAAGGGCAAAGACGGGCGGAGAAGGGCAAAGACGGGCGGACAAGGGCAAAGTAGGATGGAGGAGGGCAAAGACAGGCAGAGAAGTTCAAAAGCGGGCAGAGAAGTGTGGAGAATATCGGAGAAGGGCAAAGATGGGCGGAGAAGGGCAATAACGGGCGGAGAAGGGCAGAGAATATTGGAGAAGGGCAAAGATGGGCAAAGAAAAGGGTAGAAGGGCAAAGATGGGCAAAGATATGTGAGAAGGGCAAAGATGGACGGAGAAAGGCAAAGTCGGGTGGAGAACTGTGGAGAATATAGGAGAAGGGCAAAGAGGGGCAGAGAAGGGCAAAGAGGGGCGGAGAAGGTCAAAAGCAGGCGAAGAAATGTGGAGAATATCGGAGAAGGGCAAAGATGGGCGGAGAAGGGTAATAACGGGCGGAGAAGGGCAGAGAATATTTGAGAAGTGGAAAGAGGGGTAAAGACGGGTGAAAAAAACAAAGACTGGTGGAGAAGGGTAAAGAAGGGCGGAGAAGTGCAAAGAAAGGCGGAGAAAGGGTGGAGAATATCAGGGAAGTGGAAAGATGGGCAAAGACGGGCGGAAAATGGCAAAGACGGGCGGAAAATGGCAAAGACGGGCGGAGAATGGCAAAGGAAGGCGGAGAGTGGCAAAGACGGGTGGAGAAGGGCAAAGATGGACGGAGGAGGGCAGAGAATATTGGAGAAGGGCAAAGATGGGCAAAGAAAAGGGTAGAAGGGCAAAGATTTGCAAAGATATGTGAGAAGGGCAAAGATTTGCAAAGATATGTGAGAAGGGCAAAGATGGACGGAGAAAGGCAGAGAATATTGGAGAAGGGCAAAGATGGGCAAAGAAAAGGGTAGAAGGGTAAAGACAGGCGGAGAAGTGTGGAGAGTATCGGAGAAGAGGAAAGATGGGAAAAGACGGGTGAGAAGGGCAAAGATGGATGGAGAAGGGCAAAGTCGGGCGGAGAATTGTGGAGAATATTGGAGAAGTGCAAAGATGGGCAAAGACGGGCGGAGAAGGGAAAACATGAGGGGAGAAGGGCAAAGACGGGCAGAGAAGGGTGGAGAATATCGGAGAAGTGCAAAGATGGGCAAAGACGGGTGGAGAAGGGCAAGGACAGGCAAAGAAGGGAGGAGAATATCGGAGAAGTGCAAAGAAGGGCAAAGACAGGCGGAGAAGGGCAAAGACGGGGGGAGAAGGGCAAAGACGGGGGGAGAAGGGCAAAGACGGGGGGAGAAGGGCAAAGACGGGGGGAGAAGGGCAAAGACGGGGGGAGAAGGGCAAAGGGGTGTGGAGAAGGGCAAAGGGGTGTGGAGAAGGGCAAAGGGGTGTGGAGAAGGGCGGAGAATATCAGAGAAGTGCAAAGATGGGCAGAGAAAGGCAAAGACGGGCTGAGAAGTGTGGAGAACAACGGAAAAGGGCAAGGACAGGCGGAGAACAGCCAAAACGGGTGGAGAAGGGCAAAGACGGGTGAAGAAATGAGGAGAATACTGGAGAAGGGCAAAGGGGGGCGGAGAAGGGCAAAGACGGGTGAAGAAATGAGGAGAATACTGGAGAAGGGCAAAGGGGGGCGGAGAAGGGCAAAGACGGGCAAAGACGGGCGGAGAAGTGCAAAGACGGGCGGAGAAGTGCAAAGACGGGCGGAGAAATGAGGAGAATACTGGAGAAGGGCAAAGACGGGCGGAGAAGGGCAAAGACGGGCGGAGAAGGGCAAAGACGGGCGGAGAAGGGCAAAGACGGGCGGAGAAGGGCAAAGACGGGCGGAGAAGGGCAAAGACGGGCGGAGAAGGGCAAAGTAGGATGGAGGAGGGCAAAGACAGGCAGAGAAGTTCAAAAGCGGGCAGAGAAGTGTGGAGAATATCGGAGAAGGGCAAAGATGGGCGGAGAAGGGCAATAACGGGCGGAGAAGGGCAGAGAATATTGGAGAAGGGCAAAGATGGGCAAAGAAAAGGGTAGAAGGGCAAAGATGGGCAAAGATATGTGAGAAGGGCAAAGAGGGGCGGAGAAGGGCAAAGGGGGCGGAGAAGGGCAAAGAGGGGCGGAGAAGGGCAAAGAGGGGCGGAGAAGGGCAAAGAGGGGCGGAGAAGGGCAAAAGCGGGCGAAGAAGTGTGGAGAATATCGGAGAAGGGCAAAGATGGGCGGAGAAGGGTAATAACGGGCGGAGAAGGGCAGAGAATATTTGAGAAGTGGAAAGAGGGGTAAAGACGGGTGAAAAAAACAAAGACTGGTGGAGAAGGGTAAAGAAGGGCGGAGAAGTGCAAAGAAAGGCGGAGAAGGGAGGAGAATATCAGGGAAGTGGAAAGATGGGCAAAGACAGGCGGAGAAGGGCAAAGACGGGCAGAGATTGGCAAAGACGGGCGGAGAAGGGTGGAGAATATTGGAGAAGCGCAAAGATGTGCAAAGACGGGCGGAGAAGTGCAAAGACGGGCGGAGAAGAGTGGATAATATCGGAGAAAGGCAAGGACGGGCGGAGAAGGGCAAGGACGGGCAGAGAAGGGCAAGGACGGGTCGAGAAAGGAAAACATAAGGGGATAAGGGCAAAAACGGGCAGAGAAGGGTGGAGAATATCGGAGAAGTGCAAAGATGGGCAAAGATTGGCGGAGAAGGGCAAAGATGGGCGGAGAAGTGTGGAGAATACCGGAGAAGGGAAAAGACGGTCAGAGATGGGCAAAGACAGGCGGAGAATTTCAAGGACGGGCAGAGAAGGGCAAAGACAGGCGGAGAATTGCAAAGACGGGTGGAGAAAGGCAAAGACAGGCAGAGAATTGAGGAGAACAGTGGAGAAGGGCAAAGCGGGTGGAGAAGGGCAAAGACGGTCGGACAAGTGCAAAGACGGGCGGAGAAGTGCAAAGACGGGTGGAGAAGTGCAAAGACGGGCGGAGAAATTAGGAGAATACTGGAGAAGGGCAAAGACGGGCGGAGAAGGGCAAAGACGGGCGGAGAAGGGCAAAGACGGGCGGAGAAGGGCAAAGACGGGCGGAGAAGGGCAAAGACGGGCGGAGAAGGGCAAAGACGGGCGGACAAGGCCAAAGACGGGTGGAGAATTGCGTAGAGTACCAGAGAAAAGTAAAGGCAGGCAGAGAAGGGCAAAGAAGTGCGGAGAGTGGCAAGATAGTGTGGAGAGTGGCAAAGACGGGCGGAGAAGGGCAAAGACGGGCGGAGAAGGGCAAAGACGGGCGGAGAAGGGCAAAGACAGGTGGACAATTGAAAAGACATGCGGAAAAAGCAAAGACGGGTGCACAAGTGCAAAGACGGGCGGAGAACGGCAAAGAAGGGCAGACAAGTGCAAAGATGGGCGGAGAAGGGCAAAGACAGAATCACAGAACAACCAGGTTGCAAGACCCACGGGATCATCGAGTCCAACCGTTCCCATCAAACACTAAACCATATCCCTCAGCACCTCGTCCACCCGTGCCTTAAACACCTCCAGGGAAGGTGACTCAACCACCTCCCTGGGCAGCCTGTTCCAGTGCCCAATGACCTTTTCTGTAAAGAATTTTTTCCTAATGTCCAGCCTAAATCTCCCCTGGCGGAGCTTGAGGCCATTCCCTCTTGTCCTGTCCCCTGTCACTTGGAAGAAGAGGCCAGCACCCTCCTCTCTACCACCTCCTTTCAGGTAGTTGTAGAGAGCAATGAGGTCACCCCTCAGCCTCCTCTTCTCCAGGCTAAACAACCCCAGCTCTCTCAGCCGCTCCTCATAAGGCCTGCTCTCCAGCCCTTTCACCAGCTTTGTTGCACTTCTCTGGACTTGTTCCAGAGCCTCAACATCCTTCTTATTGTGAGGGGCCCAGAACTGAACACAGTATTCTAGGAGCGGTCTCACCAGTGCCGAGTACAGAGGGAGGATAACCTCCCTGGACCTGCTGGTCACGCCGTTTCTGATACAAGCCAAGATGCCATTGGCCTTCCTGGCCACCTGGGCACACTGCTGACTCATGTTCAGTCACTGTCAACCAACACACCCAGGTCCGTCTCCTCTAGGCAGCTTTCTAGACAGACTTCTCCTAGTCTGTAGCACTGCATAGGGTTGTTGTGCCCCAAGTGCAGGACTCGGCATTTGGCCTTGTTAAACCTCATGCCATTGGACTCTGCCCAGCGGTCCAGCCTGTTCAGATCCCTTTGCAGAGCCTCCCGACCCTCCAGCAGATCGACACTTCCACCCAGCTTAGTGTCGTCCGCAAACTTGCTAAGGGTGCACTCGATGCCTTCATCCAGATCATTGATGAAGACATTGAACAGGGCTGGACCCAGCACTGAGCCCTGGGGAACCCCACTTGTCACCGGCCTCCAGCTGGATTTCAGACCATTTACCACCACTCTCTGGGCCCGGCCAGCCAACCAGTTTTCCACCCAGGAGAGTGTGCGCCTGTCCAGGCCAGAGGCTGACAGTTTCTCAAGCAGAATGCTGTGAGAAACTGTGTCAAAGGCTTTACTGAAGTCCAGGAAGACCACATCCACAGCCTTTCCCTCATCCAGCAGCCGAGTCACTTTGTCATAGAAGGCAATCAGATTAGTCTGGCAAGACCTGCCTTTTGTGAACCCATGTTGACTGGGCCTGATCACCCCGTTCTCTTGCATGTGCTTCATGAGAGCACTCAAGATCACCTGCTCCATGACTTTCTCTGGCAAAGACGGTCTGACAAAGGCAAAAACAGGCGGACAAGAACAAAGACGGGGGTAGAAGGGCAAAGAAAGTCAGAGAGTGGCAAGATAGTGCGGAGAGTTGCAAAGAAATGCGGAGAGTGGCAAAGAAGTGCGGAGAGTGGCAAAGAAGTGCGGAGAGTGGCAAAGATGGGCGGAGAAGGGCAAAGACAGGCAGAGAAGGGCAAAGATGGGCAGAGAAGGGCAAAGACGGGCAGAGAAGGGCAAAGACGGGCAGAGAAGGGCAAAGACGGGCAGAGAAGGGCAAAGATGAGCAGAGAAGGGCAAAGAGACGTAGAGAAGGACAAAGACTGGCAGAGAAGGACAAAGACTGGCAGAGAAGGGCAAAGACTGCCAGAGAAGGACAAAGACGGTCAGAGAAGGGCAAAGACAGTCTCAAAAGTGCAAAGACAGGGGGAGAAAGGCACAGGCGGGCGGATAATGTCAAAGACGGGGGGAGAAGTGCTGAGAATAACCGAGAAGGGCAAAGATGGGCGGAGAAGGGTAAATATAGGAGGAGAAGGCAAATACAGGCGGAAGAAGTCAAAGATGGGTTGAGGAGGACAAAGAGGGGCGGATGAGGGCAAAGACGGGCAAAAAAAAGGCAAAGACGGGCAGAGGAGGGCAAAGACGGGCGGAGGAGGGCAAAGACGGGCGGAGGAGGGCAAAGATGGGCGGAGGAGTGCAAAGATGGGCGGACGAGGGCAAAGAGGGGTGGAGGAGGGCAAAGACGGGCGGAGAAGGGCAAAGAAGGGCGGAGAAGGGCAAAGACAGGCGGAGGAGGGCAAAGACGGGCGGAGGAGGGCAAAGACAGGCGGAGATGTGTGGAGAATTACGGAGAAGGGAAAAGACGGGCAGAGAAGAACAAAGATGGGTGGAGGAAAGCAGAGAGAACCGGAGAAGGGAAAAGACGGGCAGAGAAGAACAAAGATGGGTGGAGGAAAGCAGAGAGAACCGGAGAAGGGCAAAGAAGTGCGGAGAGTGGGAAAGACGGGTGGAGAATTGCAAAGACGGGCAGACGAGGGCAAAGATGGGTGGAGAAGGGCAAAGATGGGCGGACGAGGGCAAAGACTGGCGGACGAGGGCAAAGACTTGTAGACGAGGGCAAAGACGGGCGGACGAGGGAAAAGATTGGTGGACGAGGGAAAAGACGGGCGGACAAGGGCAAATGTGGGCGAAGAAGGGCAAAGAGGAGAGGGAAGGGCAAAGACGAGCGGGAAGGGCAAAGACGAGCGGAGGAAGGCTGAGAGAACCGGAGATTGGCAAAGAAGTGCGGAGAGAGGCAAAGAAGTGCGGAGAGTGGCAAGGAAGTTCGGAGAGTGGCAAAGACGGGCGGACAGCGGCAAAGATGGGCGGACAACGGCAAAGACGGGTGGACAAAGGCAAAGACGGGCGGAGAAGGGCAAAGACAGGTGGAGAAGGGTAAAGACGAACGGACGAGGGCAAAGACGGGCGGACGAGGGAAAAGATGGGCGGACGAGGGAAAAGACATGCGGACGAGGGAAGAGACGGGTGGATGAGGGAAGAGACGGGCGGACGAGGGAAGAGACGGGCGGACGAGGGAAGAGACGGGCGGACGAGGGAAGAGACGGGCGGACAAGGGAACAAAGGCGTGGAGAAGTGCACAGACAGGCGAAGAAAAGCAAAGACGGGCTGAGAAGGGCAAAGATGGTCTCACAAGTGCAAAGACGGGGGGAGATAAACAAAGACGGGCGGAGAATTCCAAAGACGGGCGACAAGTGCTGAGAACAACCGAGAAGGGCAAAGACGGGTGGGGAAAGATGGAGAATACCGAAGAAGGGCACAGAGAGACGGAGAAGGGCAAATATGGGAGGAGAAGGCAAATACGGGCGGAAGAGGGCAAAGACGGGTGGAGGAGGGCAAAGAGGGGCAGATGAGGGCAAAGACGGGCAAAGAAAGGCAAAGAAGGACGGAGGAGGGCAAAGACGGGTGGAGGAGGGCAAAGACAGGCAGAGAATATCAGAGAATACCGTAGAAGAGCAAAGGAGGGTGGAGAAGGTCAGAGAATACCGGAGAAGGGCAAAGAAGGGCGTAGAAGCGCAAAGAAGTGCAAAGAGGGGCGGAGAAGGGCAAAGACGAGCGGAGAAGGGCAAAGACGGGGGGAGAAGGGCAAAGACGGGCGGAGAAGGGCAAAGACAGGGGGAGAAGGGCAAAGACGGGCGGACAACGGCAAAGACAGGCAGACAAGGGCAAAGACGGGTGGACAAGGGGAAAGACGGTTGGACAAGGGCAAAGACGGGCGGACGATGGCAAAGACGGGTGGACAAGAGCAAAGACGGGCAGACAAGGGCACAAACGGGTGGAGAAGAGCACAGACGGGCAAAGAAGAGCAAAGACGGGCTGAGAAAGGCAAAGATGGTCTCACAAGTTAAAAGAAGGAGAAGGGCAAAGAGGGTTGAAGAAGTGCTGGGAATAACCGAGAAAGGCAAAGACAGGTGGAGAAAGATGGAGAACACCGAAGAAGGGCACAGAGAGACGGAGAAGGGCAAATATGGGAGGAGAAGGCAAATACGGGCGGAAGAGGACAAAGACGGGTGGAGGAGGGCAAAGAGAAGCGGATGAGGGCAAAGACGGGCAAAGAAAGGCAAAGACGGGCGGAGGAGGGCAAAGACGGGCGGAGGAGGGAAAAGACGGGCGGAAGAGGGCAAAGACTGGCGGAATAAGGCAAAGACGGGCGGAGAAGGGCAAAGACGAGGGGAGAAGGGCAAAGACGGGCGGAGAAGGGCAAAGACGGGTGGACAAGGACAAAGATGGGTGGAGAAGGGCAAAGACGGGCAGAGAAGTGCAAAGACGGGTAGAGAAGTGCAAAGACGGGCAGAGAAGGGCAAAGACGGGCAGAGAAGGGCAAAGACAGACGGAGAAGGGCAAAGACAGACGGAGAAGGACAAAGACGGATGGAGAAATGCAAAGAATGGAAGAGAAGTGCAAAGAGGGTTGGACAACGGCAAAGACGGGCATACAACCGCAAAGACCAGAGGACAGGGGCAAAGACGGGCGGAGAAGTGCAAAGACCGATGGACAGGTGCCAAGAGGGGCAGACATGAGCAAAGACGGGAGCAGAAGGTCAAAGATGTGCGGAGAATGGCAAAGACGGGCGGACAAGGGCAAAGACAGGCGGACCAGTGCCATGAGGGATGGAAAAAGGCATAGACGGGCGGAGAATGGCAAAGACGGGTGGACAAGAGCAAATGCGGTCGGAGAAGGGCAAATACAGGCAGAGGAGGCCAAAGACAGGTGGAGGAGGCAAAAGACGGGTGGAGGAGGCCAAAGACGGGTGGAGAATTTCGGGTAATACCGGAGACTTGCAGAGAATACCGGAGGAGGGCATAGACCGTTGGAGAAGGGCAATACGGGCGGAAAAGGGCAAAGATGGGCAGAGAACTGCGGA
The DNA here is from genome assembly GCF_032191515.1 of Phaenicophaeus curvirostris. Classification (NCBI taxonomy): domain Eukaryota; kingdom Metazoa; phylum Chordata; class Aves; order Cuculiformes; family Cuculidae; genus Phaenicophaeus; species Phaenicophaeus curvirostris. The sequence goes on from NW_027206684.1 coordinate 620,632, forward strand.
GAATACCAGAGAAGGGCAAAGATGGGTGGAGAAGTGCGGAGAAACCAGAGAAGGGCAAAGACGGGCTGACAAGGGCAAAGACGGGCGGACAAAGGCAAAGAAGGGTGGACAAGGGCAAAGACGGGTGGACAAGGGCAAAGACGGGCGGACAAGGGCAAAGACGGGCGGACAAGGGCAAAGACGGGCGGACAAGGGCAAAGAAGGTTAGAGAAGCACAAAGACGGGCAGAGAATGTCGGAGAACACCGTAGAAGTGCAAAGGAGGCTGGAGAAGGGCAGAGAATACTGGAGAAGGGCAAAGAAGGGCGTAGAAGCGCAAATAAGGGCGAAGATGGGCAAAAACGTATGGAGAAGGGCAAAGACAGGTGTAGAAGGGAAAAGACGGGTGGAGAAGGGCAAAGATGGGCGGAGAAGTGCAAAGATGGGCGGACAAGCGCAAAGACAGGGGGAGAAGGGCAAAGACGGGCAGAGAATGCCGAAGACAGGTGAAGAAGTCCTGAGAATAACTGAGAAGGGCAAAGACGGGCGGGGAAATACGGAGAATACCGAAGAAGGGCACAGAGAGACGGAGAAGGGCAACTACGGGAGGAGAAGTCAAATACGGGCGGAAGAGGGCAAAGATGGGTGGAGGAGGGTAAAGACGGGTGGAGGAGGGCAAAGATGGGTGGAGGAGAGCAATGACGGGCGGATGAGGGCAAAGACGGGCGGACGAAGGCAAAGACGGGTGGACGAGGGCAAAGACGGGCGGAGACAGGCAAAGACGGTCGGAGAAGGGCAAAGAGTGGCTGACAAGTGCAAAGACGGGCAGAGAATATCGGAGAATACCGTAGAAGAGCAAAGGAGGGTGCAGAAGGTCAGAGAATACCGTAGAAGAGCAAAGGAGGGTGGAGAAGGTCAGAGAATACCGGACAAGGGCAAAGAAGGGCGTAAAAGCGCAAAGAAGGGCGAAGAAGGGTGGAGAAGGGCAAAGACGGGCGGAGAAGGGCAAAGACGGGCAGACAAGGGCAAAGACGGGCAGACAAGGGCAAAGACGTGCGGAGAAGGGCAAAGACGTGCGGAGAAGGGCAAAGACGGGCGGACAAGGACACAAAGGGGTGGAGAATGGCACAGACGGGCAAAGAAGAGCAAAGACGGGCTGAGAAGGGCAAAGATGGTCTCACAAGTGCAAATATGGGGGGAGAAGGGCAAAGACGGGTGGAGAATGGCAAAGACAGACGAAGAAGTGCTGAGAATAACCGAGAAGGGCAAAGACGGGCAGAGAAAGACGGAGAATACCGAAGAAGGGCACAGAGAGACGGAGAAGGGCAAATATGGGAGGAGAAGGCAAATACGGGTGGAAGAGGGCAAAGACGGGTGGAGGAGGGCAAAGAGGGGCGGATGAGGGCAAAGACGGGTGGAGGAGGGCAAAGAGGGGCGGATGAGGGCAAAGACAGGCAAAGAAAGGCAAAGAAGGATGGAGGAGGGCAAAGACGGGTGGAGGAGGGCAAAGACGGGTAGAGGAGTGCAAACACAGGCGGAGTAGAGCAATGATGTGCGGAATAAGGCAAAGACGGTTGGACAAGGGCAAAGACTTGTGGACGAGGGCGAAGACGGGCGGACGAGGGCAACGACGGGCGGAGATGTGAGCAGAATTACGGAGAAGGGCAAAGACGGGTGGAGAAGGGCAAAGTCAGGCAGAGAAGAACAAAGACAGGTGGAGGAAGGCAGAGAGAACCAGAGAAGGTCAAAGAAGTGCAGAGAGTGGCAAAGACGAGCGGAGAAGGGCAAAGACGTGCGGAGAAGGGCAAAGACGTGCGGAGAAGGGCAAAGACGGGCAGAAAAGTGCAAAGTCGAGCGGAGAAGAGCAAAGTTGGGCGGAGAAGGGCAAAGATGGGCGGAGAAGGGCAAAGAAGTGCATAGAGTTGCAAACACGGGCAGAGAAGAAGGGCAAACATGGGCGGAGAAGTGTGGAGAATACCACAGAAGGGCAAAGACGGGCAGAGAAGTGTGGAGAATACTGGACAAGGGCAAAGATGGGTGGAGAAGGGTGGAGAATACCAGAGAAAAGCAAAGATGGGAGGAGAAGAGCATATACGGATGAAGAATTGCAAAGATGGTCGGACGAGGGCAAAGATGGGTGGAGAAGGGCAAAGAAGGGTGGATGAGGGCAAAGACTTGTGTACAAGGGCAAAAAAGGGAGGACGAGGGAAAAGACGGGTGGACAAGGGCAAATGTGGGCGAAGAAGGGCAAAGAGGAGCGGGAAGGGCAAAGGCGAGTGGAGGAAGGCTAAGAGAACCGGAGAGTGGCAAAGAAGTGCAGAGAGTGGCAAAGAAGTGTGGAGAGTGGCAAAGAAGTGCGGAGAGTGGCAAAGAGGGGCAGACAAGGGCAAAGTAGTGTGGAGAGTGGCAAAGACGGGTGGAGAAGGGCAAAGAGGGGGGGAGAAGGGCAAAGACAAGCGGACAAGGGCAAAGATGGGCGGAGAAGTGCAAAGACGGGCGGAGAAGGGCAAAGATGGGCAGACAAGGGCAAAGACAGGCGGACAAGGGCAAAGACGGGCGGAGAAGAGCAAAGACGGGCGGAGAAGGGAAAAGACGGGTGGAGAAGTGCAAAGACCGGTGGACATGGGCCAAGAGGGGCGGACAAGAGCAAAGACAGGCGGACAAGAACAAAGACGGGGGAAGAAGGGCAAAGACAGACAGAGAAGGGCAAAGACAGACAGAGAAGGGCAAAGACGGGTGGACAAGTGCAAAAAGGTTTAGACAAGAGCAAAGACAGTCTGAGAAATCCGGAGAGTACCGGAGACGTGCAAAGAAGGGCGGAGAAGGGCAAAGACGGGTGGAGAATGGCAAAGACGGGCAGAGAATTGCAAAGACGGTCGGTGAAGTGAAAAGACATTCAGAGAAGTTCGGAGAGTACCAGAGAAGGGTAAATACGGGCGGACAAGGTCAAAGACGGGCGGACAAGGGTAGAGACAGGCAGACAAGGGCAGAGAAGGGTGGACAAGGGCAGAGAATAAAGGAGAAGTGCACAGACGAGCGGAGAAGGGCAAACAAGTGCGGAAAATGCAAAGACGGGCAGAGAAGTGCAAAGATGGGCGGGCAAAGGCAAAGATGGGTGGACAAGGGCAAAGACGTGCAGACAAGGGCAAAAACGGGCAGACAAGGGCAAAGACGGTTGGACAAGGGCACAGACGGGCGGAGAATTGCAAAGACGGGCGGAGAAGGGCACAGAAGGGCGGAGAAGTGCACAGAAGGGCGGAGAAGGGCATGGAAGGGCGGAGAAGATCACCGAAGGGTGGAAAAGGGCACAGACGGGCGGAAAACGGCACAGATGGGCGGAGAAGGGCACAGGCAGGCAGAGAAGGGCACAGGCGGGCAGAGAAGGGCACAGACGAGCAGTGAAGGGCAAACAAGTGCGGAGAATGTAAAGACAGGCAGAGAAGTGCAAAGACGTGCAAAGAAGTGCAAAGACGGGGGCAGAAGGGCAAAGACGGGGGCAGAAGGGCAAAGACGGGGGGAAAAGGGCAAAGACGGGGGGAAAAGGGCAAAGACGGGGGGAGAGAGGCAAAGACGGGCGGAGAAGTGCACGGATGGGTGGAGAAGGGCAAAGACGGGCGGAGAAGGGCAAAGACGGGTGGAGAAGGGCACAGAATGGTGGAGAAGGGCACAGATGGGCGGAGAAGGACACAGACGGGCGGAGAAGGGCAAACAAGTGGGGAGAAGGGCAAAGATGGGCAGAGAATTTCAAAGACATGCGAAGAAGAGCAAAGACGGTGGGATAAGGGCAAAGAAGGGGGGAGAAGTGCAAAGATGGTGGGAGAAGGGCAAAGACTGGCGGAGAAGTGCAAAGACAGGCGGAGAAGTGCAAAGACAGGCGGAGAAGCACGGAGAATACTGAAGAAGGGAGCAGACAGACGGAGAAGTGCAAACATGGGCGGAGGAGGCAAAAACGGGCAGACGAGGGCAAAGACGGGCAGATGAGGGAAAGATGGGTGGACGAGGACAAAGACGGGCGGAGGAGGGCAAAGACGGGTGGACGAGGGCAAAGATGGGCGGATGAGGGCAAAGACGTGTGAAGATGTGTGGAAAATTACGGAGAAGAGCAAAGACGGGCGGAGAAGGTCAAAGTCGGGCAGAGAAGAGCAAAGACGGGTGGAGGAATTTAGAGAGAACCGGAGAAGGGCAAAGAAGTGCGGAGAGTGGCAAAGAAGTGCGGAGAGTGGCAAACACGGGAGGACAAGGGCAAAGACGAGCGGAGAAGGGCAAAGACGGGTGGAGAAGGGCAAAGACGGGCAGAGAAGTGCAAAGACAGGTGGACAAGGGCAAAGATGGGCGGACAAGGGCAAAGATGGGCGGACGAGGGCAAAGATGGGCGGACGAGGGCAAAGACGGGCGGACGAGTATAAAGACGGGTGGAGAAGGGCAAACAAGTGCGGAGAATGGAAAGACGAGAAAAGAAGTGCAAAGAAGTGCGAAGAAGAGCAAAGACGGTCGGAGAAGGGCAAAGACGGGCGGACAAGGGCAAAGACGGGCGGACAAGAACATAGACCGGGGAGAAGGGCAAAGACGGACACAGAAGGTCAAAGACGGGCGGACAAGTGCAAAGAGGTTTAGACAAGGGCAAAGACAGACTGAGAAGTTCGGAGAATATCGGAGAAGTGCAAAGAAGAGCAGAGAAGTGCAAAGACGGGCGGAGAAGTGCAAAGACGGGCGGAGAAGTGCAAAGACGGGCGGAGAAGTGCAAAGACGGGCGGAGAAGTGCAAAGACGGGCAGAGAAGTGCAAAGACGGGCAGAGAAGTGCAAAGACGGGCGGAGAAGGGCAGAGAATTGTGGAGAGTACCGGAGAAGTGCAAAGTCGGGTAGAGAAGGGAAAGACGGGCGGACGAGGGCAAAGACGGCCAGACGAGGGCAAAGACGGGCGGACGAGGGCAAAGACGGGTGGAGAAGTGCTGAGAATAACGGAGAAGAGCAAATACGGGTGGAGAAGGATAGAGAATACCGAAGAAAGACACAGAAAGACGGAGAAGGGCAAACATGGACAGAGAAGGCAAATACTGGTGGACGAGGGCAAAGACGGGATTGAGGAGGGCAAAGACGGGATTGAGGAGGGCAAAGACAGAATTGAGGAGGGCAAAGACGTGCGGAGGAGGACAAAGACGGGCGATGGAGTGGTAGGACGGTTGGAGATGTGTGGAGAATTACAGAGAAGGGCAAAAACGGGTAGAGAAGGGCAAAGGAGGGCAGAGAAGAGCAAAGATGGGCGGAGGAATGCAGAGAGAACCGGAGAAGGGCAAAGAAGTGCATAGAGTGGCAAAGAAGTGTGGAGAGTGGCAAAGAAGTGCGGAGAAGAGCAAGGACGGGCCGAGAAGTGCAAAGATGGGCAGACAAGGGCAAAGACGGGCGGATATTTAAAAGACGGGCGGACAAGGGCAAAGATGGATGGAAAAGGGCAAGGAGGGGCGGAGAAAGGCAAAGACGATTGGAGAAGGGCAAAGACGATCAGAGAAGGCATAGACAGATGGAGAATAGCAAAGACCAGCGGAGAAGGGAGGAGAATATCGGAGGAGTGCAAAGACAGATGGAGAAGGGCAAAGAAGGGCGAACAATGGCAAAGATATTTGGAGAAGTGCAAAGACGACCGGACGGGGCAAAGACGGGCGGAAAAGGGCAAAGACAGGCGGACAAGGGAAAAAGTGAGCAGACAAGGTCAAAGACGGGCAGACAAGGACAAAGATGTGTGGAGAAGGCCAAAGACGGGCGGAGAAGGGCAAAGACGGGCGGAGGAGGGCAAAGACGGGCGGAGGAGGGCAAAGACAGGTGGACAAGGGCAAAGACAGGCGGAGAAAGGCAGATAATATCAGAGAAGTGCAAAGAAGGTCAAAGACGGGTGGAGAAGAGCAAAGATGTGCAGAGAAGGACAAAGAGGGGCAGGCAAAGGCAATGAGAGGCGGACAAGGCCAAAAAAATGCGGAGATGGGCTCTGAATATTGGAGAAATGCAAAGAAAGGCAAAGACGGGCGGAGAAGGGCAAAGACGGGCTGATAAAGGCGGAGAATATAGAGAAGTGCAAAGAAGGGCAAAGACATGCGGAGAAGAGGAAAGACGGGCAGAGAAGCACAAAGACGGGCGGACAAGGGCAAAGACGGCCAGACAAGGGCAAAGACGGGCGGACAAGGGCAAAGACGGGCGGACAATAGCAAGGACGGGCGGACAAGGGCAAAGACAGGCGGACGAGGGCAAAGACGGGTGGAGAAGTGCAAAGACGGGTGGACCAGAGCAAAGACGGGCGAACGAGGGCATAGACGGGTGGACAAGAACAAAGACGGGGGAAGAAGGGCAAAGACGGACAGAGAAGGGCAAAGACGGGTGGACAAGTGCAAAAAGGCTTAGACAAGGGCAAAGACAGTCTGAGAAGTCCGGAGAATACCAGAGAAGTGCAAAGAAGGGCGGAGAAGGGTAAAGGCGGAGAAGGGCAAAGACGGGCGGAGAATTGCAAAGACGGTCGGAGAAGTGAAAAGACAGTCAGAGAAGTGCAGAGAGTACCGGAGAAGGGCAAAGACAGGCGGACAAGGGCAAAAACATCTTGAGAAGTGCAAAGATGGGCAGAGAACTGTGGAGAATACCAGAGAAGGGTAAAGACGGGCGGAGAAAGGCAAAGTCGGGCGGAGAAGGGCAAAGACGGGCGGAGAAGGGAAAAGACGCAGGGAGAAGGGCAAAGAAAGGGGGCGAAGGGCAAAGACGGGGGGAGAAGGGCAAAGACGGGCAGACAACAGCAAAGACAGGCAGACAAGGGCACAAACGGGTGGAGAAGGGCACAGACGGGCGAAGAATAGCAAAGACGGGCGAAGAAGGGCAAAGATGGTCTCACAAGTTGAAAGACGAGGGGAGAAGGACAAAGAGGGTTGAAGAAGTGCTGAGAATAACCGAGAAGGGCAAAGACAGGTGGAGAAAGACGGAGAACACCGAAGAAGGGCACAGAGAGATGGAGAAGGGCAAATATGGGAGGAGAAGGCAAATACGGGTGGAAGATGGCAAAGATGGGTGGAGGTGGGCAAAGAGGGGCGGATGAGGGCAAAGACGGGCGGAAGAGGACAAAGACGGGCGGACGAGGGTAAAGAAAGGCGGAGGAGGGCAAAGAAGTGTGAAGATGTGTGGAGAATTATGGAGAAGGGGAAAGATGGGCGGAGAAGGTCAAAGTCGGGGAGAGAAGAGCAAAGACAGGCGGAGGAATTCAGAGAGAACCGGAGAAGGGCAAAGAAGTGCGGAGAGTGGCAAAGAAGTGCGGAGAGTGGCAAAGACGGGCGGAGAAGGGCAAAGACGGGCCGAGCGGGGCAATGACGGGCGGAGAGGGGCAAAGAAGTGCGGAGAAGGGCAAAGACGGGCGGAGAAGGGCAAAGACGGGCGGAGAAGGGCAAAGACGGGTGGAGTAGCACAAAGACGGGCGGGGAAGTGCAAAGACGGGCGGAGAAGTGTAAAGACGGGTGGACAAGGGCAAAGACGGGCGGACAAGTGCAAAGATGGGTGGACAAGGGCAAAGACGGGCGGACAAGGGCAAAGACGGGCGGACAAGGGCTAAGACAGCCGGAAAAGGGCTAAGATGGGCGGAGAAGTGCGGAGAATATCGGAAAAAGGAAAAGACGGGCGGACAACAGCAAAGACAGGTTGAGAAAGGCAAAGACGGGCAAAGAAGTGTGGAGAATAACAGAGAAGGGCAAGGACGGGCGGACAAGGGCAACGACAGGCGGACAAGGGCAAAGACGGGCGGACAAGGGCAAAGAAAGGCAGACAGGGGCAGGAACGGGTGGACAAGGGCAAGAATAGGCGGACAAGGTCAGCAACCGGCGGACACGGGCAGGAACGGGCGGACAAGGGCAAGGACGAAGGGACAGGGGCAAGGACGAGTGGACAAGGGCAAGGACGGGCGGACAAGGGCAAGGACGGGCGGAGAAGTGCGGAGAATACCGGACAATGGCAAAGAGGGGCGGACAAGGGCAAAGAGGGGCGGACAAGGGCAAAGAGGGGCGGACAAGGGCAAAGAGGGGCGGACAATTGCAAAGACGGGCGGACAAGAGCAAAGACGGGTGGACAGGGGCAAAGAGGGTCGGAGAATTGCGGAGAATAATTGACAAGTGCAAAGAGGGGAAGAGAAGTGCGGAGAATACGGGACAAGGGCAAAGAGGGGCGGACAAGGACAAAGAGGGGTGGACAACGGCAAAGAGGGGCGGACAAGCGCATAGAGGAGGGGACAAGGGAAAAGAGGGGCGGACAAGGGCAAAGAGGGGCGGAGAAGTGCGGAGAATACCGGACAAGGGCAAAGAGGGGCAGACAATGGCAAAGAGGGGCGGACAAGGTCAAATAGGGGCGGAGAAGTGCAGAGAATACGGGACAATGGGAAAAGAGGGGCGGACAGGGGCAGGAACGGGTGGAAAAGGGCAAGAATAGGCGGACAAGGTCAGCAACGGGCGGACACGGGCAGGAACGAGCGGACAAGGGCAAGGACGAGGGAACAGGGGCAAGGACGAGCGGACAAGGGCAAGGACGGGCGGACAAGGGCAAGGACGGGCGGAGAAGTGCGAAGAATACCGGACAATGGCAAAGAGGGGCGGACAAGGGCAAACAGGGTCGGAGAGCTGCGGAAAGTGCCGGTAAAGGGCAAAGAGGGGCAGACAAGGGCAAAGAGGGGCGGAAAACGGCAAAGAGGAGCGGACAATTGCAAAGATGGGCGGACAAGAGCAAAGACGGGCGGACAAGGGCAAAGAGGGGCGGAGAATTGCGGAGAATAATTGACAAGGGCAAAGAGGGGAAGAGAAGTGCGGAGAATACGGGAAAAGGGCAAAGAGGGGCGGACAAGGACAAAGAGGGGTGGACAACGGCAAAGAGGGGCGGACAAGTGCATAGAGGGGCGGAAAAGGGAAAAGAGGGGCGGACAAAGGCAAAGAGGGGCGGACAAGTGCAAAGAGGGGCGGAAAATTGCGGAGAATAACGGACAAGGGCAAAGAGGTGCAGACAATGGCAAAGAGGGGCGGACAAGGGCAAAGAGGGGCGGACAAGGGCAAAGAGGGGCGGACAAGGGCAAAGAGGGGCGGACAAGGGCAAAGAGGGGCGGACAAGGGCAAAGAGGGGCAGATAAGGGCAAAGAGGGGCGGACAAGGGCAAAGAGAGGCGGACAAGGGAAAAGAAGGGTGGACAAGGGCATAGAGAGGCGGAGAAGTGCGGAGAATATGGGACAAGGGCAAAGAGGGGTGGACAAGGGCAAAAACGGGAGGACAAGGGCAAAGACGGGCGGACAAGGGCAAAGACGGACAGACAAGGGCAAAAGACGGAGAGACAAGGGCAAAAGACGGGCGGACAAGTGCAGAGAATACCGGAGAAGGGCAAAGAGGGGCGGACAAGGGCAAAGAGGTGCAGACAACGGCAAGGAAGGGCGCAGAAGTTTGGAGAATACCGGACAAGGGCAAACAGGGGCGGACAAATGCAAAGAGGGGCGGACAAGGGCAAAGACGGGCGGATAAGGGCCAAGACAGGCGGACAAGGGCAAAGACAGGCGGAGAAGTGCAGGGAACACCAACGAAGGGCAAAGAGGGGCGGACAATTGCCAAGAAGTTCGGACAAGGTCCAAGAGGGGCGGACAAGGGCAAAGACGTGCGGACAAGTGCGGAGAATACGGGACAAAGGTAAAGAGGGGTAGAGAAGGGCAAAGAGGGGCAGAAAAGGGCAAAGAGGGGCGGACAAGAGCAAAGAGGGTTGGACAAGGGCAAAGAGGGGCGGACAAGGGCAAAGAGGGGCGGACAAGGGCAAAGAGCGGTAGACAAGGGCAAAGACGGGCGGACAAGGGCTAAGACGGGTGGACAAGGACAAAGAGGGGCGGACAAGGGCTAAGACGGGCGGACAAGGGCAAAGAGGGAGGGGCAAGGGCAAAGAGGGGCAGACAAGTGCAAAGAAGGGCGGAGAAGGGCAAAGACGGGCGGACAAGAGCAAAGACGGTCGGAGAGCGGCAAAGACTGGCGGAGAGTGGCAAAGATGGGCGGAGAGGGGCAAAGAGGGCCGGAGAGGGGAAAAGAGGGGCGGAGAAGTGCGGAGAATACCGGAGAAGGGCAAGGACGGGCGGAGAAGTGCGGTGAATACCTGAGAACGGCAAAGAAGGGCGGAAAATGCAAAGAGGGGCGCACAAGGGCAAAGACGGGCGATCAACGGCAAAGACGGGTGGACAAGGGCAAAGACGGGCGGACAAGGGCAAAGATGGGCGGACAAGGGCAAAGAGAAAACGGACAGTTCAAAGAGGGGCGGACAACGGCAAAGAGGGGTGGACAAGGGCAAAGAGGGGCGGACAAATGCGGAGAATAAGGGACAAAGGCAAAGAGGGGCGGACAAGGGTAAAGAGAGGCGGACAAGGGCAAAGAGGGGCGGACAAGTGGAAAAAGGGGCGGTCAAGGGCGGAGAATACGGGACAAGGTCAAAGAGAGTGGACAATGGTAAAGAGGGGCGGACAAGTTCAAATAGGGGCGGAGAAGTGCGGAGAATACGGGACAAGGGAAAAGAGGGGAAGACAAGGGAAAGAGGGGCGGACAAGGGCAAAGAGGGGCGGACAAGGGCAAAGAGGGGCGGACAAGGGCAAAGAGGGGCGGAGAAGTGCGGAAAATATGGTACGAGGGCAAAGAGAGGCTTAGAAGTGAGGAGAATACAGGGCAAGGGGAAAGAGGGGCGGAGAATTGCGGTGAATACGGGACAAGGGCAAAGAGGGGCGGACAAGGGAAAAGAGAGTCGGACAAGGGCAAAGAGAGTTGGACAACAGCAAAGAGAGTCGGACAAGGGCAAAGAGGGGCGGACAATGGCAAAGAGAGTCGGACAAGGGCAAAGCGGGGCAGAGAAGCGCGGAGAATACGGGACAAGGGCAAAGAGGGGCGGACAAGGGAAAAAGAGGGGCGGACAAGGGCAAAGGGGGCGGACAAAGGCAAAGAGAGGAGGACAAGGGCAAGGAGGGGTGGACAAGGGCATAGAGGGGCGGAGAATTGCGGAGAATACGGGACAAGGGCAATGAGGGGGGGACAAGGGCAAAAAGGGGCGGAAAATGGCAAAAACGGGCAGACAAGGGCAAAGAGGGGCAGACAAGGGTAAAGAGGGGCAGAGAAGTGCGGAGAATACAGGACAAGGGCAAAGAGGGGCGGACAAGGGCAAAGAGGGGCGGACAAGGGCAAAGAGGGGCGGACAAGGGCAAAGACGGGTGGACAAGGGCAAAGAGGGGCGGAGAGGGGCGGAGAATTGCGGAGAATACGGGACAAGGGCAAATGGGGCGGACAATGGCAAAGAAGGGCGGACAAGGGCAAAAGGGGCGGACAAGGGCAAAAGGGGCGTACAAGGGCAAAGAGGGGCGGACAAGAGCAAAGAGGGGAGGAAAATTGCGGAGAATAAGGGACAAGGGAAAGGAGAGGCTTAGAAGTGTGGAGAATACGGGACAAGGACAAAGAGGGGCAGGGCATTGCGGAGAATACGGGACAAGGGGAAAGAGGGGAGGAGAAGTGCGGTGAATACGGGACAAGGGCAAAGAGGGGCGGACAAGGGAAAATAGTGGCGGACAAGGGCAAAAGACGGAAGGACAAGGGCAAAACATGGGCGGACAAGTGCAGAGAATACCAGAGAAGGGCAAAGAGGGGCGGAGAAGGCAAAGAGGGGCGGACAAGGGCAAAGAGGTGCAGACAACGGCAAGGAAGGGCACAGAATTTTGGAGAATACCGGAAAAGGGCAAAGAGGGGCGGACAAGGGCAAAGACGGGCGGATAAGGGCCAAGAAAGGCGGAAAAGGGCAAAGACAGGCGGAGAAGTGCAGGGAACACCAATGAAGGGCAAAGAGGGGCGGACAATTGCCAAGAAGTTCGGACAAGGGCAAAGAGGGGCGGACAAGGGCTGAGACGGGAGGACAAGGGCAAAGAAGGTCACACAAGGGCAAAGACGGGCGGACAAGGGCAAAGACGGGCGGACAAGTGCGGAGAATTCGGGAGAAAGGCAAAGAGGGGCAGACAAGGGCAAAGACGTGCGGACAAGGGCAAAGAGGGGCGGACAAGGGCAAAGAGGGGCGGACAAGTGCAAAGAGGGGCGGACAAGGGCAAAGACGGGCGGACAAGGGCAAAGACGGGCGGACAAGGGCTAAGACGGTTGGACAAGGGCCAAGAGAGGCGGACAAGGGCAAAGACAGGCGGAGAAGTGCAGGGAACACCAAAGAAGGACAAAGAGGGGTGGACAAGGGCTAAGACGGGCGGATAAGGGCAAAGACGTGCGGACAAGAGCAAAGATTGGCAGACAAGAGGCGGCAAAGAGGGGTGGACAACTGCGGAGAATACCGGACAAGGGCAAAGAGGGACGGAGAAGTGTGGAGGATACGGGACAAGGGCAAAGAGGAGCGGAGAATTGCAGAGAATACCGCACAATGGCAAAGAGGGGTGGACAAGGCAAAGAGGGGCGGACAAGGGCAAAGAGGCGCGGAGAAGTGCGTAGAATACCGGAGACAGGCAAAGACGGGCAGACAAATTCGGAGAATACGTGACAAGGGCAAAGAGGTGCGGAAATGGGCAAAGAGGTGCGGAGAAGGGCAAAGAGGGACGGACAAGGGCAAAGAGGGTCAGACAAGGCAAAGAGGAATGGACAAGTGCAAAGAGAGGTGGACAAGTGCAAAGACGGGCGGACAAGGGCAAAGACGGGCGGAAAATTGCAAAGACGGGCGGACAAGTGCAAAGAGAGTCGGAGTATTGCGGAGAATATGGGACAAGGGCAAATAGGGGCGGAAAAGGGCAAAGAGGGCGGAGAAGTGAGGAGACTACCATACAAGGGCTAAGACGGGCAGACAAGAGCAAGGAGGTGCGGACAAGGACAAAGAGAGGCGGAGAAGGGCAAAGAGGGGTGGAAACGGGCAAAGACGGGTGGACAAGGGCATAGAGGGGCGGATAAGGGCTAAGAGGGCAGACAAGTGCGGAGAATACGGGACCAGGGCAAAGAGGGGCGGACTATGGCAAATGTAGGCGGACAAGTGCAAAGAAGGGCGGACAAGGGCAAAGAGGGGCGGACAAGTGCAAAGATGGGCGGAAAAGTGCAGAGAATACGGGACAAGCGCAAAGAGGTGCATAGAGTTCCAAAGACGGACGGATAAGGGCAAAGAGGGGCGGACAAGTGCAGACAATACAGGACAATGGCAAAGAGGTGCTGAAAAGGGCAAAGAGGGGCGGACAAGAGCAGAGAGGGGCGGACAAGGGCAAAAAGGGGCGGACAAGGGCAAAGAGGGGCGAAAAAGTGCAAAGAGGGCTGGACAAGGGCAAAGTGGGGGGGAAGTACGGAGAATATGGGACAAGGGCAAAGAGGGACGGAGATGTGCGGAGAAAACGGGACAATTGCAAAGAGGGGCGGAAAAGGGCAAAGAGGGGCGGAGAAGTGCGGAGAATACGTGACAAGGGCAAAGAGAGGCTGAAATGGGCAAAGAGGTGCAGAGAAGGGCAAAGAGGGACGGACAAGGGTAAAGAAGGGCAGGGAAGGGCAAAGAGGGACGGAAAACTGCAAAGGGGGGCGGACAATTGCAAAGACGGGCGGACAAGGGCAAAGACAGGTGGAAAATTGCAAAGACGGGGGGACAAGAGCAAAGACGGTCGGAGTACTGCGGAGAATATGGGACAAGGGCAAATAGGGGAAGACAAGGGCAAAGATGGGCAGACAAGGGCAAAAACGGGCGGACAAGGGCAAAGACGGGCGGAGAAGGGCAAAGAGGGGTGGACAAGGGCAAGGACGGGCGGACAAGGACAAAGAGGGGCGGACAAGTGCAAAGAGGGGCGGACAAGGGCAAAGACGGGCGGACAAGGTCATAGAGGGTCGGACAAGGGCTAAGAGGGGCGGACAAGTGCAGAGAATATGGGACACGGGAAAAGAGGGGCGGAAAAGTGCAAAGACGGGCGGACAAGGGTAAACAGGGGGGGACAAGGGCAAAGAGGGTCGGAGAAGTGCAAAGACAGGTGGAGAAGTGCGGAGAATACGGGACAAGTGCAAAGAGGGGCGGAAAAGGGCAAAGAAGGGCGGACAAGTGCGGAGAATACGGGACAAGGGCAAAAAGTGGTCACAATGGCAAAGAGGGAAGGAAAAGAGCAAAGAGAGGCGGACAAGGGCAAAAAGGGGCGGAGAAGGGCAAAGAGGGTCTGACAAGGGCAAAGAGGGGCGGACAATGGCAAAGAGTGGCGGACAAGTGAAAAGAGGGGCGGAGAAGTGCGGAGAATATGGGACACGTGCAAAGAGGGGCGGAAAAGTGCAAAGACAGGTGGAAAATTGCAAAGACGGGGGGACAAGAGCAAAGACGGTCGGAGTACTGCGGAGAATATGGGACAAGGGCAAATAGGGGAAGACAAGGGCAAAGATGGGCAGACAAGGGCAAAGACGGGCGGACAAGGGCAAAGACGGGCGGACAAGGGCAAAGACGGGCGGAGAAGGGCAAAGAGGGGTGGACAAAGGCAAGGACGGGCGGACAAGGACAAAGAGGGGCGGACAAGTGCAAAGAGGGGCGGACAAGGGCAAAGACGGGCGGACAAGGTCATAGAGGGTCGGACAAGGGCTAAGAGGGGCGGACAAGTGCAGAGAATATGGGACACGGGAAAAGAGGGGCGGAAAAGTGCAAAGACGGGCGGACAAGGGTAAACAGGGGGGGACAAGGGCAAAGAGGGTCGGAGAAGTGCAAAGACAGGTGGAGAAGTGCGGAGAATACGGGACAAGGGCAAAGAGGGGCGGACAAGGGCAAAGAGGGGCGGAGAAGTGCGGAGAATACAGGAGACAGGTAAAGACAGGCAGACAATTACAGATAATAAGGGACAAGGACAAAGAGGGGCAGAAAAGGTCAAAGAGGGGTGGACAAGGGCAAAGAGGGGCGGACAAGGGCAAAGAGGGGTGGACAATTACAAAGAGGGGCGCACAAGTCCTAAGGGGGCGGACAACTGCGGAGAATACGGGACAGGGGCAAAGAGGGGCGGACAGGGGCAAAGAGGGTCGGACAAGGGCTAAGAGGGGCGGACAAGGGCTAAGAGGGGCGGACAAGGGCTAAGAAGGTCGGACAACTGCAAAGAGGGGCGGAAAAGTGCAAATAGGGGAAGAGAAATGCAGAGAATCCCTGACAAGGGCAAAGAGGGGCGAACAAGGGCAAAGATGGGCGTACGAGGGCAAAGAGGTGCGGACAAGTGCGGAGAATACGGGAAAAGGGCAAAGAGGGGCGGACAAGGGCAAAGAGGGGCGGAATATTGATCAGAATACGGCAAGAGAGCAAACAGGGACGGAGAAGTGCGGAGAATATAGGACAAGGGCAAAAACGTGCGGTCAAGGGCAAAGAGGTGCGGACAAGGGCAAAAAGGGGCGGACAAGAGCAAAAAGGGGCGGACAAGGGCAAAGAGGGGCGGACAAGTGCAAAGAGGTTGCAGAATACGGGACAAGGGCAAAGAGGGGCGGACAGGGGCAAAGAGGGGCGGACAAGTGCAAAGGGGGCGGACCAAGGCAAAGAGCGGTGGACAAGGTCAAAGAGGGGCGGACAAGGACAAAGGGGCGGACAAGGGAAAAGAGAGGCGGACAAGGGCAAAGAGAGGTGGACAAGCGCGGAGAATACGGGACAAGGGCGAAGAGGAGAGGAAAAGTGAGGAGAATAAGGCACAAGGGCAAAGAGGGGGGGACAAGGGCCAAGAGGAGCGGACAAGGGCAAACAGGGGCGGACAAGGGCAAAGAGGGGCAGAGAATTGCGGAGAAAACGGGACAAGGGCAAAAAGGGGTGCAGAAGTGCAAAGAGGGACGGAAAAGAGCAAAGAGAGGCGGACAAGAGCAAAGAGGCCGGACAAGGGCAAAGAGCGGCGGACAATGGCAAAGAGGGGTGGACAAGGGAAAATAGGGGTGGAGAAGTGCGGAGAATACGGGACAAGAGCAAAGAGGGGCAGACAAGGGCAAAGAGGGGCGGACAAGGGAAAAGAGGGGTGGAGAATATGGGACAAGGGCAAAGAGGTTCGGATAAGGGCAAAGAGGGGTGGAGAACTGCGAAGAATACGGGACAAGGGCAAAGAGGGGCGGACAAGAGCAAAGAGGGGCGGAGAAGTGTGGATAATACGGGACAAGTGCAAAGAGGGGCGGACAAGGGCAAAGAGGGTTGGAGATTATGGGACAAGGGCAAAGAGGGGCGGAAAAGGGCAGACAGGGGCGGACAAGTGCGGAGAATACGGGACAAGGGCAAAGAGGGTCGAACAAGGGCAAAAAGGGGCGGACATGGGCAAAGAGGGGTGGACAAGTGCAAAGAGGGGCGGAAAGTCTAAAGACGGGCGGAGAATTATGGAGGATATGAGACAAGGGCAAAGAGGGGCGGACAAGGGCAAAGAGGGGCGGACAAGGGCATAGAGAGGCAGACAAGGGCAAAGAGGGGCGGACAAGGGCAAAGAGGGGCGGAAAAGTGCGGAGAATACGGGACAAGAGCAAAGAGGGGCGGACAAGTGCAAAGACGGGCGGACAATTGCAAAGAGGTTCGGACAAGGGCATAGAGAGACGGACAACTGCAAAGAGGTGCGGAGAACGGCAAAGAGGTGCGGACAAGGGCAAAGAGGGGCGGACAAGGGCAAAGAGGGGCGGACAAGGGTAAAGAGGGGCGGACAAGGGCAAAGAGGGGCGGAGAAGGGCAAAGAGGGGCGGACAAGGGCATAGAGAGGCAGACAAGGGCAAAGAGGGGCGGACAAGGGCAAAGAGGGGCAGAGAACTGATCAGAATACGGGAAGAGAGCAAATAGGGACTGAGAAGTGCGGAGAATATGGGACAAGGGCAAAAAGGTGCGGACAAGGGCAAAGAGGTGCAGACAAGGGCAAAAAGAGGCGGACAATGGAAAAGAGGGTTGCAGAATACGGGACAAGGGCAAAGAGGGGTGGACAGGGGCAAACAGGGGCGCACAAGTGCAATGAGGGACGCACAAGTGCAAAGAGGGACGCACAAGGGCAAAGAGGGGCGGACAAGGGCAAAGAGGGGCGGACAAGGGCATAGAGAGGCAGACAAGGGCAAAGAGGGGCGGACAAGGGCAAAGAGGGGCGGAAAAGTGCGGAGAATACGGGACAAGAGCAAAGAGGGGCGGACAAGTGCAAAGACGGGCGGACAATTGCAAAGAGGTTCGGACAAGGGCATAGAGAGGCGGACAACTGCAAAGAGGTGCGGAGAACGGCAAAGAGGTGCGGACAAGGGCAAAGAGGGGCGGACAAGGGCAAAGAGGGGCGGACAAGGGTAAAGAGGGGCGGACAAGTGCAAAGAGGGGCGGCCAAGGGCAAAGAGGGGCGGACAAGTGCGGAGAATACGGGACAAATTCAAAGAGGGGCGGACAAGGGCAAAGAGGGGCGGACAAGTGCGGAGAATACGGGAGAAGGGCAAAGAGGGGCAGACAGGGGGAAAGAGGGGAGGATAAGTGCAAAGAGGTGCAGAGAAGTGCGGAGAATACGGCACAAGGGCAAAGAGGGGCGGAGAAGTGCATAGAGGGGCGGACAAGGGCAAAGAGGGGCAGAGAATTGATCAGAATACGGGAAGAGAGCAAATAGGGACGGAGAAGTGCGGAGAATATGGGACAAGGGCAAAAAGGTGCGGACAAGGGCAAAGAGGTGCAGACAAGGGCAAAAAGAGGCGGACAATGGAAAAGAGGGTTGCAGAATACGGGACAAGGGCAAAGAGGGGTGGACAGGGGCAAACAGGGGCGCACAAGTGCAATGAGGGACGCACAACTGCAAAGAGGGACGCACAAGGGCAAAGAGGGACGCACAAGGGCAAAGAAGGGCTGACAAAGTCAAATAGGGGCAGACAAGGGCAAAGAGGGGCGGACAAGGGCAAAGAGGGGCGCACAACTGGAAAGAGGTGCGCACAAGTGCAAAGAGGTGCGGAAAAGGGCAAAGAGGGGCGGATCAGGTCAAACAGGAGCGGACAAGGGCAAAGAGGGGCGGACAGGTGCAAAGAGGGGCGGACAAGTGCAAAGAGGGGCGCACAAGGGCAAAAGGGCGGACAAGGGAAATGAGGGGCGGACAAGTGCAAAGAGGGGCGGACAAGGACAAAGAGGGGCGGACAAGGACAAAGAGGGGCGGACAAGAGCAAAGAACGGCGGACAAGGTCAAAGGGGGCGGACCAAGGCAAAGATCGGTGGACAAGGTCAAAGAGTGGCAGACAAGGACAAAGGGGCGGA
The DNA here is from genome assembly GCF_032191515.1 of Phaenicophaeus curvirostris. Classification (NCBI taxonomy): domain Eukaryota; kingdom Metazoa; phylum Chordata; class Aves; order Cuculiformes; family Cuculidae; genus Phaenicophaeus; species Phaenicophaeus curvirostris. Next base: position 638,800 of record NW_027206684.1, read on the forward strand.
CAAGTGCAAAGAGGGGCGGACAAGGGCAAAAGGGCGGACAAGGGAAAAGAGGGGTGGAGAATATGGGACAAGGGCAAAGAGGTTCGGATAAGGGCAAAGAGGGGTGGAGAACTGCGGAGAATCCGGGACAAGGGCAAAGAGGGGCGGACAAGGGCAAAGAGGGGCGGACAAGGGCAAAGAGGGGTGGAGAAGTGAAAAGAGGGGCAGAGAAGTGTGGATAATACGGGACAAGTGCAAAGAGGGGCGGACAAGGGCAAAGAGGGTTGGAGAATATGGGACAAGGGCAAAGAGGTTTGGATAAGGGCAAAGAGGTGCGGAGAACTGCGAAGAATACGGGACAAGGGCAAAGAGAGGCGGATAAGGGCAAAGAGGGGCGGACAAGGGCAAAGAGGGGCGGACAAGGGCAAAGAGCGGCGCACAAGGGCAAAGAGGAGTGCACAAGTGCAAAGAGGTGCGGACAAGGGCAAAGAGGGTTCGGACAAGTGCAAAGAGGGGCGGACAAGGGCAAAGAGGAGCGGACAAGGGCAAAGAGGGGCGGACAAGGGCAAAGAGGGGCGGACAAGGGTAAAGAGGGGCAAAGAATTGATCAGAATACGGGAAGAGAGCAAATAGGGACGGAGAAGTGTGGAGAATATGGGACAAGGGCAAAAAGGTGCGGACAAGGGCAAAGAGGGGCGGACAAGGGCAAAGAGGAGCGGACAAGGGCAAAGAGGGGCGGACAAGGGCAAAGAGGGGCGGACAAGAGCAGGGAGGGGCGGACAAGGGCACGAGGGGCAGAGAATTGATCAGAATACGGGAAGAGAGCAAATAGGGACGGAGAAGTGCGGAGAATATGGGACAAGGGCAAAAAGGTGCGGACAAGGGCAAAGAGGTGCAGACAAGGGCAAAAAGAGGCGGACAATGGAAAAGAGGGTTGCAGAATACGGGACAAGGGCAAAGAGGGGTGGACAGGGGCAAACAGGGGCGCACAAGTGCAATGAGGGACGCACAAGTGCAAAGAGGGACGCACAAGGGCAAAGAGGGGCGGACAAGGGCAAAGAGGGGCGGACAAGGGCATAGAGAGGCAGACAAGGGCAAAGAGGGGCGGACAAGGGCAAAGAGGGGCGGAAAAGTGCGGAGAATACGGGACAAGAGCAAAGAGGGGCGGACAAGTGCAAAGACGGGCGGACAATTGCAAAGAGGTTCGGACAAGGGCATAGAGAGGCGGACAACTGCAAAGAGGTGCGGAGAACGGCAAAGAGGTGCGGACAAGGGCAAAGAGGGGCGGACAAGGGCAAAGAGGGGCGGACAAGGGTAAAGAGGGGCGGACAAGGGCAAAGAGTGGCGGACAAGTGCGGAGAATACGGGACAAATTCAAAGAGGGGCGGACAAGGGCAAAGAGGGGCGGACAAGTGCGGAGAATACGGGAGAAGGGCAAAGAGGGGCAGACAGGGGGAAAGAGGGGAGGATAAGTGCAAAGAGGTGCAGAGAAGTGCGGAGAATACGGCACAAGGGCAAAGAGGGGCGGAGAAGTGCATAGAGGGGCGGACAAGGGCAAAGAGGGGCAGAGAATTGATCAGAATACGGGAAGAGAGCAAATAGGGACGGAGAAGTGCGGAGAATATGGGACAAGGGCAAAAAGGTGCGGACAAGGGCAAAGAGGTGCAGACAAGGGCAAAAAGAGGCGGACAATGGAAAAGAGGGTTGCAGAATACGGGACAAGGGCAAAGAGGGGTGGACAGGGGCAAACAGGGGCGCACAAGTGCAATGAGGGACGCACAAGTGCAAAGAGGGACGCACAAGGGCAAAGAGGGACGCACAAGGGCAAAGAAGGGCTGACAAAGTCAAAGAGGGGCAGACAAGGGCAAAGAGGGGCGGACAAGGGCAAAGAGGGGCGCACAACTGGAAAGAGGTGCGCACAAGTGCAAAGAGGTGCGGAAAAGGGCAAAGAGGGGCGGATCAGGTCAAACAGGAGCGGACAAGGGCAAAGAGGGGCGGACAGGTGCAAAGAGGGGCGGACAAGTGCAAAGAGGGGCGCACAAGGGCAAAAGGGCGGACAAGGGAAATGAGGGGCGGACAAGTGCAAAGAGGGGCGGACAAGGACAAAGAGGGGCGGACAAGGACAAAGAGGGGCGGACAAGAGCAAAGAACGGCGGACAAGGTCAAAGGGGGCGGACCAAGGCAAAGATCGGTGGACAAGGTCAAAGAGTGGCAGACAAGGACAAAGGGGCGGACAAGTGCAAAGAGGGGCGGACAAGGGCAAAAGGGCGGACAAGGGAAAAGAGGGGTGGAGAATATGGGACAAGGGCAAAGAGGTTCGGATAAGGGCAAAGAGGGGTGGAGAACTGCGGAGAATCCGGGACAAGGGCAAAGAGGGGCGGACAAGGGCAAAGAGGGGCGGACAAGGGCAAAGAGGGGTGGAGAAGTGAAAAGAGGGGCAGAGAAGTGTGGATAATACGGGACAAGTGCAAAGAGGGGCGGACAAGGGCAAAGAGGGTTGGAGAATATGGGACAAGGGCAAAGAGGTTTGGATAAGGGCAAAGAGGTGCGGAGAACTGCGAAGAATACGGGACAAGGGCAAAGAGAGGCGGATAAGGGCAAAGAGGGGCGGACAAGGGCAAAGAGGGGCGGACAAGGGCAAAGAGCGGCGCACAAGGGCAAAGAGGAGTGCACAAGTGCAAAGAGGTGCGGACAAGGGCAAAGAGGGTTCGGACAAGTGCAAAGACGGGCGGACAAGGGCAAAGAGGAGTGGACAAGGGCAAAGAGGGGCGGACAAGGGCAAAGAGGGGCGGACAAGGGTAAAGAGGGGCAAAGAATTGATCAGAATACGGGAAGAGAGCAAATAGGGACGGAGAAGTGTGGAGAATATGGGACAAGGGCAAAAAGGTGCGGACAAGGGCAAAGAGGGGCGGACAAGGGCAAAGAGGAGCGGACAAGGGCAAAGAGGGGCGGACAAGGGCAAAGAGGGGCGGACAAGAGCAGGGAGGGGCGGACAAGGGCACGAGGGGCAGAGAATTGATCAGAATACGGGAAGAGAGCAAATAGGGACGGAGAAGTGCGGAGAATATGGGACAAGGGCAAAAAGGTGCGGACAAGGGCAAAGAGGTGCAGACAAGGGCAAAAAGAGGCGGACAATGGAAAAGAGGGTTGCAGAATACGGGACAAGGGCAAAGAGGGGTGGACAGGGGCAAACAGGGGCGCACAAGTGCAATGAGGGACGCACAAGTGCAAAGAGGGACGCACAAGGGCAAAGAGGGGCGGACAAGGGCAAAGAGGGGCGGACAAGGGCATAGAGAGGCAGACAAGGGCAAAGAGGGGCGGACAAGGGCAAAGAGGGGCGGAAAAGTGCGGAGAATACGGGACAAGAGCAAAGAGGGGCGGACAAGTGCAAAGACGGGCGGACAATTGCAAAGAGGTTCGGACAAGGGCATAGAGAGGCGGACAACTGCAAAGAGGTGCGGAGAACGGCAAAGAGGTGCGGACAAGGGCAAAGAGGGGCGGACAAGGGCAAAGAGGGGCGGACAAGGGTAAAGAGGGGCGGACAAGGGCAAAGAGGGGCGGCCAAGGGCAAAGAGTGGCAGACAAGTGCGGAGAATACGGGACAAATTCAAAGAGGGGCGGACAAGGGCAAAGAGGGGCGGACAAGTGCGGAGAATACGGGAGAAGGGCAAAGAGGGGCAGACAGGGGGAAAGAGGGGAGGATAAGTGCAAAGAGGTGCAGAGAAGTGCGGAGAATACGGCACAAGGGCAAAGAGGGGCGGAGAAGTGCATAGAGGGGCGGACAAGGGCAAAGAGGGGCAGAGAATTGATCAGAATACGGGAAGAGAGCAAATAGGGACGGAGAAGTGCGGAGAATATGGGACAAGGGCAAAAAGGTGCGGACAAGGGCAAAGAGGTGCAGACAAGGGCAAAAAGAGGCGGACAATGGAAAAGAGGGTTGCAGAATACGGGACAAGGGCAAAGAGGGGTGGACAGGGGCAAACAGGGGCGCACAAGTGCAATGAGGGACGCACAAGTGCAAAGAGGGACGCACAAGGGCAAAGAGGGACGCACAAGTGCAAAGAAGGGCTGACAAAGTCAAATAGGGGCAGACAAGTGCAAAGAGGTGCGGAAAAGGGCAAAGAGGGGCGGATCAGGTCAAACAGGAGCGGACAAGGGCAAAGAGGGGCGGACAGGTGCAAAGAGGGGCGGACAAGTGCAAAGAGGGGCGGACAAGGGCAAAGAGGGGCGGACAAGGGCAAAGAGGGGCGGACAAGGGCAAAGAGGAGCGGACAAGGGCAAGAGGGGCGGAGAATTGCGGAGATACGCGACAAGGGAAAAGAGAGGCGGACAAGGGCAAAGAGAGGTGGACAAGTGCGGAGAATACGGGACAAGGGCAAAGAGGAGAGGACAAGTTAGCAGAATAAGGCACAAGGGCAAAGACGGGCGGACAAGGGCAATGAGGGGGGGACAAGGGCCAAGAGGGGCAGAGAATTGCGGAGAATACGGGACAAGGGCAAAAAGGGGCGCAGAAGTGCAAAGAGGGACGGAAAAGAGCAAAGAGAGGCGGACAAGGGAAAAGAGGGGTGGAGAATATGGGACAAGGGCAAAGAGGTTCGGATAAGGGCAAAGAGGGGTGGAGAACTGCGGAGAATCCGGGACAAGGGCAAAGAGGGGCGGACAAGGGCAAAGAGGGGCGGAAGGGGGCAAAGAGGGGCGGAGAAGTGAAAAGAGGGGCGGAGAAGTGTGGATAATACGGGACAAGTGCAAAGAGGGGCGGACAAGGGCAAAGAGGGTTGGAGAATATGGGACAAGGGCAAAGAGGTTTGGATAAGGGCAAAGAGGTGCGGAGAACTGCGAAGAATACGGGACAAGGGCAAAGAGAGGCGGATAAGGGCAAAGAGGTGCGGACAAGGGCAAAGAGGGTTCGGACAAGTGCAAAGAGGGGCGGACAAGGGCAAAGAGGAGCGGACAAGGGCAAAGAGGGGCGGACAAGGGCAAAGAGGGGCGGACAAGAGCAGGGAGGAGCGGACAAGGGTAAAGAGGGGCGGACAAGGACAAAGAGGGGCGGACAAGGGCAGAGAGGGGTAGACAAGTGCGGAGAATACGGGACAAGGTCAAAGAGGGTCGAACAAGGGCAAAGAGGGGCGGACATGGGCAAAGAGGGTGGACAAGGGCAAAGAGGGGCGGACCAGGGCAAAGAGGGGTGGACAAGTGCAAAGAGGGGTGGACAAGGGCAAAGGGGACGGACAAGGGAAAAGAGGGGTGGACAAGGGCAAAGAGGGGCGGACAAGGGCAAAGAGGGGCGGGGAATTGCGGAGGATACGCGACAAGGGGAAAGAGGGGCAGACAAGGGCAAAGACAGTTGGACAAGTGTGGAGAATACGGGACAAGGGCAAAGAGGGTTCTGAGAAGAGGAAAGAGGAGCCAACAAGGGCAAAGAGGGGCGGACAAGGGCAAAGAGGGGCGGACAAGGGCAAAAAGGGGCGGACAAGTGCGGAGAATACGGGACAAGTGAAAAGAGGGGGGGAAAAGGGCAAAGAGGGGCGGAAAAGAGCAAAGATGGGCGGACAAGAGCAATGAGGGGGGGACAAGGGCCAAGAGGGGCAGAGAATTGCGGATAATACGGGACAAGGGCAAAAAGGGGCGCAGAAGTGCAAAGAGGGACGGAAAAGAGCAAAGAGAGGCGGACAAGAACAAAGAGGCCGGACAAGGGCAAAGAGGGGCGGACAAGGGAAAAGAGGGGCGGACAAGGGAAAAGAGGGGTGGAGAATATGGGACAAGGGCAAAGAGGTTCGGATAAGGGCAAAGAGGGGTGGAGAACTGCGGAGAATCCGGGACAAGGGCAAAGAGGGGCGGACAAGGGCAAAGAGGGGCGGACAAGGGCAAAGAGGGGCGGAGAAGTGAAAAGAGGGGCGGAGAAGTGTGGATAATACGGGACAAGTGCAAAGAGGGGCGGACAAGGGCAAAGAGTGGCGCACAAGGGCAAAGAGGAGTGCACAAGTGCAAAGAGGTGCGGACAAGTGCAAAGAGGGTTCGGACAAGTGCAAAGAGGGGCGGACAAGGGCAAAGAGGAGCGGACAAGGGCAAAGAGGGGCGGACAAGGGCAAAGAGGGGCGGACAAGGGCAAAGAGGGGGGGACAAGAGCAGGGAGGGGCGGACAAGTGTAAAGAGGGGCGGACAAGGACAAAGAGGGGCGTACAAATGCAAAGTGGGTCGGAAAAGTGCAAAGAGGAGCGGACAAGGGCAAAGAGGGTCTGACAAGGGCAAAGAGGGGCGGACAAGTGCAGAGAGGGGTAGACAAGTGCGGAGAATACGGGACAAGGTCAAAGAGGGTCGAACAAGGGCAAAGAGGGGCGGACATGTGCAAAGAGGGTGGACAAGGGCAAAGAGGGGCGGACCAGGGCAAAGAGGGGCGGACCGGGGCAAAGAGGGGTGGACAAGTGCAAAGAGGGGCGGAAAAGTGTAAAGACGGGCGGAGAATTACGGAGGATACGAGACAAGGGCAAAGAGGGGCGGACAAGGGCAAAGAGGGGCGGGCAAGTGTAAAGAGGGACGGGCAAGGGCATAGAGGGGCAGACAAGGGCAAATTGGGGCGGACAAGGGCAAAAAGGGGCGGACAAGTGCGGAGAATACGGGACAAGTGAAAAGAGGGGGGGAAAAGGGCAAAGAGGGGCGGACAAGTGCAAAGAGGGGCGGACAATTGCAAAGAGGTTCGGACAAGGGCATAGAGAGGCGGACAACTGCAAAGAGGTGCGGACAACGGCAAAGAGGTGCCGACAAGGGCAAAGAGGGGCGGACAAGTGCAAAGAGGGGCGGACAAGTGCAAAGAAGGGAGGACAAGGGTAAAGAGGGGCGGACAAGGGCAAAGAGGGGCGGACAAGGGCAAAGAGGGGCGGAGAAGTGCGGAGAATACGGGACAAGTGCAAAGAGGGGCGGACAGGGGGAAAGAGGGGAGGATAAGTGCAAAGAGGGTCGCACAAGGGCAAAGAAGGTCACACAAGGGTAAAGAGTGGGGAGAAGTGCAAAGAAGGGCTGACAAGGGCAAAGAGGGGCGGACAAGGGCAAAGAGGGGCGGACAAGGGCAAAGAGGGGCGGACAAGGGCAAAGAGGGGAGGACAAGGGCAAAGAGGGGCGGACAAGGGGAAAGAGGTGCACACAAGTGCAAAGAGGGGAGGACAATGGCAAGGAGGGGCAGACAAGGGGAAAGAGGTACGCACAAGTGCAAAGAGGTGCGGACAAGGGCAAAGAGGGGCGGACCTGGGCAAAGAGGGGCGGACAAGGGCAAAGAGGGGCGGACAAGTACAAAGAGGGGTGGACAAGTGCAAAGAGGGGTGGACAAGGGCAAAGGGTGCGGACAAGGGCAAAGAGGGGTGGACAAGGGCAAAGAGGGGCAGACAAGGGCAAAGAGGGGCGGGGAATTGCGGAGGATACGCGACAAGGGGAAAGAGGGGCAGACAAGGGCAAAGACAGTTGGACAAGTGTGGAGAATACGGGACAAGGGCAAAGAGGGTTCTGAGAAGAGGAAAGAGGAGCCAACAAGGGCAAAGAGGGGCGGACAAGGGCAAAGAGGGGCGGACAAGAGCAAAGACGGGCGGACAAGGGTAAAGAGGGGCGGACAAGGGCAAAGAGGTGCGGACAAGGGCAAAGAGGGGCGGACAAGTGAGGAGAATACGGGACAAATTCAAAGAGGGGCGGACAAGGGCAAAGAGGGGCGGACAAGTGCGGAGAATACGGGACAAGGGCAAAGAGGGGCGGACAGGGGGAAAGAGGGGAGGATAAGTGCAAAGAGGGGCAGAAAAGTGTGGAGAATACGGCACAAGGGCAAAGAGGGACGGAGAAGTGCATAGAGGGGCGGACAAGGGCAAAGAGGGGCAGAGAATTGATCAGAATACGGGAAGAGAGCAAACAGGGACGGAGAAGTGCGGAGAATATGGGACAAGGGCAAAAAGGTGCGGACAAGGGCAAAGAGGTGCGGACAAGGGCAAAAAGAGGGGCGGACAATGGAAAAGAGGGTTGCAGAATACGGGACAAGTGCAAAGAGGGGTGGACAGGGGCAAACAGGGGCGCTCAAGTGCAATGAGGGACGCACAAGGGCAAAGAGGGACGCAAAAGGGCAAAGAGGGACGCACAAGGGCAAAGAAGGGAGGACAAAGTCAAAGAGGGGCGGACAAGGGCAAAGAGGGGCGGACAAGAGCAAAGAGCGGCGGACAAGGTCAAAGGGGGCGGACCAAGGCAAAGATCGGTGGACAAGTTCAAAGAGGGGCGGACAAGGACAAAGGGGCGGACAAGTGCAAAGAGGGGCAGACTAGGGCAAAAGGGCGGACAAGGGAAAAGAGGGGTGGACAAGGGCAAATTGGGGGGGACAAGGGCAAGAGGGGCGGAGAATTGCGGAGATACACGACAAGGGAAAAGAGAGGCGGACAAGGGCAAAGAGGGGCGGACAAGGTTAAAGAGGGGCGGACAAGGGCAAAGAGGTTCGGATAAGGGCAAAGAGGTGCGGAGAACTGCGAAGAATACGGGACAAGGGCAAAAAGAGGCGGATAAGGGCAAAGAGGGGCGGACAAGGGCAAAGAGGGGCGGACAAGGGCAAAGAGGGGCGGACAAGGGCAAAGAGGGGCGGACAAGGGCAAAGAGGGGTGCAAAAGAGCAATAAGGGTCGGAAAGGGGCAAACAGGGGTGGAGAAGTGCAAAGAGTGGCGCACAAGGGCAAAGAGGAGTGCACAAGTGCAAAGAGGTTCGGACAAGGGCAAAGAGGGTTCGGACAAGTGCAAAGAGGGGCTGACAAGGGCAAAGAAGAGAGGACAAGGGCAAACAGGGGCGGACAAGGGCAAAGAGGGGCGGACAAGGGCAAAGAGGGGCGGACAAAAGCAGGGAGGGGCGGACAAGGGTAAAGAGAGGCGGACAAGGACAAAGAGGGGCGTACAAATGCAAAGTGGGTCGGAAAAGTGCAAAGAGGAGCGGACAAGGGCAAAGAGGGGCTGACAAGGGCAAAGAGGGGCGGACAAGGGCAGAGAGGGGTAAACAATTGCGGAGAATACGGGACAAGGGCAAAGAGGGTCGAACAAGGGCAAAGAGGGGCGGACATGGGCAAAGAGGGTGGACAAGCGCAAAGAGGGGCGGACAAGGGCAAAGAGGGAAGGACAAGGGCAAAGGGGGGCAGAGAAGTTTCGAAAATAAGGGAGAAGGGCAAGGAGGGGCGGAGAAGTGCGGAGAATACGGGACAAGTGCAAAGAGGGGCAGACAAGGGGAAAGACGATCGGACACGGGCAAAGAGGGGCGGAGAAGTGCGGAGAATAGCGGAGAAGTGCAAAGACGTGCGTAGAAGTGCAAAGATGGGGGGACAAGGACAAAGACGCGCGGACAATAGCAAAGACGGGCGGAGAAGCGTGGAGAATACCGGAGACGGGAAAAGACGGGCAGAAAAGTGCGGAGAATACGGGACAAGGGCAAAGAGGGGCGGACAAGGGCAAAGAGGGGCAGACAAGGGCAAAGACGGGCAGATAAGGGCAAAGATGGGCAGACAAGGGCTAAGACGGGTGGAGAAGTGTGGAGAATAGCCGAGAAGTGCAAAGACGGGCGTAGAAGTGCAAAGACGGGCAGACAAGGGCAAAGACGGGCGGACAACAGCAAAGACGGGCGGACAACAGAAAAGAAGGGCGGAGAAGTGCGGAGAATACCGGAGACAGGAAAAGACGGGCAGACAAGTGCGGAGAATACGGGACAAGGGCAAAGAGGGGCGGGCAAGGGCAAAGATAGGGGCGGGCAAGTGCAAAGATAGGGGCAGACAAGGGCAAAGAGGTGCGGACAAGGGCAAAGAGGGACACACAAAAGCAAAGAGGGGTGGATAAGGGCAAAGAGGGGCGGACAGGTGCGGAAAATACAGTACACGGGCAAAGATGGGCGGACAAGAGCAAAGACGGGCGGACAAGTGCCAAGACGGGCGGACAAGGGCAAAGAGGAGCGGACAAGGGCAAGGACGGGCGGACAAGGGCCAAGAGGGTCGGACAAGTGCTGAGAATACGGGACAAGGGCAAAGTGGGGTGGACAAGTGCTTAGAATACGGGACAAGGGCAAAGAGGGGCGGACAAGTGTGGAGAATACGGGACAAGGGCAAGGAGGGGCGGAAAAGTGCTGAGAATACAGGAAAAGGGCAAAGAGGGTCGGAGTGGTTCTGAGAATACGAGACAAGAACAAAGAGGGGCGGAGTGGTGCTGAGAATACGGGACAAGGGCAAAGAGGGGCAGAGTGGTGCTGAGAATACGGGACAAGGGCAAAGAGGGGCGGACAAGGGCCAAGGGTTCAGACAAGGGCAAAGAGGGTCGGACAAGGGCCAAGAGGGTCGGACAAGGGTCAAGAGGGGCAGAAAAGGGCAAAGAGGGGCAGAAAAGGGCAAAGAGGGGCGGACAAGGGGTAAGTGGTCGGACAAGGGCTAAGGGGGGCGGACAAGGGCAAAGGGGGGCGGACAGGGGTAAAGGGAGGCGGACAAGGGCAAAGAGTGGCGGACAAGGGCAAAGAGGGGCGGACAAGTGATGAGAATACGGGACAAGGGCAAAGAGGGACGGAGAAGTGCTGAGAATGCAGTTCAAGAGCAAAGAGGGGAAGACAAGGCCAAAGAGGGATTGACAATAGCTGAGAATAAGGGACAATGGCAAAAAGGTCCGACAAGAGCTGAGAATACTGGACAAGGGCAAAGAGGGGCAGACAAGGCTGAGACTACGGGACAAGGAAAAAGAGGGGCGGACAAGGGCTGAGAATACGGGACAAGGTCAAAGAGGGGCGGACAAGAGCAAAGAGGGGCGGAAAAGGGCAAAGAGGGGTGGACAAGTGCTGAGAATACGGGACAAGGGCAAAGAGAGGCGGACAAGTGCTGAGAATACGGGACAAGGGAAAGAGGGGCGGACAAGTGCGGAGAATATGGGACAAGGGCCAAGAGAGGCGAACGAGGGCCAAGAGGGGTGGACAAGGGCCAAGAGGGGCGGACAAGTCCTGAGAATACGGGACAAGTGCAAAAAGTGGCGGACAAGTGCTGAGAATACGGGACAAGGGCAAAGAGGGGCGGACAAGGGCAAAGAGGGGCGGACAAGGGCAAAGAGGGGCGGACAAGGGCAAAGAGGGACGGACAAGGGCAAAGGGGGCGGACAAGGGCAAAGAGGGGTGGGGAAGGGCAAAGTGGGGCGGACAAGTGCTCAAAATACCGGGCAAGGAATACAAGAGGGGCAGACAAGAGCTGAGAATATGGGACAAGGGCAAAGAGGGGCGGACAACTGCGAAGAATATGGGACAAGGGCCAAGAATGCCGGACAAGAGCCATGAGGGGCAGACGAGGGGCAGACACGGGCCAAGAGGGGCGGAAAAGGGCCAAGAGGGGCGGACAAGGGCCAAGAGGGGCGGACAAGGGCCAAGAGGGGCGGACAAGTGCTTGAGAATACGGGACAAGGGCAAAGAGGGGCCGAAAAGTGCTGAGAATACTGGACAAGGGCAAATAGCGGCGGATAAGTGCTGAGAATACGGGACAAGGGCGAAGAGGGGCGGAGAAGTGCTGAGAATACGGGACAAGGGCAATTAGGGGCGGACAAGTGCGGAGAATAAGGGACAAGGGCAAAGAGGGGCGGACAAGGGCAAAGAGGGGCGGACAAGGGCAAAGAGGGGCGGACAAGTGCTGAGAATACCTGACAAGGGCAAAGAGGCGCGGACAAGTGCTGAGAATACGTGACAAGGGTAAAGAGGGTTGGACAATGGCAAAGAGGGGCGGACAAGTGCTGAGAATACGGGACAAGGGTAACGAGGGGCGGACAATGGCAAAGAGGGTCGGACAAGTGCAAAGAGGGGCGGACAAGGGCAAAGAGGGGCGGACAAGGGCAAAGGGGGGCGGACAAGGGCTGAAAATACGGTACAAGGGCAAATAGTGTCAGACAAGGCAAAAGAGGGGCAGACAAGGGCAAAGAGGGGCGGACAAGTGCTGAGAATACGGGACAAGAGCAAAGGAGGGCGGATAAGTGCTGAGAACACGGGACAACGGCAAAAAGGAGCGGACAAGTGCTGAGAACATGGGACAAGGGCAAAAAGGGGCGGACAAGGGCCAAGAGGGGTGGAAAAGGGCCAAGAGGGGCAGACAAGGGCCAAGAGGGGCAGACAAGGGCAAAGAGGGTCGGACAAGGGCCAAGAGGGGCAGACAAGGGCCAAGAGGGGCAGACAAGGGCAAAGAGGGGCGGACAAGGGCAAAGGCGGGCGGACAGGGGCAAAGAGGGGCGGACAAGGGCAAAGAGTGGCGGACAAGGGCAAAGAGTATCGGACAAGGGCAAAGAGGGGCGGAGAAGTGCGGAGAATACGGGACAAGGGCAAAGAGGGGAGGAAAAGTGCTGAGAATACGGGACAAGGGCAAAAAGGGACGGAGAAGTGCTGAGAATGTGGTACAAGAGCAAAGAGTGGCGGACAAGGCCAAAGAGTGATGGACAATTGCTGAGAATAAGGGACAAGGGCAAAGAGGGGCGGACAAGGGCAAAGAGGGTCCGACAAGGGCAAAGAGGGACGGACAAGGGCAAAGAGGGACGGACAAGGGCAAAGGGGGCGGACAAGGGCAAAGAGGGGTGGGGAAGGGCAAAGTGGGGCGGACAAGTGCTCAAAATACCGGGCAAGGAATACAAGAGGGGCAGACAAGAGCTGAGAATATGGGACAAGGGCAAAGAGGGGCGGACAACTGCGAAGAATATGGGACAAGGGCCAAGAATGCCGGACAAGAGCCATGAGGGGCAGACGAGGGGCAGACACGGGCCAAGAGGGGCGGACAAGGGCCAAGAGGGGCGGACAAGGGCCAAGAGGGGCGGACAAGTGCTTGAGAATACGGGACAAGGGCAAAGAGGGGCCGAAAAGTGCTGAGAATACTGGACAAGGGCAAATAGCGGCGGATAAGTGCTGAGAATACGGGACAAGGGCGAAGAGGGGCGGAGAAGTGCTGAGAATACGGGACAAGGGCAATTAGGGGCGGACAAGTGCGGAGAATAAGGGACAAGGGCAAAGAGGGGCGGACAAGGGCAAAGAGGGGCGGACAAGGGCAATTAGGGGCGGACAAGTGCGGAGAAAAAGGGACAAGGGCAAAGAGGGGCGGACAAGGGCAAAGAGGGGCGGACAAGGGCAAAGAGGGGCGGACAAGTGCTGAGAATACCTGACAAGGGCAAAGAGGCGCGGACAAGTGCTGAGAATACGTGACAAGGGTAAAGAGGGTTGGACAATGGCAAAGAGGGGCGGACAAGTGCTGAGAATACGGGACAAGGGTAAAGAGGGGCGGACAATGGCAAAGAGGGTCGGACAAGTGCAAAGAGGGGCGGACAAGGGCAAAGAGGGGCGGACAAGGGCAAAGGGGGGCGGACAAGGGCTGAAAATACGGTACAAGGGCAAATAGTGTCAGACAAGGCAAAAGAGGGGCGGACAAGGGCAAAGAGGGGCGGACAAGTGCTGAGAATACGGGACAAGAGCAAAGGAGGGCGGATAAGTGCTGAGAACACGGGACAACGGCAAAAAGGAGCGGACAAGTGCTGAGAACATGGGACAAGGGCAAAAAGGGGCGGACAAGGGCCAAGAGGGGTGGAAAAGGGCCAAGAGGGGCAGACAAGGGCCAAGAGGGGCAGACAAGGGCAAAGAGGGTCGGACAAGGGCCAAGAGGGGCGGACAAGGGCCAAGAGGGGCGGACAAGTGCTGAGAATACGGGACAAGGGCCAAGAGGGGCAGACAAGGGCCAAGAGGGGCAGACAAGGGCAAAGAGGGGCGGACAAGGGCAAAGGCGGGCGGACAGGGGCAAAGAGGGGCGGACAAGGGCAAAGAGTGGCGGACAAGGGCAAAGAGTATCGGACAAGGGCAAAGAGGGGCGGAGAAGTGCGGAGAATACGGGACAAGGGCAAAGAGGGGAGGAAAAGTGCTGAGAATACGGGACAAGGGCAAAAAGGGACGGAGAAGTGCTGAGAATGTGGTACAAGAGCAAAGAGTGGCGGACAAGGCCAAAGAGTGATGGACAATTGCTGAGAATAAGGGACAAGGGCAAAGAGGGGCGGACAAGGGCAAAGAGGGTCCGACAAGAGCTGAGAATACTGGACAAGGGCAAATAATGTCGGACAAGAGAAAAGAGGGGCGGACAAGGGCAAAGAGGGACGGACTAGGGAAAAAAGTAGCGGACAAGTTCTGAGAATACGCGACAAGAGCAAAGAGAGGAGGACAAGGGCAAATAGGGGCACACAAGTGCGGAGAATACAGGACAAGGGCAAAGAGGGGCGGACAAGTGCTGAGAATACGGGACAAGGGCAAAGAGGAGCGGACAAGTGCTGAGAACACGGGACAAGGGCAAAAAGGGGCGGACAAGTGCTGAGAACATGGGACAAGGGCAAAAAGGGGCGGACAAGGGCAAAGAGGTGCGGACAAGGGCAAAGACTGGCGGACAAGGGCAAAGAGGGGCTGACAAGTGCTGAGAATACGGGACAAGGGCAAAGAGGGGCGGACAAGGGCAAAGAGGGGCGGACAAGGGCTGAGAATACGGGACAATGGCAAAGAGGGGCGGACAAGTGCTGAGAATACGGGACAAGGGCAAACAAGGGCGGACAAGTGCAAAGAGGGGCGGACAAGGGCAAAGAGGGGCCGACAAGGGCTGAGAATACGGGACAAGGGCAAAGAGGGGCGGACAAGGGCTGAGAATATGGGACAAGGGCAAAGAGGGGCGGACAAAGGCAAAGAGGGGCGGACATGTGCAAAGAGGGGTGGACAAGTGCAAAGAGGAGCGGGCAAGGGCAAAGAGGGGCGGACAAGGGCAAAGTGTGGCGGACAAGTGCTGAGAATACGGGACAAGGGCAAAGAGGGCCGGACAAGTTATGAGAATACTGGACAAAGAGGGCAAAGAGGGGCGGACAAGGGCAAAGAGGGGCGGACAAGGGCAAAGAGGGGCGGACAAGGGCAAAGAGGGGCGGACAAGTGCAAAGAGGGGTGGACAAGGGCAAAGAGGGGCGGACAAGTGCAAAGAGTGGCAAACAAGGGCAAAGAGGGGCGGAAAAGGGCTGAGAATACGGGACAAGGGCACAGAAGAGCGGACAAGGGCAAAGAGGGTCAGACAAGTGCAAAGAGGGGCGGATAAGGGCTGAGAAATCGGGACAAGGGCAAAGAGGGGCGGACAAGGGCTGAGAATACGGGACAAGGGCTAAGAAGGGCGGACTAGGGCTGAGAATACGGGACAAGGGCAAAGAGGGGCAGACAAGGGCTGAGAACACGGAACAAGGGCAAAGAGGGGCGGACAAGGGCTGAGAATACGGGACAAGGGCAAAGAGGGGCGGACAAGGGGAAAGAGCGGCGGACAAGGGCAAAGAGGTGCGGACAAGGGCTGAGAATACGGGACAAAGGCAAAAAGGGGCGGACAAGGGCAAAGAGGGGCGGACAAGGGCAAAGAGGGGCGGACAAGGGCAAAGAGGGGCGGACAAGTGCAAAGAGGGGTGGACAAGGGCAAAGAGGGGCGGACAAGTGCAAAGAGTGGCAAACAAGGGCAAAGAGGGGCGGAAAAGGGCTGAGAATACGGGACAAGGGCACAGAAGAGCGGACAAGGGCAAAGAGGGTCAGACAAGTGCAAAGAGGGGCGGATAAGGGCTGAGAAATCGGGACAAGGGCAAAGAGGGGCGGACAAGGGCTGAGAATACGGGACAAGGGCTAAGAAGGGCGGACTAGGGCTGAGAATACGGGACAAGGGCAAAGAGGGGCAGACAAGGGCTGAGAACACGGAACAAGGGCAAAGAGGGGCGGACAAGGGCTGAGAATACGGGACAAGGGCAAAGAGGGGCGGACAAGGGGAAAGAGCGGCGGACAAGGGCAAAGAGGTGCGGACAAGGGCTGAGAATACGGGACAAAGGCAAAAAGGGGCGGACAAGGGCAAAGAGGGGCGGACAAGGGCAAAGAGGGGCGGACAAGGGCAAAGAATAGGGGACACGGGCAATGAGGGGCGGACAAGTGCAAAGAGGGGCGGACAAGTGCAAAGTGGGGCGGACAAGGGCAAAGAGGGACGGACAAGGGCAAAGAGAGGCCGACAAGGGCAAAGTGGGGCGGACAACTGCTGAGAATACGGGACAAGGGGAAAGAGGGGCGGACAAGGGCAAAGAGGGGCGGACAAGAGCAAAGAGGGGTGGACAAGGGCAAAGAGGGGCGGACAAGTGCAAAGAGGGGCGGACAAGTGCAAAGAGGGGCGGACAAGGGCAAAGATGGGCGGACAAGGTCAAAGAGGGTCGCACAAGGTCAAAGAGGGGCGGAAAATGGCAAAGAGGGTCGGACAATTGCTGAGAATACAGGAGAAAGGCAAGAAGGGGTGGACAATGGCAAAGAGGGGCGGACAATGGCAAAGAGGGGCGGACAACTGCTGAGAATACGGTACAAGGGCAAAGAGGGGCGGACAAGGGCAAAGAGGGGCGGACAACGGCAAAGAGGGGCGGACAAAAGCGGAATATACGGGACAAGGGCAAAGAGGGGCGGACAAGGGAAAGAGGCGCGGAAAAGCGCAAAGAGGGGCGGACAAGGGCAAATAGGTCGGGAAAAGGGCAAAGAGGAGCGGACAAGGGCAAAGAGGTGCAGACAAGGGCTAAGAGGTGCGGACAAGGTCACAGAGGGGCGGACAAGTGCTGAGAATACGGGACAAGGGAAAAGAGGGGCGGACAAGGTCAAACAGGGGCGGACAAGGGCAAACAGGTGCGGACAAGGGCAAACAGGGGCGGACAAGGGCAAACAGGGGCGGACAAGTGCTGAGAACACGGGACAAGGGCAAAGAGAGGCGGACAAGGGCAAAGAGGGGCGGACAAGGGCAATGAGGGGCGGACAAGTGCTGAGAACACGGGACAAGTGCAAAGAGAGGCGGACAAGGGCAAAGAGGGGCGGACAAGGGCAAATAGGGGCGGAAAAGGGCAAAGAGGGGCGGATAAGTGCTGAGAATATGGGACAAGATCAAAGAGGGGCGGACAAGGGCATTGAGGGGCGGACAACTGCTGAGAATATGGGACAAAGGCAAAGAGGGGCGGACAACGGCAAAGAGGGGCGGACAAGGGGAAAGAGGTTAGGACAATAGCAAAGAGGGGCGGACAAGGGCAAAGAGGGGCGGACAACGGCAAAGAGGGGCTGAGAAGTGCGGAGAATACGGGACAAGGGCAAAGAGGGGCGGTAAAGTGCAAAGAGGGGCGGACAACTCCTGAGAATACGGGACAAGGGCAAAGAGGGGCTGACAAGGGCAAAGAGGGGCGGACAAGGGCAAAGAGGTGCGGACAAGGGCAAAGAGGGGCGGACAACGGCAAAGACGGGCGGACAAGAACAAAGAGGGGCAGACAAGGGCAAAGAGGGGTAGGCTAGGGCAAAGAGGGGCGTGCTAGGGCAAAGAGGGGCGGACAAGGGCAAAGAGGCGCGGACAAGGGCAAAGAGGCGCGGACAAGGGCAAAGAGGGGCGGACATGTGCTGAGAATACGGGACTAGACCAAAGAGGGGCGGACAAGTGCAAAGAGGGGCGGACAAGGGCAAAGAGGGGTGGACAAGTTCTGAGAATAGGGGACAAGGGCAAAGAGGGGCAGACAATGGCAAAGAGGGGCGGACAAGGGTACAGAGGGGCGGACAAGAGCAGAGAATAACGGAAGAGTGCAAAGAGGGGCAGACAACGGCAAAGAGGGGCGGAAAAGGGCAAAGAGGGGCGGACAAAGCCAAAGAGGGGCGGACAAGTGTTGAGAATACGGGACAAGGGCAAAGTGGGGCGGACATGAGCAAAGAGGGGCGGACAAGGTCAAAGAGGGGCGAACAAGGGCAAAGAGGTGCGGACAAGGGCAAAGAGGGGCGGACAAGGGCAAAGAGGGGCGGACAAGGGCAAAGAGGGGCGGACAAGGGCAAAGAGGGTCTGAGAAGTGCGGAGAATACGGGACAAGGGCAAAGAGGGGCGGTAAAGTGCAAAGAGGGGCGGACAACTCCTGAGAATACGGGACAAGTGCAAAGAGGGGCTGACAAGGGCAAAGAGGGGCGGACAAGGGCAAAAGAGGGGCGGAGAAGGGCAAAGACGGGCGGACAAGAACAAAGAGGGGCAGACAAGGGCAAAGAGGGGTGGGCTAGGGCAAAGAGGGGCGGACAAGGTCAAAGAGGGGCAGACAAGGGCAAAGAGGTGTGGAGAAGTGCAGAGAATAAGGGACAAGGGCAAAGAGGGGTGGACAAGGGCAAAGAGGGGCGGACAAGGGAAAAGGGGGCGGACAAGAGCAAAGAGGGGTGGACAAGTGCGGAGAATACGGGATAAGGGCATAAGAGGGGCGGACAATTACAAAGAGGGGCGGACAAGGGCAAAGAGGGGCGGACAAAACAAAAACTAGTGGACAAGTGCGGAGAATACGGGACAAGGGCAAAGAGGGTTGGACAAGGGCAAAGAGGGGCGGAGAATTGCAGAGAATACCGGACAAGTGCAAAGACGGGCATACAATTGCAATGACGGTCGGACAAGGGCAAAGAGGGGTAGACAAGGGCAAAGAGGGGCTGACAAGGGCAAGGAGGGGTAGAGAAGGCAAAGAGGAGCAGAGAAGGGAAAAGACAGGCTGACAAGGGAAAAGAGGGTCGGAGAATTGCGGAGAATACCGGAGAAGTGCAAAGAGGGGCGGAGAAGTGCAAAAAGGTGCGGACAAGTGCAAAGAGGGTTGGACAAATGCAAAGAGGGGCGGACAAGCGCAAAGAGGGTCAGAAAAGGTCAAAGAGGGGCGGACAAGTGCGAAGAAAGTCGGTGAAGAGCGAAGAGGGGTGGAGAAGTGTAAAAGAGGGGCGGACAAGGGCAAAGAGGGGCGGAGAATAGTGGATAATACGGGACAAGTGTAAAGAGGGGCGGAGAATTGCGGAGAATACCGGACAAGTGCAAACAGGGGCGGACAATGTCAAAGAGGGGCGGACAAGAGCAAAGAGGTGCGGACAAATGGCAAAGAGGGGCGGACAACGGCAAAGAGGGGCGGACATAGGCAAAGAGGGTCGGACAAGTGCAAAGAGGGGCGGACAAGGGCAAAGAGAGTCGGAAAATGGAGGAGAATACGGGACACGTGCAAGGAGGGGCAGACAAGGGCAAGGAGGGTCGGAAAAGGGCAAAGAGGGGCGGACAAGGGCAAAGAGGGGCCGACAATATCAAAGAGGGGCCGACAAGTTCTAAGAGGGGCGGACAAGGGCAAAGAGGGGCGGAAGAGGGCAAAGAGGGGCGGAGAAGTGGAAAGAGTGGCGGACAAGTGAGGAGAATACGGGACACGGGCAAAGAGGGGCGGACTAGGGCAAAGAGGGTTGGACAAGGGCAAAGAGGGGCGGACAAGGGCAAAGATGGGCGGAAAAGGGCAATGAGGGGCAGACAAGTGTAAAGAGGGGCGGAGAAATAAGGAGAATAGCGGAAAAGTGCATAGAGGGGCGGACAAGGGGAAAGAGGGGCGGAAAAGGGGAAAGATGGGCGGATAAGGGCAAAAAGGGGCGGAGAAGGGCAAAGAGGGGTGGACAAGTGCAAAGAGGGGGGACAAGTGCAAAGAGGGGCGGAAAAGTGCAGAGAATACGGGACATGTGCAAAAAGGTGCGGACAAGTACAAAGAGGGGTGGACAAGGGCAAAGAGGGGTGGACAAATGTAAAGAGGGGCGGAGAAGTACGGAGAATACCGGAGAAGGGCAAAGAGGGGCGGACAAGGGCAAAGAGGGGCGGACAAGGGCAAAGATGTGTGGAAAAAGGGCAAAGAGGGGCGGACAAGGGCAAAGAGGGGCGGACAAGGGCAAAGGGGGGCAGAGAAGTGTCGAAAATAAGGGAGAAGGGCAAGGAGGGGCGGAGAAGTGCGGAGAATACGGGACAAGTGCAAAGAGGGGCAGACAAGGGGAAAGACGATCGGACACGGGCAAAGAGGGGCGGAGAAGTGCGGAGAATAGCGGAGAAGTGCAAAGACGTGCGTAGAAGTGCAAAGATGGGGGGACAAGGACAAAGACGCGCGGACAATAGCAAAGACGGGCGGAGAAGCGTGGAGAATACCGGAGACGGGAAAAGACGGGCAGAAAAGTGCGGAGAATACGGGACAAGGGCAAAGAGGGGCGGACAAGGGCAAAGAGGGGCAGACAAGGGCAAAGACGGGCAGATAAGGGCAAAGATGGGCAGACAAGGGCTAAGACGGGTGGAGAAGTGTGGAGAATAGCCGAGAAGTGCAAAGACGGGCGTAGAAGTGCAAAGACGGGCAGACAAGGGCAAAGACGGGCGGACAACAGCAAAGACGGGCGGACAACAGAAAAGAAGGGCGGAGAAGTGCGGAGAATACCGGAGACAGGAAAAGACGGGCAGACAAGTGCGGAGAATACGGGACAAGGGCAAAGAGGGGCGGGCAAGGGCAAAGATAGGGGCAGACAAGGGCAAAGAGGTGCGGACAAGGGCAAAGAGGGACACACAAAAGCAAAGAGGGGTGGATAAGGGCAAAGAGGGGCGGACAGGTGCGGAAAATACAGTACACGGGCAAAGATGGGCGGACAAGAGCAAAGACGGGCGGACAAGTGCCAAGACGGGCGGACAAGGGCAAAGAGGAGCGGACAAGGGCAAGGACGGGCGGACAAGGGCCAAGAGGGTCGGACAAGTGCTGAGAATACGGGACAAGGGCAAAGTGGGGTGGACAAGTGCTTAGAATACGGGACAAGGGCAAAGAGGGGCGGACAAGTGTGGAGAATACGGGACAAGGGCAAGGAGGGGCGGAAAAGTGCTGAGAATACAGGAAAAGGGCAAAGAGGGTCGGAGTGGTTCTGAGAATACGAGACAAGAGCAAAGAGGGGCGGAGTGGTGCTGAGAATACGGGACAAGGGCAAAGAGGGGCGGACAAGGGCAAAGAGGGGCGGACAAGGGCAAAGATGGGCGGAAAAGGGCAATGAGGGGCAGACAAGTGTAAAGAGGGGCGGAGAAATAAGGAGAATAGCGGAAAAGTGCATAGAGGGGCGGACAAGGGGAAAGAGGGGCGGAAAAGGGGAAAGATGGGCGGATAAGGGCAAAAAGGGGCGGAGAAGGGCAAAGAGGGGTGGACAAGTGCAAAGAGGGGGGACAAGTGCAAAGAGGGGCGGAAAAGTGCAGAGAATACGGGACATGTGCAAAAAGGTGCGGACAAGTACAAAGAGGGGTGGACAAGGGCAAAGAGGGGTGGACAAATGTAAAGAGGGGCGGAGAAGTACGGAGAATACCGGAGAAGGGCAAAGAGGGGCGGACAAGGGCAAAGAGGGGCGGACAAGGGCAAAGATGTGTGGAAAAAGGGCAAAGAGGGGCGGACAAGGGCAAAGAGGGGCGGACAAGGGCAAAGGGGGGCAGAGAAGTGTCGAAAATAAGGGAGAAGGGCAAGGAGGGGCGGAGAAGTGCGGAGAATACGGGACAAGTGCAAAGAGGGGCAGACAAGGGGAAAGACGATCGGACACGGGCAAAGAGGGGCGGAGAAGTGCGGAGAATAGCGGAGAAGTGCAAAGACGTGCGTAGAAGTGCAAAGATGGGGGGACAAGGACAAAGACGCGCGGACAATAGCAAAGACGGGCGGAGAAGCGTGGAGAATACCGGAGACGGGAAAAGACGGGCAGAAAAGTGCGGAGAATACGGGACAAGGGCAAAGAGGGGCGGACAAGGGCAAAGAGGGGCAGACAAGGGCAAAGACGGGCAGATAAGGGCAAAGATGGGCAGACAAGGGCTAAGACGGGTGGAGAAGTGTGGAGAATAGCCGAGAAGTGCAAAGACGGGCGTAGAAGTGCAAAGACGGGCAGACAAGGGCAAAGACGGGCGGACAACAGCAAAGACGGGCGGACAACAGAAAAGAAGGGCGGAGAAGTGCGGAGAATACCGGAGACAGGAAAAGACGGGCAGACAAGTGCGGAGAATACGGGACAAGGGCAAAGAGGGGCGGGCAAGGGCAAAGATAGGGGCAGACAAGGGCAAAGAGGTGCGGACAAGGGCAAAGAGGGACACACAAAAGCAAAGAGGGGTGGATAAGGGCAAAGAGGGGCGGACAGGTGCGGAAAATACAGTACACGGGCAAAGATGGGCGGACAAGAGCAAAGACAGGCGGACAAGTGCCAAGACGGGCGGACAAGGGCAAAGAGGAGCGGACAAGGGCAAGGACGGGCGGACAAGGGCCAAGAGGGTCGGACAAGTGCTGAGAATACGGGACAAGGGCAAAGTGGGGTGGACAAGTGCTTAGAATACGGGACAAGGGCAAAGAGGGGCGGACAAGTGTGGAGAATACGGGACAAGGGCAAGGAGGGGCGGAAAAGTGCTGAGAATACAGGAAAAGGGCAAAGAGGGTCGGAGTGGTTCTGAGAATACGAGACAAGAGCAAAGAGGGGCGGAGTGGTGCTGAGAATACGGGACAAGGGCAAAGAGGGGCAGAGTGGTGCTGAGAATACGGGACAAGGGCAAAGAGGGGCGGACAAGGGCAAAGAGGGGCGGACAAGGGCAAAGATGGGCGGAAAAGGGCAATGAGGGGCAGACAAGTGTAAAGAGGGGCGGAGAAATAAGGAGAATAGCGGAAAAGTGCATAGAGGGGCGGACAAGGGGAAAGAGGGGCGGAAAAGGGGAAAGATGGGCGGATAAGGGCAAAAAGGGGCGGAGAAGGGCAAAGAGGGGTGGACAAGTGCAAAGAGGGGGGACAAGTGCAAAGAGGGGCGGAAAAGTGCAGAGAATACGGGACATGTGCAAAAAGGTGCGGACAAGTACAAAGAGGGGTGGACAAGGGCAAAGAGGGGTGGACAAATGTAAAGAGGGGCGGAGAAGTACGGAGAATACCGGAGAAGGGCAAAGAGGGGCGGACAAGGGCAAAGAGGGGCGGACAAGGGCAAAGATGTGTGGAAAAAGGGCAAAGAGGGGCGGACAAGGGCAAAGAGGGGCGGACAAGGGCAAAGGGGGGCAGAGAAGTGTCGAAAATAAGGGAGAAGGGCAAGGAGGGGCGGAGAAGTGCGGAGAATACGGGACAAGTGCAAAGAGGGGCAGACAAGGGGAAAGACGATCGGACACGGGCAAAGAGGGGCGGAGAAGTGCGGAGAATAGCGGAGAAGTGCAAAGACGTGCGTAGAAGTGCAAAGATGGGGGGACAAGGACAAAGACGCGCGGACAATAGCAAAGACGGGCGGAGAAGCGTGGAGAATACCGGAGACGGGAAAAGACGGGCAGAAAAGTGCGGAGAATACGGGACAAGGGCAAAGAGGGGCGGACAAGGGCAAAGAGGGGCAGACAAGGGCAAAGACGGGCAGATAAGGGCAAAGATTGGCAGACAAGGGCTAAGACGGGTGGAGAAGTGTGGAGAATAGCCGAGAAGTGCAAAGACGGGCGTAGAAGTGCAAAGACGGGCAGACAAGGGCAAAGACGGGCGGACAACAGCAAAGACGGGCGGACAACAGAAAAGAAGGGCGGAGAAGTGCGGAGAATACCGGAGACAGGAAAAGACGGGCAGACAAGTGCGGAGAATACGGGACAAGGGCAAAGAGGGGCGGGCAAGGGCAAAGATAGGGGCAGACAAGGGCAAAGAGGTGCGGACAAGGGCAAAGAGGGACACACAAAAGCAAAGAGGGGTGGATAAGGGCAAAGAGGGGCGGACAGGTGCGGAAAATACAGTACACGGGCAAAGATGGGCGGACAAGAGCAAAGACAGGCGGACAAGTGCCAAGACGGGCGGACAAGGGCAAAGAGGAGCGGACAAGGGCAAGGACGGGCGGACAAGGGCCAAGAGGGTCGGACAAGTGCTGAGAATACGGGACAAGGGCAAAGTGGGGTGGACAAGTGCTTAGAATACGGGACAAGGGCAAAGAGGGGCGGACAAGTGTGGAGAATACGGGACAAGGGCAAGGAGGGGCGGAAAAGTGCTGAGAATACAGGAAAAGGGCAAAGAGGGTCGGAGTGGTTCTGAGAATACGAGACAAGAGCAAAGAGGGGCGGAGTGGTGCTGAGAATACGGGACAAGGGCAAAGAGGGGCAGATTGGTGCTGAGAATACGGGACAAGGGCAAAGAGGGGCGGACAAGGGCCAAGGGTTCAGACAAGGGCAAAGAGGGTCGGACAAGGGCCAAGAGGGTCGGACAAGGGTCAAGAGGGGCAGAAAAGGGCAAAGAGGGGCAGAAAAGGGCAAAGAGGGGCAGAAAAGGGCAAAGAGGGGCGGACAAGGGGTAAGTGGTCGGACAAGGGTTAAGGGGGGCGGACAAGGGCAAAGGGGGGCGGACAGGGGCAAAGGGAGGCGGACAAGGACAAAGAGTGGCGGACAAGGGCAAAGGGGGCGGACAAGTGATGAGAATACGGGACAAGGGCAAAGAGGGACGGAGAAGTGCTGAGAATGCAGTTCAAGAGCAAAGAGGGGAAGACAAGGCCAAAGAGGGATTGACAATTGCTGAGAATAAGGGACAATGGCAAAAAGGTCCGACAAGAGCTGAGAATACTGGACAAGGGCAAAGAGGGGCAGACAAGGCTGAGACTACGGGACAAGGAAAAAGAGGGGCGGACAAGGGCTGAGAATACGGGACAAGGTCAAAGAGGGGCGGACAAGAGCAAAGAGGGGCGGACAAGGGCAAAGAGGGGTGGACAAGTGCTGAGAATACGGGACAAGGGCAAAGAGAGGCGGACAAGTGCTGAGAATACGGGACAAGGGAAAGAGGGGCGGACAAGTGCGGAGAATATGGGACAAGGGCCAAGAGAGGCGAACGAGGGCCAAGAGGGGTGGACAAGGGCCAAGAGGGGCGGACAAGTCCTGAGAATACGGGACAAGGGCAAAAAGTGGCGGACAAGTGCTGAGAATACGGGACAAGGGCAAAGAGGGGCGGACAAGGGCAAAGAGGGGCGGACAAGGGCAAAGAGGGACGGACAAGGGCAAAGAGGGACGGACAAGGGCAAAGGGGGCGGACAAGGGCAAAGAGGGGTGGGGAAGGGCAAAGTGGGGCGGACAAGTGCTCAAAATACCGGGCAAGGAATAAAAGAGGGGCAGACAAGAGCTGAGAATATGGGACAAGGGCAAAGAGGGGCGGACAACTGCGAAGAATATGGGACAAGGGCCAAGAATGCCGGACAAGAGCCATGAGGGGCAGACGAGGGGCAGACACGGGCCAAGAGGGGCGGACAAGGGCCAAGAGGGGCGGACAAGGGCCAAGAGGGGCGGACAAGTGCTTGAGAATACGGGACAAGGGCAAAGAGGGGCCGAAAAGTGCTGAGAATACTGGACAAGGGCAAATAGCGGCGGATAAGTGCTGAGAATACGGGACAAGGGCGAAGAGGGGCGGAGAAGTGCTGAGAATACGGGACAAGGGCAATTAGGGGCGGACAAGTGCGGAGAATAAGGGACAAGGGCAAAGAGGGGCGGACAAGGGCAAAGAGGGGCGGACAAGGGCAATTAGGGGCGGACAAGTGCGGAGAAAAAGGGACAAGGGCAAAGAGGGGCGGACAAGGGCAAAGAGGGGCGGACAAGGGCAAAGAGGGGCGGACAAGTGCTGAGAATACCTGACAAGGGCAAAGAGGCGCGGACAAGTGCTGAGAATACGTGACAAGGGTAAAGAGGGTTGGACAATGGCAAAGAGGGGCGGACAAGTGCTGAGAATACGGGACAAGGGTAAAGAGGGGCGGACAATGGCAAAGAGGGTCGGACAAGTGCAAAGAGGGGCGGAAAAGGGCAAAGAGGGGCGGACAAGGGCAAAGGGGGGCGGACAAGGGCTGAAAATACGGTACAAGGGCAAATAGTGTCAGACAAGGCAAAAGAGGGGCGGACAAGGGCAAAGAGGGGCGGACAAGTGCTGAGAATACGGGACAAGAGCAAAGGAGGGCGGATAAGTGCTGAGAACACGGGACAACGGCAAAAAGGAGCGGACAAGTGCTGAGAACATGGGACAAGGGCAAAAAGGGGCGGACAAGGGCCAAGAGGGGTGGAAAAGGGCCAAGAGGGGCAGACAAGGGCCAAGAGGGGCAGACAAGGGCAAAGAGGGTCGGACAAGGGCCAAGAGGGGCGGACAAGGGCCAAGAGGGGCGGACAAGTGCTGAGAATAAGGGACAAGGGCTAAGAGGCGCGTACAAGTGCTGAGAATAAGGGACAAGGGCCAAGAGGGGCAGACAAGGGCCAAGAGGGGCAGACAAGGGCAAAGAGGGGCGGACAAGGGCAAAGGCGGGCGGACAGGGGCAAAGAGGGGCGGACAAGGGCAAAGAGTGGCGGACAAGGGCAAAGTGTATCGGACAAGGGCAAAGAGGGGCGGAGAAGTGCGGAGAATACGGGACAAGGGCAAAGAGGGGAGGAAAAGTGCTGAGAATACGGGACAAGGGCAAAAAGGGACGGAGAAGTGCTGAGAATGTGGTACAAGAGCAAAGAGTGGCGGACAAGGCCAAAGAGTGATGGACAATTGCTGAGAATAAGGGACAAGGGCAAAGAGGGGCGGACAAGGGCAGAGAGGGTCCGACAAGAGCTGAGAATACTGGACAAGGGCAAATAATGTCGGACAAGAGAAAAGAGGGGCGGACAAGGGCAAAGAGGGACGGACTAGGGAAAAGAGGGGCGGACAAGTTCTGAGAATACGCAACAAGAGCAAAGAGAGGAGGACAAGGGCAAATAGGGGCACACAAGTGCGGAGAATACAGGACAAGGGCAAAGAGGGGCGGACAAGTGCTGAGAATACGGGACAAGGGCAAAGAGGAGCGGACAAGTGCTGAGAACACGGGACAAGGGCAAAAAGGGGCGGACAAGTGCTGAGAACATGGGACAAGGGCAAAAAGGGGCGGACAAGGGCAAAGAGGTGCGGACAAGGGCAAAGACTGGCGGACAAGGGCAAAGAGGGGCTGACAAGTGCTGAGAAAACGGGACAAGGGCAAAGAGGGGCGGACAAGGGCAAAGAGGGGCGGACAAGGGCTGAGAATACGGGACAATGGCAAAGAGGGGCGGACAAGTGCTGAGAATACGGGACAAGGGCAAACAAGGGCGGACAAGTGCAAAGAGGGGCGGACAAGGGCAAAGAGGGGCGGACAAGGGCTGAGAATACGGGACAAGGGCAAAGAGGGGCGGACAAGGGCTGAGAATACGGGACAAGGGCAAAGACGGGCGGACAAAGGCAAAGAGGGGCGGACATGTGCAAAGAGGGGTGGACAAGTGCAAAGAGGAGCGGGCAAGGGCAAAGAGGGGCGGACAAGGGCAAAGTGTGGCGGACAAGTGCTGAGAATACGGGACAAGGGCAAAGAGGGCCGGACAAGTGATGAGAATACTGGACAAAGAGGGCAAAGAGGGGCGGACAAGGGCAAAGAGGGGCGGACAAGGGCAAAGAGGGGCGGACAAGGGCAAAGAGGGGCGGACAAGGGCAAAGAGGGGTGGACAAGGGCAAAGAGGGGCGGACAAGTGCAAAGAGTGGCAAACAAGGGCAAAGAGGGGCGGAAAAGGGCTGAGAATACGGGACAAGGGCACAGAAGAGCGGACAAGGGCAAAGAGGGTCAGACAAGTGCAAAGAGGGGCGGATAAGGGCTGAGAAATCGGGACAAGGGCAAAGAGGGGCGGACAAGGGCTGAGAATACGGGACAAGGGCTAAGAAGGGCGGACTAGGGCTGAGAATACGGGACAAGGGCAAAGAGGGGCAGACAAGGGCTGAGAACACGGAACAAGGGCAAAGAGGGGCGGACAAGGGATGAGAATACGGGACAACGGCAAAGAGGGGCGGACAAGGGGAAAGAGCGGCGGACAAGGGCAAAGAGGGGCGGACAAGGGCTGAGAATACGGGACAAAGGCAAAAAGGGGCGGACAAGGGCAAAGAGGGGCGGACAAGGGCAAAGAGGGGCGGACAAGGGCAAAGAATAGGGGACACGGGCAATGAGGGGCGGACAAGTGCAAAGAGGGGCGGACAAGGGCAAAGTGGGGCGGACAAGGGCAAAGAGGGACGGACAAGGGCAAAGAGAGGCCGACAAGGGCAAAGTGGGGCGGACAACTGCTGAGAATACGGGACAAGGGGAAAGAGGGGCGGACAAGGGCAAAGAGGGGCGGACAAGAGCAAAGAGGGGTGGACAAGGGCAAAGAGGGGCGGACAAGTGCAAAGAGGGGCGGACAAGTGCAAAGAGGGGCGGACAAGGGCAAAGATGGGCGGACAAGGTCAAAGAGGGTCGCACAAGGTCAAAGAGGGGCGGAAAATGGCAAAGAGGGTCGGACAATTGCTGAGAATACAGGAGAAGGGCAAGAAGGGGTGGACAATGGCAAAGAGGGGCGGACAATGGCAAAGAGGGGCGGACAACTGCTGAGAATACGGTACAAGGGCAAAGAGGGGCGGACAAGGGCAAAGAGGGGCGGACAACGGCAAAGAGGGGCGGACAAAAGCGGAATATACAGGACAAGGGCAAAGAGGGGCGGACAAGGGAAAGAGGGGCGGAAAAGCGCAAAGAGAGGCGGACAAGGGCAAATAGGTCGGGAAAAGGGCAAAGAGGAGCGGACAAGGGCAAAGAGGTGCAGACAAGGGCTAAGAGGTGCGGACAAGGTCACAGAGGGGCGGACAAGTGCTGAGAACACGGGACAAGGGCAAAGAGGGGCGGACAAGGTCAAACAGGGGCGGACAAGGGCAAACAGGGGCGGACAAGTGCTGAGAACAAGGGACAAGGGCAAAGAGAGGCGGACAAGGGCAAAGAGGGGCGGACAAGGGCAATGAGGGGCGGACAAGTGCTGAGAACACGGGACAAGGGCAAAGAGAGGCGGACAAGGGCAAAGAGGGGCGGACAAGGGCAAAAAGGGGCGGAAAAGGGCAAAGAGGGGCGAATAAGTGCTGAGAATATGGGACAAGATCAAAGAGGGGCGGACAAGTGCATTGAGGGGCGGACAACTGCTGAGAATATGGGACAAGGGCAAAGAGGGGCGGACAACGTCAAAGAGGGGCGGACAAGGGGAAAGAGGTTAGGACAATAGCAAAGAGGGGCGGACAAGGGCAAAGAGGGGCAGACAAGGGTAAAGAGGGGCGGACAAGTGCTGAGAATAAGGGTAGAGTGCAAAGAGGGGCAGACAACCTCAAAGAGGGGCGGAAAAGGGCAAAGAGGGGCGGAAAAGTGCAAAGAGGGGCGGACAAAGCCAAAGAGGGGCAGACAAGTGTTGAGAATACGGGACAAGGGCAAAGTGGGGCGGACAAGAGCAAAGAGGGTCGGACAAGGTCAAAGAGGGGCGAACAAGGGCAAAGAGGGGCGGACAAGGGCAAAGAGGGGCGGACAAGGGCAAAGAGGGGCGGACAACGGCAAAGAGGGGCTGAGAAGTGCGGAGAATACGGGGCAAGGGCAAAGAGGGGCGGTAAAGTGCAAAGAGGGGCGGACAACTCCTGAGAATACGGGACAAGGGCAAAGAGGGGCTGACAAGGGCAAAGAGGGGCGGACAAGGGCAAAGAGGTGCGGACAAGGGCAAAGAGGGGCGGACAACGGCAAAGACGGGCGGACAAGAACAAAGAGGGGCAGACAAGGGCAAAGAGGGGTAGGCTAGGGCAAAGAGGGGCGGGCTAGGGCAAAGAGGGGCGGACAAGGGCAAAGAGGCGCGGACAAGGGCAAAGAGGCGCGGACAAGGGACAAGAGGGGCGGACATGTGCTGAGAATACGGGACTAGTCCAAAGAGGGTCGGACAAGTGCAAAGAGGGGCGGACAAGGGCAAAGAGGGGTGGACAAGTTCTGAGAATAGGGGACAAGGGCAAAGAGGGGCAGACAAGGGCAAAGAGGGGCAGACAATGGCAAAGAGGGGCGGACAAGGGTACAGAGGGGCGGACAAGAGCAGAGAATAAGGGAAGAGTGCAAAGAGGGGCAGACAACGGCAAAGAGGGGCGGAAAAGGGCAAAGAGGGGCGGACAAAGCCAAAGAGGGGCGGACAAGTGTTGAGAATACGGGACAAAGGCAAAGTGGGGCGGACATGAGCAAAGAGGGGCGGACAAGGTCAAAGAGGGGCGAACAAGGGGAAAGAGGTTAGCACAATAGCAAAGAGGGGCGGACAAGGGCAAAGAGGGGCAGACAAGGGTAAAGAGGGGCGGACAAGTGCTGAGAATAAGGGTAGAGTGCAAAGAGGGGCAGACAAACTCAAAGAGGGGCGGAAAAGGGCAAAGAGGTGCGGAAAAGTGCAAAGAGGGGCGGACAAAGCCAAAGAGGGGCAGACAAGTGTTGAGAATACGGGACAAGGGCAAAGTGGGGCGGACAAGAGCAAAGAGGGTCGGACAAGGTCAAAGAGGGGCGAACAAGGGCAAAGAGGGGCGGACAAGGGCAAAGAGGGGCGGACAAGGGCAAAGAGGGGCGGACAACGGCAAAGAGGGGCTGAGAAGTGCGGAGAATACGGGACAAGGGCAAAGAGGGGCGGTAAAGTGCAAAGAGGGGCGGACAACTCCTGAGAATACGGGACAAGGGCAAAGAGGGGCTGACAAGGGCAAAGAGGGGCGGACAAGGGCAAAGAGGTGCAGACAAGGGCAAAGAGGGGCGGACAACGGCAAAGACGGGCGGACAAGAACAAAGAGGGGCAGACAAGGGCAAAGAGGGGTAGGCTAGGGCAAAGAGGGGCGGGCTAGGGCAAAGAGGGGCGGACAAGGGCAAAGAGGCGCGGACAAGGGCAAAGAGGCGCGGACAAGGGCAAAGAGGGGCGGACATGTGCTGAGAATACGGGACTAGTCCAAAGAGGGTCGGACAAGTGCAAAGAGGGGCGGACAAGGGCAAAGAGGGGTGGACAAGTTCTGAGAATAGGGGACAAGGGCAAAGAGGGGCAGACAAGGGCAAAGAGGGGCAGACAATGGCAAAGAGGGGCGGACAAGGGTACAGAGGTGCGGACAAGAGCAGAGAATAAGGGAAGAGTGCAAAGAGGGGCAGACAACGGCAAAGAGGGGCGGAAAAGGGCAAAGAGGGGCGGACAAAGCCAAAGAGGGGCGGACAAGTGTTGAGAATACGGGACAAAGGCAAAGTGGGGCGGACATGAGCAAAGAGGGGCGGACAAGGTCAAAGAGGGGCGAACAAGGGCAAAGAGGTGCGGACAAGGGCAAAGAGGGGCGGACAAGGGCAAAGAGGGGCGGACAAGGGCAAAGAGGGTCTGAGAAGTGCGGAGAATACGGGACAAGGGCAAAGAGGGGCGGTAAAGTGCAAAGAGGGGCGGACAACTCCTGAGAATACGGGACAAGTGCAAAGAGGGGCTGACAAGGGCAAAGAGGGGCGGACAAGGGCAAAAGAGGGGCGGAGAAGGGCAAAGACGGGCGGACAAGAACAAAGAGGGGCAGACAAGGGCAAAGAGGGGTGGGCTAGGGCAAAGAGGGGCGGACAAGGTCAAAGAGGGGCAGACAAGGGCAAAGAGGTGTGGAGAAGTGCAGAGAATAAGGGACAAGGGCAAAGAGGGGTGGACAAGGGCAAAGAGGGGCGGACAAGGGAAAAGGGGGCGGACAAGAGCAAAGAGGGGCGGACAAGGGCAAAGAGGGGCGGACAAGGGCAAATAGGGGCGGACAAGGGCAAAGAGGGGTGGACAAGTGCGGAGAATACGGGATAAGGGCATAAGAGGGGCGGACAATTACAAAGAGGGGCGGACAAGGGCAAAGAGGGGCGGACAAAACTAAAACTAGTGGACAAGTGCGGAGAATACGGGACAAGGGCAAAGAGGGTTGGACAAGGGCAAAGAGGGGCGGAGAATTGCAGAGAATACCGGACAAGTGCAAAGACGGGCATACAATTGCAATGACGGTCGGACAAGGGCAAAGAGGGGTAGACAAGGGCAAAGAGGGGCTGACAAGGGCAAGGAGGGGTAGAGAAGGCAAAGAGGAGCGGAGAAGGGAAAAGACAGGCTGACAAGGGAAAAGAGGGTCGGAGAATTGCGGAGAATACCGGAGAAGTGCAAAGAGGGGCGGAGAAGTGCAAAAAGGTGCGGACAAGTGCAAAGAGGGTTGGACAAAGGCAAAGAGGGGCGGAGAAGGTCAAAGAGGGGCGGACAAGTGCGAAGAAAGTCGGTGAAGAGCGAAGAGGGGTGGAGAAGTGTAAAAGAGGGGCGGACAAGGGCAAAGAGGGGCGGAGAATAGTGGATAATACGGGACAAGTGTAAAGAGGGGCGGAGAATTGCGGAGAATACCGGACAAGTGCAAACAGGGGCGGACAATGTCAAAGAGGGGCGGACAAGAGCAAAGAGGTGCGGACAAATGGCAAAGAGGGGCGGACAACGGCAAAGAGGGGCGGACATAGGCAAAGAGGGTCGGACAAGTGCAAAGAGGGGCGGACAAGGGCAAAGAGAGTCGGAAAATGGAGGAGAATACGGGACACGTGTAAGGAGGGGCAGACAAGGGCAAGGAGGGTCGGAAAAGGGCAAAGAGGGGCCGAAAATATCAAAGAGGGGCGGACAAGTTCTAAGAGGGGCGGACAAGGGCAAAGAGGGACGGAAGAGGGCAAAGAGGGGCGGAGAAGAGGAAAGAGTGGCGGACAAGTGAGGAGAATACGGGACACGGGCAAAGAGGGGCGGACAAGTGCTGAGAATACGGGACAAGGGTAAAGAGGGTTGGACAATGGCAAAGAGGGGCGGACAAGTGCTGAGAATACGGGACAAGGGTAAAGAGGGGCGGACAAAGGCAAAGAGGGTCGGACAAGTGCAAAGAGGGGCGGACAAGGGCAAAGAGGGGCGGACAAGGGCAAAGAGGGGCGGACAAGGGCAAAGAGGGGCAGACAAGACCAAAGAGGGATTGACAATTGCTGAGAATAAGGGACAATGGCAAAAAGGTCCGACAAGAGCTGAGAATACTGGACAAGGGCAAAGAGGGGCGGACAAGGGCAAAGAGGGGCGGACAAGGGCAATTAGGGGCGGACAAGTGTGGAGAAAAAGGGACAAGGGCAAAGAGGGGCGGACAAGGGCAAAGAGGGGCGGACAAGGGCAAAGAGGGGCGGACAAGTGCTGAGAATACGTGACAAGGGTAAAGAGGGTTGGACAATGGCAAAGAGTGGCGGACAAGTGCTGAGAATACGGGACAAGGGTAAAGAGGGGCGGACAAGGGCAAAGAGGGTCGGACAAGTGCAAAGAGGGGCGGACAAGGGCAAAGAGGGGCGGACAAGGGAAAGGGGGGCGGACAAGGGCTGAAAATACGGTACAAGGGCAAATAGTGTCAGACAAGGCAAAAGAGGGGCGGACAAGGGCAAAGAGGGGCGGACAAGTGCTGAGAATACGGGACAAGAGCAAAGGAGGGCGAATAAGTGCTGAGAACACGGGACAACGGCAAAAAGGAGCGGACAAGTGCTGAGAACATGGGACAAGGGCAAAAAGGGACGGAGAAGTGCTGAGAATGCGGTACAAGAGCAAAGAGGGGCGGACAAGGCCAAAGAGGGGTGGAAAAGGGCCAAGAGGGGCAGACAAGGGCCAAGAGGGGCAGACAAGGGCAAAGAGGGTCGGACAAGGGCCAAGAGGGGCGGACAAGGGCCAAGAGGGGCGGACAAGGACCAAGAGGGGCGGACAAGTGCTGAGAATAAGGGACAAGGGCTAAGAGGGGCGTACAAGTGCTGAGAATACGGGACAAGGGCCAAGAGGGGCAGACAAGGGCCAAGAGGGGCAGACAAGGGCAAAGAGGGGCGGACAAGGGCAAAGAGGGGCGGACAAGGGCAAAGGCGGGCGGACAGGGGCAAAGAGGGGCGGACAAGGGCAAAGAGTGGCGGACAAGGGCAAAGAGTGTCGGACAAGAGCAAAGAGGGGCGGAGAAGTGCGGAGAATACGGGACAAGGGCAAAGAGGGGAGGAAAAGTGCTGAGAATACGGGACAAGGGCAAAAAGGGACGGAGAAGTGCTGAGAATGCGGTACAAGAGCAAACAGGGGCGGACAAGGCCAAAGAGGAATGGACAATTGCTGAGAATAAGGGACAAGGGCAAAGAGGGGCGGACAAGGGCAAAGAGGGTCCGACAAGAGCTGAGAATACTGGACAAGGGCAAATAATGTCGGACAAGAGAAAAGAGGGGCGGACAAGGGCAAAGAGGGACGGACTAGGGAAAAGAGGGGCGGACAAGTTCTGAGAATACGCGACAAGAGCAAAGAGAGGAGGACAAGAGCAAATAGGGGCACACAAGTGCGGAGAATACAGGACAAGGGCAAAGAGGGGCGGACAAGTACTGAGAATACTGGACAAGGGCAAAGAGGAGCGGACAAGTGCTGAGAACACGGGACAAGGGCAAAAAGGGGCGGACAAGTGCTGAGAACATGGGACAAGGGCAAAAAGGGGCGGACAAGGGCAAATAGGTGCGGACAATGGCAAAGACTGGCGGACAAGGGCAAAGAGGGGCTGACAAGTGCTGAGAATAAGGGACAAGGGCAAAGAGGGGCGGACAAGGGCAAAGAGGGGCGGACAAGGGCTGAGAATACGGGACAATGGCAAAGAGGGGCGGACAAGTGCTGAGAATACGGGACAAGGGCAAACAAGGGCGGACAAGTGCAAAGAGGGGCGGACAAGGGCAAAGAGGGGCCGACAAGGGCTGAGAATACGGGACAAGGGCAAAGAGGGGCGGACAAGGGCTGAGAATACGGGACAAGGGCAAAGACGGGTGGACAAAGGCAAAGAGGGGCAGACATGTGCAAAGAGGGGTGGACAAGGGCAAAGAGGGGCGGACAAGGGCAAAGAGGGGCGGACAAGGGCAAAGTGTGGCGGACAAGTGCTGAGAATACAGGACAAGGGCAAAGACTGCCGGACAAGTGATGAGAATACTGGACAAAGAGGGCAAAGAGGGGCGGACAAGGGCAAAGAGGGGCGGACAAGGGCAAAGAGGGGCAGACAAGGGCAAAGAGGGGCGGAAAAGGGCAAAGAGGGGCGGAGAAGGGCTTAGAATATGGGACAAGTGCAAAGAGGGGCAGACAAGGGAAAAGAGGGGCGGACAAGGGCAAAGAGGGGCGGACAAGGTCGGGGAATACGGGACAAGAGCAAAGAGGGGTGGACAACGGCTGAGAATACGGGACAAGTGCAAAGAGGGGTGGACAAGGGCTGAGAATAAGGAACAAGGGCAAAGAGGGGCGGATAAGTTTTGAGAATACGGGACAAGGGCAAAGAGTGGCGGACAAGGGCTGAGAATACGGGACAAGGGCAAAGAGGAGCAGGCAAGGGCTGAGAATACGGGACAGGGGCAAAGAGGTGCGGACAAGTGCTGAGAATACGGGACAAGGGCAAACAAGGGCGGACAGGGGCAAAGAGCTGCGGACAAGTGCTGAGAATACGGCACAAGGGCAAACAAGGGCGGACAAGTGCAAAGAGGGGCAGACAAGGGCAAAGAGGGGCCGACAAGGGCTGAGAATACGGGAAAAGGGCAAAGAGGGGCGGACAAGGGCTGAGAATAAGGGACAAGGGCAAAGACGGGCGGACAAAGGCAAAGAGGGGCGGACATGTGCAAAGAGGGGTGGACAAGTGCAAAGAGGGGCGGACAAGGGCAAAGAGGGACGGACAAGGGCAAAGGGGGCGGACAAGGGCAAAGAGGGGTGGGGAAGGGCAAAGTGGGGCGGACAAGTGCTCAAAACACCGGGCAAGGAATAAAAGAGGGGCAGACAAGATCTGAGAATATGGGACAAGGGCAAAGAGGGGCGGACAACTGCGAAGAATATGGGACAAGGGCCAAGAATGCCGGACAAGAGCCATGAGGGGCAGACGAGGGGCAGACACGGGCCAAGAGGGGCGGACAAGGGCCAAGAGGGGCGGACAAGGGCCAAGAGGGGCGGACAAGTGCTTGAGAATACGGGACAAGGGCAAAGAGGGGCCGACAAGTGCTGAGAATACTGGACAAGGGCAAATAGCGGCGGATAAGTGCTGAGAATACGGGACAAGGGCAATTAGGGGTGGACAAGTGCGGAGAATAAGGGACAAGGGCAAAGAGGGGCGGACAAGGGCAAAGAGAGGCAGACAAGGGCAAAGAGGGGCGGACAAGGGCAAAGAGGGGCGGACAAGTGCAAAGAGGGGCGGACAAGGGCAATTAGGGGCGGACAAGTGCGGAGAAAAAGGGACAAGGGCAAAGAGGGGCGGACAAGGGCAAAGAGGGGCGGACAAGGGCAAAGAGGGGCGGACAAGTGCTGAGAATACCTGACAAGGGCAAAGAGGTGCGGACAAGTGCTGAGAATACGTGACAAGGGTAAAGAGGGTTGGACAATGGCAAAGAGGGGCGGACAAGTGCTGAGAATACGGGACAAGGGTAAAGAGGGGCGGACAATGGCAAAGAGGGGCGGACAAGTGCTGAGAATACGGGACAAGAGCAAAGGAGGGCGAATAAGTGCTGAGAACACGGGACAACGGCAAAAAGGAGCGGACAAGTGCTGAGAACATGGGACAAGGGCAAAAAGGGACGGAGAAGTGCTGAGAATGCGGTACAAGAGCAAAGAGGGGCGGACAAGGCAAAAGAGGGGTGGAAAAGGGCCAAGAGGGGCAGACAAGGGCCAAGAGGGGCAGACAAGGGCAAAGAGGGTCGGACAAGGGCCAAGAGGGGCGGACAAGGGCCAAGAGGGGCGGACAAGTGCTGAGAATAAGGGACAAGGGCTAAGAGGGGCGTACAAGTGCTGAGAATACGGGACAAGGGCCAAGAGGGGCAGACAAGGGCCAAGAGGGGCAGACAAGGGCAAAGAGAGGCGGACAAGGGCAAAGAGGGGCGGACAAGGGCAAAGGCGGGCGGACAGGGGCAAAGAGGGGCGGACAAGGGCAAAGAGTGGCGGACAAGGGCAAAGAGTGTCGGACAAGAGCAAAGAGGGGCGGAGAAGTGCGGAGAATACGGGACAAGGGCAAAGAGGGGAGGAAAAGTGCTGAGAATACGGGACAAGGGCAAAAAGGGACGGAGAAGTGCTGAGAATGCGGTACAAGAGCAAAAAGGGGCGGACAAGGCCAAAGAGGGATGGACAATTGCTGAGAATAAGGGACAAGGGCAAAGAGGGGCGGACAAGGGCAAAGAGGGTCCGACAAGAGCTGAGAATACTGGACAAGGGCAAATAATGTCGGACAAGAGAAAAGAGGGGCGGAAAAGGGCAAAGAGGGACGGACTAGGGAAAAGAGGGGCGGACAAGTTCTGAGAATACGCGACAAGAGCAAAGAGAGGAGGACAAGAGCAAATAGGGGCACACAAGTGCGGAGAATACAGGACAAGGGCAAAGAGGGGCGGACAAGTACTGAGAATACGGGACAAGGGCAAAGAGGAGCGGACAAGTGCTGAGAACACGGGACAAGGGCAAAAAGGGGCGGACAAGTGCTGAGAACATGGGACAAGGGCAAAAAGGGGCGGACAAGGGCAAAGAGGTGCGGACAAGGGCAAAGACTGGCGGACAAGGGCAAAGAGGGGCTGACAAGTGCTGAGAATAAGGGACAAGGGCAAAGAGGGGCGGACAAGGGCAAAGAGGGGCGGACAAGGGCTGAGAATACGGGACAATGGCAAAGAGGGGCGGACAAGTGCTGAGAATACGGGAAAAGGGCAAACAAGGGCGGACAAGTGCAAAGAGGGGCGGACAAGGGCAAAGAGGGGCCGACAAGGGCTGAGAATACGGGACAAGGGCAAAGAGGGGCGGACAAGGGCTGAGAATACGGGACAAGGGCAAAGACGGGCGGACAAAGGCAAAGAGGGGCGGACAAGGGCAAAGAGGGGCGGACAAGGGCAAAGAGGGGCGGACAAGGGCAAAGTGTGGCGGACAAGTGCTGAGAATACGGGACAAGGGCAAAGACGGCCGGACAAGTGATGAGAATACTGGACAAAGAGGGCAAAGAGGGGCGGACAAGGGCAAAGAGGGGCGGACAAGGGCAAAGAGGGGCAGACAAGGGCAAAGAGGGGCGGAAAAGGGCAAAGAGGGGCGGAGAAGGGCTTAGAATATGGGACAAGTGCAAAGAGGGGCAGACAAGGGAAAAGAGGGGCGGACAAGGGCAAAGAGGGGCGGACAAGGTCGGGGAATACGGGACAAGAGCAAAGAGGGGTGGACAACGGCTGAGAATACGGGACAAGTGCAAAGAGGGGCGGACAAGGGCTGAGAATAAGGAACAAGGGCAAAGAGGGGCGGATAAGTTTTGAGAATACGGGACAAGGGCAAAGAGTGGCGGACAAGGGCTGAGAATACGGGACAAGGGCAAAGAGGAGCAGGCAAGGGCTGAGAATACGGGACAGGGGCAAAGAGGTGCGGACAAGTGCTGAGAATACGGGACAAGGGCAAACAAGGGCGGACAAGTGCAAAGAGGGGCAGACAAGGGCAAAGAGGGGCCGACAAGGGCTGAGAATACGCGACAAGGGCAAAGAGGGGCGGACAAGGGCTGAGAATACGGGACAAGGGCAAAGACGGGCGGACAAAGGCAAAGAGGGGCGGACACGTGCAAAGAGGGGTGGACAAGTGCAAAGAGGGGCGGACAAGGGCAAAGAGGGTCGGACAAGGGCAAAGTGTAGCGGACAAGTGCTGAGAATACGGGACAAGGGCAAATAGGGGCGGACAAGGGCTGAGAATACGGGACAAGGGAAAGAGGGGCGGACAAGGGCAAAGAGGGGCGGACAAGGGCCAAGAGTGGCGGACAATGGCTGAGAACACGGGACAAGTGCAAAGAGGGGCGGACAAGGGCAAAGAGGGGCGGAAAAGGGCAAAGAGGGGCGGAGAAGGGCTTAGAATATGGGACAAGTGCAAAGAGGGGCAGACAAGGGAAAAGAGGGGCGGACAAGGGCAAAGAGGGGCGGACAAGGTCGGGGAATACGGGACAAGAGCAAAGAGGGGTGGACAACGGCTGAGAATACGGGACAAGTGCAAAGAGGGGCGGACAAGGGCTGAGAATAAGGAACAAGGGCAAAGAGGGGCGGATAAGTTTTGAGAATACGTGACAAGGGCAAAGAGTGGCGGACAAGGGCTGAGAATACGGGACAAGGGCAAAGAGGAGCAGGCAAGGGCTGAGAATACGGGACAGGGGCAAAGAGGTGCGGACAAGTGCTGAGAATACGGGACAAGGGCAAACAAGGGCGGACAGGGGCAAAGAGCTGCGGACAAGTGCTGAGAATACGGCACAAGGGCAAACAAGGGCGGACAAGTGCAAAGAGGGGCAGACAAGGGCAAAGAGGGGCCGACAAGGGCTGAGAATACGGGAAAAGGGCAAAGAGGGGCGGACAAGGGCTGAGAATAAGGGACAAGGGCAAAGACGGGCGGACAAAGGCAAAGAGGGGCGGACATGTGCAAAGAGGGGTGGACAAGTGCAAAGAGGGGCGGACAAGGGCAAAGAGGGACGGACAAGGGCAAAGGGGGCGGACAAGGGCAAAGAGGGGTGGGGAAGGGCAAAGTGGGGCGGACAAGTGCTCAAAACACCGGGCAAGGAATAAAAGAGGGGCAGACAAGATCTGAGAATATGGGACAAGGGCAAAGAGGGGCGGACAACTGCGAAGAATATGGGACAAGGGCCAAGAATGCTGGACAAGAGCCATGAGGGGCAGACGAGGGGCAGACACGGGCCAAGAGGGGCGGACAAGGGCCAAGAGGGGCGGACAAGGGCCAAGAGGGGCGGACAAGTGCTTGAGAATACGGGACAAGGGCAAAGAGGGGCCAACAAATGCTGAGAATACTGGACAAGGGCAAATAGCGGCGGATAAGTGCTGAGAATACGGGACAAGGGCAATTAGGGGTGGACAAGTGCGGAGAATAAGGGACAAGGGCAAAGAGGGGCGGACAAGGGCAAAGAGAGGCAGACAAGGGCAAAGAGGGGCGGACAAGGGCAAAGAGGGGCGGACAAGGGCAAAGAGGGGCGGACAAGTGCGGAGAAAAAGGGACAAGGGCAAAGAGGGGCGGACAAGGGCAAAGAGGGGCGGACAAGGGCAAAGAGGGGCGGACAAGTGCTGAGAATACCTGACAAGGGCAAAGAGGTGCGGACAAGTGCTGAGAATACGTGACAAGGGTAAAGAGGGTTGGACAATGGCAAAGAGGGGCGGACAAGTGCTGAGAATACGGGACAAGGGTAAAGAGGGGCGGACAATGGCAAAGAGGGTCGGACAAGTGCTGAGAATACGGGACAAGAGCAAAGGAGGGCGAATAAGTGCTGAGAACACGGGACAACGGCAAAAAGGAGCGGACAAGTGCTGAGAACATGGGACAAGAGCAAAAAGGGACGGAGAAGTGCTGAGAATGCGGTACAAGAGCAAAGAGGGGCGGACAAGGCCAAAGAGGGGTGGAAAAGGGCCAAGAGGGGCAGACAAGGGCCAAGAGGGGCAGACAAGGGCAAAGAGGGTCGGACAAGGGCCAAGAGGGGCGGACAAGGGCCAAGAGGGGCGGACAAGTGCTGAGAATAAGGGACAAGGGCTAAGAGGGGCGTACAAGTGCTGAGAATACGGGACAAGGGCCAAGAGGGGCAGACAAGGGCCAAGAGGGGCAGACAAGGGCAAAGAGGGGCGGACAAGGGCAAAGAGGGGCGGACAAGGGCAAAGGCGGGCGGACAGGGGCAAAGAGGGGCGGACAAGGGCAAAGAGTGGCGGACAAGGGCAAAGAGTGTCGGACAAGAGCAAAGAGGGGCGGAGAAGTGCGGAGAATACGGGACAAGGGCAAAGAGGGGAGGAAAAGTGCTGAGAATACGGGACAAGGGCAAAAAGGGACGGAGAAGTGCTGAGAATGCGGTACAAGAGCAAAAAGGGGCGGACAAGGCCAAAGAGGGATGGACAATTGCTGAGAATAAGGGACAAGGGCAAAGAGGGGCGGACAAGGGCAAAGAGGGTCCGACAAGAGCTGAGAATACTGGACAAGGGCAAATAATGTCGGACAAGAGAAAAGAGGGGCGGAAAAGGGCAAAGAGGGACGGACTAGGGAAAAGAGGGGCGGACAAGTTCTGAGAATACGCGACAAGAGCAAAGAGAGGAGGACAAGAGCAAATAGGGGCACACAAGTGCGGAGAATACAGGACAAGGGCAAAGAGGGGCGGACAAGTACTGAGAATACGGGACAAGGGCAAAGAGGAGCGGACAAGTGCTGAGAACACGGGACAAGGGCAAAAAGGGGCGGACAAGTGCTGAGAACATGGGACAAGGGCAAAAAGGGGCGGACAAGGGCAAAGAGGTGCGG
Organism: Phaenicophaeus curvirostris; assembly: GCF_032191515.1. NCBI lineage: Eukaryota > Metazoa > Chordata > Aves > Cuculiformes > Cuculidae > Phaenicophaeus > Phaenicophaeus curvirostris. The sequence continues at coordinate 679,694 of NW_027206684.1, forward strand.
ACAAGGGCAAAGACTGGCGGACAAGGGCAAAGAGGGGCTGACAAGTGCTGAGAATAAGGGACAAGGGCAAAGAGGGGCGGACAAGGGCAAAGAGGGGCGGACAAGGGCTGAGAATACGGGACAATGGCAAAGAGGGGCGGACAAGTGCTGAGAATACGGGAAAACGGCAAACAAGGGCGGACAAGTGCAAAGAGGGGCGGACAAGGGCAAAGAGGGGCCGACAAGGGCTGAGAATACGGGACAAGGGCAAAGAGGGGCGGACAAGGGCTGAGAATACGGGACAAGGGCAAAGACGGGCGGACAAAGGCAAAGAGGGGCGGACATGTGCAAAGAGGGGTGGACAAGGGCAAAGAGGGGCGGACAAGGGCAAAGAGGGGCGGACAAGGGCAAAGTGTGGCGGACAAGTGCTGAGAATACGGGACAAGGGCAAAGACGGCCGGACAAGTGATGAGAATACTGGACAAAGAGGGCAAAGAGGGGCGGACAAGGGCAAAGAGGGGCGGACAAGGGCAAAGAGGGGCAGACAAGGGCAAAGAGGGGCGGAAAAGGGCAAAGAGGGGCAGAGAAGGGCTTAGAATATGGGACAAGTGCAAAGAGGGGCAGACAAGGGAAAAGAGGGGCGGACAAGGGCAAAGAGGGGCGGACAAGGTCGGGGAATACGGGACAAGAGCAAAGAGGGGTGGACAACGGCTGAGAATACGGGACAAGTGCAAAGAGGGGCGGACAAGGGCTGAGAATAAGGAACAAGGGCAAAGAGGGGCGGATAAGTTTTGAGAATACGGGACAAGGGCAAAGAGTGGCGGACAAGGGCTGAGAATACGGGACAAGGGCAAAGAGGAGCAGGCAAGGGCTGAGAATACGGGACAGGGGCAAAGAGGTGCGGACAAGTGCTGAGAATACGGGACAAGGGCAAACAAGGGCGGACAAGTGCAAAGAGGGGCAGACAAGGGCAAAGAGGGGCCGACAAGGGCTGAGAATACGGGAAAAGGGCAAAGAGGGGCGGACAAGGGCTGAGAATACGGGACAAGGGCAAAGACGGGCGGACAAAGGCAAAGAGGGGCGGACACGTGCAAAGAGGGGTGGACAAGTGCAAAGAGGGGCGGACAAGGGCAAAGAGGGTCGGACAAGGGCAAAGTGTAGCGGACAAGTGCTGAGAGTACGGGACAAGGACAAATAGGGGCGGACAAGGGCTGAGAATACGGGACAAGGGAAAGAGGGGCGGACAAGGGCAAAGAGGGGCGGACAAGGGCCAAGAGTGGCGGACAATGGCTGAGAACACGGGACAAGTGCAAAGAGGGACGGACAAGGGCAAAGAGGGGCGGAAAAGGGCAAAGAGGGGCGGACAAGGGCCAAGAGTGGCGGACAATGGCTGAGAACACGGGACAAGTGCAAAGAGGAGCGGACAAGGGCAAACAGGGGCGGAAAAGGGCTGAAAATATGGGACAAGGGCAAGTAAGTGTGGACAAGTGCTTAGAATACGGGACAAGGGAAAAGAGGGGCGGACAAGGGCTGAGAATACGGGACAAGGGCAAAGAGTGGCGGACAAGGGCTGAGAATATGGGACAAGGGCAAAGAGGGGCGGACAAGTGCTGAGAATACGGGACAAGGGCAAAGAGGGGCGGACAAGTGCTGAGAATACGGGACAAGGGCAAAGAGGTGCGGACAAGGGCTGAGAATACGGGACAATGGCAAAGAGGGGCGGACAAGTGCTGAGAATACGGGACACGGGTAAACAAGGGCGGACAAGTGCAAAGAGGGGCGGACAAGTGCAAAGAGGGGCCGACAAGGGCTGAGAATACGCGACAAGTGCAAAGAGGGGCGGACAAGGGCTGAGAATACGGGACAAGGGCAAAGACGGGCGGACAAAGGCAAAGAGGGGCGGACATGTGCAAAGAGGGGTGGACAAGTGCAAAGAGGGGCGGGCAAGGGCAAAGAGGGGCGGACAAGGGCAAAGTGTGGCGGACAAGTGCTGAGAATACGGGACAAGGGCAAAGAGGGCCGGACAAGTGATGAGAATACTGGACAAAGAGGGCAAAGAGGGGCGGACAAGGGCAAAGAGGGGCGGACAAGGGCAAAGAGGGGCAGACAAGGGCAAAGAGGGGTGGAAAAGGGCAAAGAGGGGCGGAGAAGAGCTTAGAATACGGGACAAGTGCAAAGAGGGGCGGACAAGGGAAAAGAGGGGCGGACAAGGGCAAAGAGGGGCGGACAATGTCGGGGAATACGGGACAAGTGCAAAGAGGGGTGGACAACTGCTGAGAATATGGGACAAGTGCAAAGAGGGGCGGACAAGGGCTGAGAATAAGGAACAAGGGCAAAGAGGGGCGGATAAGTTTTGAGAATATGGGACAAGGGCAAAGAGTGGCGGACAAGGGCTGAGAATAGGGGACAAGGGCAAAGAGGAGCAGACAAGGGCTGAGAATACGGGACAAGGGCAAAGAGGGGCGGACAAGGGCTGAGAATACGGGACAAGGGCAAAGACGGGCGGACAAAGGCAAAGAGGGGCGGACATGTGCAAAGAGGGGTGGACAAGTGCAAAGAGGGGCGGACAAGGGCAAAGAGGGGCGGACAAGTGCTGAGAATACAGGACAAGGGCAAAGAGGGCCGGACAAGTGATGAGAATACTGGACAAAGAGGGCAAAGAGGGGCGGACAAGGGCAAAGAGGGGCGGACAAGGGCAAAGAGGGGCGGAGAAGGGCTTACAATACGGGACAAGTGCAAAGAGGGGCGGACAAGGGAAAAGAGGGGCGGACAAGTTCAAAGAGGGGCGGACAAGGTCGGGGAATACGGGACAAGTGCAAAGAGGGGCGGACAGGGGCTGAGAATAAGGAACAAGGGCAAAGAGGAGCAGACAAGGGCTGAGAATACGGGACAGGGGCAAAGAGGTGCGGACAAGTGCTGAGAATACGGGACAAGGGCAAATAGGGGCGGACAAGGGCTGAGAATACGGGACAAGGGAAAGAGTGGCGGACAAGGGCAAAGAGGGGCGGACAAGGGCATAGAGGGGTGGAGAAGGGCCAAGAGTGTCGGACAATGGCTGACAACACGGGACAAGTGCAAAGAGGGGCGGACAATGGCAAAGAGGGGCGGAAAAGGGCAAAGAGGTGCGGAAAAGGGCCAAGAAGTGAGGACAAGGGCAAACAGGGGCGGAAAAGGGCTGAAAATACGGGACAAGTGCAAGTAAGTGTGGACAAGTGCTTAGAATACGGGACAAGGGAAAAGAGGGGCGGACAAGGGCTGAGAATACGGGACAAGGGCAAAGAGGGGCGGACAAGTGCTGAGAATACGGGAAAAGGGCAAAGAAGGGCGGACTAGTGCAAAGAGGGGCGGACAAGGGCAAAGAGGGGCCGACAAGGGCTGAGAATACGGGACAAGGGCAAAGAGGGGCGGACAAGGGCTGAGAATACGGGAGAAGGGCAAAGACGGGCGGACAAAGGCAAAGAGGGGCGGACATGGGCAAAGAGGGGCGGACAAGTGCAAAGAGGGGCGGACAAGGGCAAAGAGGGGCGGACAAGGGCAAAGTGGGGCGGACAATTGCTGGGAATACGGGACAAGGGCAAAGAGGGCCGGACAAGTGCTGAGAATACAGGACAAGGGCAAAGAGGGCGGACAAGGGCAAAGAGGGGTGGACAAGGTCTGAGAATACGGGACAAGGGCAAAGAGGGGCGGACAACTGTTGAGAATACGGGACAAGGGCAAAGAGGGGCGGACAGGGGCTGAGAATACGGGACAAGGGCAAAGAGGGGCGGACAAGGGCCGAGAATACGGGAAAAAGGCAAAGAGGGGCGGACAAGGGCAAAGAGGGGCGGACAATTACTGAGAACACGGGACAAGGGCAAAGAGGGGCGGACAAGGGCAAAAAGGGGCGGACAAGGGCAAAAAGGGGCGGACAAGGGCAAAGAGGGTCGGACAAGGGCTGAGAATACGGGACAAGGGCAAATAGGGGCGGACAAGGTCGAAGAGGGGCGGACAAGTGCTGAGAAAACGGGACAAGGGCAAAGAGGGGCGGACAATTGCTGAGAATACGGGACAAGGGCAAAGAGGTGCGGACAAGGGCAAAGAGGGGCGGACAAGGGCAAAGAGGAAAGGACAAGTGCAAAGAGAGGCGGACAAGGGCAAAGAGGGGCGGACTAGTGCAAAGAGGGGCGGACAAGTGCTGAGAATACGGGACAAGGGCGAAGAGGGGTAGACAAGTGCTGAGAATACGGGACAAGTGCAAAGAGGGACGGACAAGGGCAAAGAGGGGCGGACAAGGGCAAAGAGAGGCGGACAAGGGCAAAGAGGGGCGGACAAGGGCAAAGAGGGGCGGACAAGGTAAAGAGTGGCGGACAAGGGCAAAGAGAGGGCGGACAAGGGCAAAGAGGGTCGGACAAGTGCTGAGAATAAGGGAGAAGGGCAAAGAGGGGAGGACAAGGTCTGAGAATACGGGACAAGGGCAAAGAGGGGCGGACAAGGGCTGAGAATACGGGAGAAGGGCAAAGAGGGTCGGAAAAGGGCTGTGTATACGGGAGAAGGGCAAAGAGGAACGGACAAGTGCTGAGAATACAGGACAAGGATAAAGAGTTGCGGACAAGTGCTGGGAATACGGGACAAGTGTAAAGAGGGGCGGACAAGTGCTGAGAATAAGGGACGAGGGCAAAGAGGGGCGGACAAGTGCTGAGACTACGGGACAAGGGCAAAGAGGTGCGGACAAGGGCAATGAGGGGCGGACAAGGGCTGAGAATATGGGACAAGGGCAAAGTGGGGTGGACAAGTGCTGAGAATACGGGACAAGGGCAAAGAGGGGCGGACAAGTGAAAGAGGGACGGACAAGGGCAAAGAGGGGCGGAAGAGGGCAAAGAGGGGCGGACAATGGCAAAGAGGGACGAACAAGGTCTGAGAATACGGGACAAGGGCAAAGAGGGGCGGACAAGGGCAGAGAATACAGGACAAGAGCAAGGAGGGGCGGACAAAGGCTGAGAATACGGGACAAGGGCAAAGAGGGGCGGACAAGGGCTGAGAATACGGGACAAGGGCAAAGAGGGGCGGACAAGTGCAAAGAGGGGAGGACAAGGGCAAAGAGGGGCGGACAAGGGCAAAGAGGGGCGGACAAGGGCAAAGAGGGGCCGACAAGGGCTGAGAATATGGGACAAGGGCAAAGAGGGGCGGACAATTGCTGAGAATACGGGACAAGGTCAAAGAGGGGCGGACAACTTCTGAGAATACGGGACAAGTTCAAAGAGGGGCGGACAAGGGCAAAGAGGGGCGGACCATTGCGGAGAATATGGGACAAGGGCCAAGAGGTGCGGACAAGGGCCAAGAGGGGCGGACAAGGGCCAAGTGGGGCGGAAAAGGGCAAAGAGGGGCGGACAAGGGCTGAGAATACGGGAGAAGGGCAAAGACGGGCGGACAAAGGCAAAGAGGGGCGGACATGGGCAAAGAGGGGCGGACAAGTGCAAAGAGGGGCGGACAAGGGCAAAGAGGGGCGGACAAGGGCAAAGTGGGGCGGACAATTGCTGGGAATACGGGACAAGGGCAAAGAGGGCCGGACAAGTGCTGAGAATACAGGACAAGGGCAAAGAGGGCGGACAAGGGCAAAGAGGGGTGGACAAGGTCTGAGAATACGGGACAAGGGCAAAGAGGGGCGGACAACTGTTGAGAATACGGGACAAGGGCAAAGAGGGGCGGACAGGGGCTGAGAATACGGGACAAGGGCAAAGAGGGGCGGACAAGGGCCGAGAATACGGGACAAAGGCAAAGAGGGGCGGACAAGGGCAAAGAGGGGCGGACAATTACTGAGAACACGGGACAAGGGCAAAAAGGGGCGGACAAGGGCAAAGAGGGTCGGACAAGGGCTGAGAATACGGGACAAGGGCAAATAAGGGCGGACAAGGTCGAAGAGGGGCGGACAAGTGCTGAGAAAACGGGACAAGGGCAAAGAGGGGCGGACAATTGCTGAGAATACGGGACAAGGGCAAAGAGGTGCGGACAAGGGCAAAGAGGGGCGGACAAGGGCAAAGAGGGGCGGACAAGGGCAAAGAGGAAAGGACAAGTGCAAAGAGAGGCGGACAAGGGCAAAGAGGGGCGGACTAGTGCAAAGAGGGGCGGACAAGTGCTGAGAATACGGGACAAGGGCGAAGAGGGGTGGACAAGTGCTGAGAATACGGGACAAGTGCAAAGAGGGACGGACAAGGGCAAAGAGGGGCGGACAAGGGCAAAGAGAGGCGGACAAGGGCAAAGAGGGGCGGACAAGGGCAAAGAGGGTCGGACAAGTGCTGAGAATAAGGGAGAAGGGCAAAGAGGGGAGGACAAGGGCTGAGAATACGGGACAAGGGCAAAGAGGGGCGGACAAGGGCTGAGAATACGGGAGAAGGGCAAAGAGGGTCGGAAAAGGGCTGTGTATACGGGAGAAGGGCAAAGAGGAACGGACAAGTGCTGAGAATACAGGACAAGGATAAAGAGTTGCGGACAAGTGCTGGGAATACGGGACAAGTGTAAAGAGGGGCGGACAAGTGCTGAGAATAAGGGACGAGGGCAAAGAGGGGCGGACAAGGTAAAGAGGGGCGGACAAGGGCAAAGAGGGGCGGACAAGGGCAAAGAGGGTCGGACAAGTGCTGAGAATAAGGGAGAAGGGCAAAGAGGGGAGGACAAGGGCTGAGAATACGGGACAAGGGCAAAGAGGGGCGGACAAGGGCTGAGAATACGGGAGAAGGGCAAAGAGGGTCGGAAAAGGGCTGTGTATACGGGAGAAGGGCAAAGAGGAACGGACAAGTGCTGAGAATACAGGACAAGGATAAAGAGTTGCGGACAAGTGCTGGGAATACGGGACAAGTGTAAAGAGGGGCGGACAAGTGCTGAGAATAAGGGACGAGGGCAAAGAGGGGCGGACAAGTGCTGAGACTACGGGACAAGGGCAAAGAGGTGCGGACAAGGGCAATGAGGGGCGGACAAGGGCTGAGAATATGGGACAAGGGCAAAGTGGGGTGGACAAGTGCTGAGAATACGGGACAAGGGCAAAGAGGGGCGGACAAGTGAAAGAGGGACGGACAAGGGCAAAGAGGGGCGGAAGAGGGCAAAGAGGGGCGGACAATGGCAAAGAGGGACGAACAAGGTCTGAGAATACGGGACAAGGGCAAAGAGGGGCGGACAAGGGCAGAGAATACAGGACAAGAGCAAGGAGGGGCGGAAAAGGGCTGAGAATACGGGACAAGGGAAAAGAGGGGCGGACAAGGGCTGAGAATACGGGACAAGGGCAAAGAGGGGCGGACAAGTGCAAAGAGGGGAGGACAAGGGCAAAGAGGGGCGGACAAGGGCAAAGAGGGGCCGACAAGGGCTGAGAATATGGGACAAGGGCAAAGAGGGGCGGACAATTGCTGAGAATACAGGACAAGGTGAAAGAGGGGCGGACAAGTTCTGAGAATACGGGACAAGTTCAAAGAGGGGCGGACAAGGGCAAAGAGGGGCGGACCATTGCGGAGAATATGGGACAAGGGCCAAGAGGTGCGGACAAGGGCCAAGAGGGGCGGACAAGGGCCAAGAGGGGCGGAAAAGGGCCAAGAGGGGCGGACAAGTGTAAAGAGGGGCGTACAAGTGCTGAGAATATGGGACAAGAGCAAAGAGGGGCGGACAAGGGCAAAGAGGGGCGGACAAGAGCAAAGAGGGGCAGACAAGGACAAAGAGGGGCGGAAAAGTGCTGAGAATACAGGACAAGGGCAAAGAGGGGCGGACAAGTTCTGAGAATCCGGGACAAGGGCAAAGAGGGGCGGACAAGGGCAAAGAGGGGCGGACAAGTGCAAAGAGGGGCGGACAAGAGCAAAGAGGGGCGGAAAAGAGCAAAGAGGGGCGGACAAGGGCAAAGAGGGGCAGACAAGTGCAAAGAGGGGCGGACAAGGGCAAAAAGGGGCGGACAAGGGCAAAGAGGGGCTGACAAGGGCAATGAGGGGCGGACAAGGGCAATGAGGGGCGGACAAGTATAACGAGGGGCGGACAAGGACAATGAGGGGCGGACAAGTGCTGAGAATACGGGATAAGTGCAAAGAGGGGTGGACAAGTGCTGAGAATACGGGACAAGGGTAAAGAGCGGCGGACAAGTATAAAGAGGGGCGGAGAAGGACAAAGAGGGGCGGACAAGTGCCGAGAATATGGGACAAGGGCCAAGAGGGGCGGACAAGGCCCAAGAGGGGTGGACAAGGGAAAAGATGGGCGGACAAGGGCCAAGAAGGGCGGACAAGTGCAAAGAGGGGCGGACAAGAGCAAAGAGGGGCGGACAAGTGCTGAGAATACGGGACAAGGGCAAAGAGGGGCGCACAAGGGCAAAGTGGGTCGGACAAGGGCAAAGAGAGGCGGACTAGGGCAAAGAGAGCCGGACTAGGGCAAAGAGAAGCGGACAAGGGCAAAGAGCTGTGGACAAGGGCTGAGAATACGGGACAAGTGCAATGAGGGGCGGACAATGGCAAAGAGGGGCGGACAAGGGCAAAGAGGGGCGGACAAGGGCAAAGAGGGGCAGACAAGTTCTGAGAATAAGGGACAAGGACAAAGAGGGGCGGACAAGGGCACAGAGGGGCGGACAAGGGCACAGAGGGGCGGACAAGGGCTGAGAATACGGGACAAGTGCACAGAAGTGCGGACAAGGGCAAAGAGGTTCGGACAAGTGCAAAGAGGGGCGGATAAGGGCTGAGAATTCGGGACAAGGGCAAAGAGGGGTGGACAAGGGCTGAGAATACGGCACAAGGGCAAAGAGGGGCGGACAAGGGCAAAGAGGGGCGGACAATGGCAAAGAGGGGCGGAAAAGTGCAAAGAGGGGCGGACAAGGGTGGAGAATATGGGACAAGGGCAAAGAGGGGCGGACAATGGCAAAGAGGGGCGGACAAGGGCAAAGAGGGGCGGACAAGGGCAAAGAGGGGCGGACAAGTGCAAAGAGGGGCGGACAAGGGCAAAGAGGGGCGGACAAGGGCAAAGGGGGCGGACAAGGGCTGAGAATACGGGACAAGGGCAAAGACGGGCGGACAAGGGCTGAGAATACGGGACAAGGGCAAAGAGGGGCGGAAAAGGGCTGAGAATACGGGACAAGGGCAAAGAGGGTCGGATATGGTCTGAGAATAAGGGACAAGGGCTGAGAATAAGGGACAAGGGCAAAGAGGTTCGGACAAGGGCAAAGAGGGGCGGACAAGGGCAAAGAGGGGCGGACAAGGGCAAAGAGGGGCGGACAAGGGCAAAGAGGGGCGGACAAGGGCAAAGAGAGGCGGACAAGGGCAAAGAGGGGTGGACAAGGGCAAAGAGGGGCGGACAAGTGCAAAGAGGGGCGGACAAGGGCAAAGAGGGGCGGACAAGTGCAAAGAGTGGCAAACAAGAGCAAAGAGGGGCGGACAAGGGCTGAGAATACGGGACAAGGGCACAGAAGAGCGGACAAGGGCAAAGAGGGTCAGACAAGTGCAAAGAGGGGCGGATAAAGGCTGAGAAATCGGGACAAGGGCAAAGAGGGGGGGACAAGGGCTGAGAATACGGGACAAGGGCTAAGAGGGGCGGACTAGGGCTGAGAATACGGGACAAGGGCAAAGAGGGGCAGACAAGGGCTGAGAACATGGAACAAGGGCAAAGAGGTTCGGACAAGGGCTGAGAATACGGGACAAGGGCAAAGAGGGGCGGACAAGGGCTGAGAATACGGGACAAGAGCAAAGAGGGGCGGAGAAGGGGAAATAGGGGCGGACAAGGGCAAAGAGGGGCGGACAAGGGCTGAGAATACGGGACAAAGGCAAAAAGGGGCGGACAAGGTCAAAGAGCGGCGGAAAAGGGCAAAGAGGGGCGGACAAGGGCAAAGAGGGGCGGACAAGGGCAAAGAGGGGCGGACAAGGGCAAAGAAAAGCGGACAAGGGCAATGAGGGGCGGACAAGTGCAAAGAGGGGCGGACAAGTGCAAAGAGGGGCGGACAAGGGCAAAGAGGGACGGACAAGGGCAAAGAGGGGCCGATAAGGGCAAACAGGGGCGGACAAGGGCAAACAGGGGCGGACAAGTGCTGAGAACACGGGACAAGGGCAAAGACAGGCGGACAAGGGCAAAGAGAGGCGGACAAGGGCAATGAGGGGCGGACAAGTGCTGAGAACACGGGACAAGGGCAAAGAGGGGCGGACAAGGGCAAAGGGGGGCGGATAAGGGCTGAGAATTCGGGACAAGGGCAAAGAGGGGCGGACAAGGGCAAAGAGGGGCGGACAAGTGCAAAGAGGGGCGGACAAGGGCAAAGAGGGGCGGACAAGGGATGAGAATACGGGACAAGGGCAAAGACGGGCGGACAAGGGCTGAGAATACGGCACAAGGGCAAAGAGGGGCGGACATGGGCAAAGAGGGGCGGACATGGGCAAAGAGGAGAGGGCAAGGGCTGAGAATACGGGACAAGTGCAAAGAGGGGCGGAAAAAAGCAAAGAGGGGCGGACAAGGGCAAAGAGGTGCGGACAAGGGCAAAGAGGGGCGGACAAGGGCAAAGAGGGGCGGACAAAGGAAAAGAGGGGCGGACAAGGGAAAAGTGGGGTGGACAAGAGCAAAGAGAGGCGGACAAGGGCTTAGAATACGGGACAAGGGCAAAGAGGGGCGGACAAGGGCTGAGAATAAGGGACAAGGTCTGAGAATATGGGAGAAGGGCAAAGAGGTGCGGAGAAGGGCTGAGAATACGGGACAAGGGCAAAGAGGGGCGAATAAGGGATGAGAATACGGGACAAGTGCAAGGAGGGGCGGACATGGGCAAAGAGGGGCGTACAAGGGCAAAGAGTGGCGGACAATGGCAAAGAGAGGCGGACAAGAGCAAAGAGGGGCGGATAAGTGCTGAGAATACGGGACAAGGGCTGAGAATACGGGACAAGGGCAAAGAGGGGCGAAGAATTTATGAGAATACGGGACAAGGGCAAGGAGGGGCGGACAAGGGCAAAGAGGGGCGGACAAGGGCTAAGAGGGGCGGACAAGGGCAAAGAGGGGCGGACAAGGGCTGAGAATACGGGACAAGGGCAAAGAGGGGCGGACAAGGGCTGAGAATACGGGACAAGGGCAAAGAGGGGCGGACAAGTGCTGAGAATACGGGACAAGGGCAAAGAGGGGCGGACAAGGGCAAAGAGGGGCGGACAAGGGCAAAGAGGTGCGGACAAGGGCAAAGAGGGGCGGACAAGAGCAAAGAGGGGCGGACAAGAGCAAAGAGGGGCGGACAAGTGCCAATAGAAGCGGACAAGGGCAAAGAGGGGCGGACAAGGTCTGAGAATAGGGGACAAGGGCACAGAGGTGCGGAGAAGGGCTGAGAATACGGGACAAGGGCAAAGAGGTGCGGACAAGGGCAAAGAGGGGCGGACAAGGGCAAATACGGGCGGACAAGGGCACACTGGGGCGGACAAGGACACACAGGGGCGGACAAGGGCACAGAGGAGCGGACAAGGGCAAAGAGGGGCGGACAAGGGCAAAGAGGGGCGGACAAGGGCAAGGAGGGGCGGACAAGGGCAAAGAGGGGCGGACAAGGGCAAAGAGGGTCGGAGAAGGGGAATGAGGGGCGGAGAAGTGCAAAGAGGGGCGGACAAGGGCAAAGAGCGGCAGACAAGGGCAAAGAGGGGCGGACAAAGGCAAAGAGGTGTGGACAAGGACAGAGAATACGGGACAAGAGCAAAGAGGGGTGGACAAGTGCTGAGAATACGGGACAAGGGCAAAGAGGGGCGGACAGGGGCAAAGAGGGTCGGACAAGTGCAAAGAGGGGCGGACAAGGGCAAAGAGGGGCGGACAAGGGCAAAGAGGGGCGGACAAGGGCAAAGAGGGGCGGACAAGGGCAAAGATGGCAGACAAGGGCAAAGAGGGGCGGACAAGGGCAAAGAGGGGCGGACAAGGGCAAAGATGGGCGGACAAGGGCTGAGAATTTGGGACAAGGACAAAGAGGGGCGGAGAAGGGATGAGAATACGGGACAAAGGCAAAGAGGGCCGAACAAGGGCAAAGAGGGGCGGACAAGGGCAAAGAGGGGCGGACAAGTGCTGAGAATATGGGACAAGGGCAAAGAGGGGCGGACAAGTGCAAAGAGGTGTGGACAAGGGCAAAGAGGGGCGAACAAGGGCAAAGAGGGTCGGACACGGGCAAAGAGGTGCGGACATGGGCAAAGAGGGGCGGAAAAGGGCAAAGAGGGGCGGACAAGGGCAAAGAGGGGCGGACAAGGGCAATAGAGGGGCGGACAAGTGCTGAGAATACGGGACAAGGTCTGAGAATACGGTACAAAGGCTGAGAGGGGCAGACAAGGGCTGAGAATGCGGGACAAGGGCTAAGAGGGGCGGACAAGTGCTGAGAATGCGGGAAAAGGGCTGAGAGGGGCGGACAAGGGCTGACAATGCAGGACAAGGGCTGAGAGGTGCAGACAAGGGCTGAGAATGCGGGACAAGGGCTGAGAGGAGCGGACAAGGGCTGAGAATGCGGGACAAGGGCTGAGAGTGGCGGACAAGGGCAGAGAATGCGGGACAAGGGCTGAGAGGTGCGGACAAGGGCTGAGAGGGGCGGACAAGGGCTGAGAATTCGGGACAAAGGCTGAGAGGGTCGGACAAGGGCTGAGAATGCGTGACAAGGGCTCAGAATTCGGGACAAAGGCTGAGAGGGGCGGACAAGGGCTGAGAATGCGTGACAAGGGCTGATAATTCGGGACAAAGGCTGAGAGGGGCGGACGAGGGCTGAGAATGCGGGACGAGGGCTGCTAGGGGCGGACAAGGGCTGAGAATGCGGGACAAGGGCTGAGAGGTGCGGACGACGGCTGAGAATGCGGGACGAGGGCTGAGAGGGGCGGAGAAGGGCTGAGAGGGGCGAACGAGGGCTGAGAGGGGCGAACGAGGGCTGAGAGTGGCTGACGAGGGCTGAGAGTGGCTGACGAGGGCTGAGAGGGGCGGACGAGGGCTGAGAGGGGCGGACGAGGGCTGAGAGGGGCGGACGAGGGCTGAGAGGGGCGAACAAGTGCTGAGAATACGGGACAAGGGCAAAGAGGGGCGGACGAGGGCAAAGAGGGGCGGACAAATGTAAAGAGAGGCGGACAAGGGCAAAGAGGGGCGGACAAGGGCAAAGAGGAGCGGACAAGGGCAAAGAGGGTCGGACAAGGGCAAAAAGGGGCGGACAAGGTCAAAGAGGGGCGGAAAAGGGCTGAGAATACGGGACACGGGCAAAGAGGGGCGGACAAGGGCAAAGTGGGGCGGACAAGGGCAAAGAGGGGCGGACAAGGGCAAAGAGGGGCGGACAAGGGCTGAGAATACGGGACAAGGGCTTAGAATACGGGACAATGGCAAAGAGGGGCGGACAAGGGCAAAGAGAGTCGGACAAGGGCAAAGAGGGGCGGACAAGAACAAAAAGGGGCGGACAAGGGCAAAGAGGTTCGGACAAGGGTAAAGAGGGGCGGACAAGGGTTGAGAATAAGGAACATGGCCAAAGAGGGGCGGACAAGGGCAAAAAGGGGCGGACAAGGGCAAAGAGGGGCGGACAAGGGCAAAGAGGGGCGGACAATTGCAAAGAGGGGCGGACAAGGGCAAAGAGGGGCGGACAAGTGCTGAGAATACATGACAAGGGCAAAGAGGGGCGGACAAGGGCAAAGAGGGTCGGACAAGGGCAAAGAGGGGCGGACAAGTGCTGAGAATACGGGACAAGGGTAAAGAGGGGCGGACAAGTGCAAAGAGGGGCGGACAAGGGCAAAGAGGGGCGGACAAGTGCTGAGAATACGGGACAAGGACAAAGAGGGGCGGACAAGGGCAAAGAGGGGCGGACAAGGGCAAAGAGGGGCGGACAAGGGCAAAGAGGGGCGGACAAGGGCAAAGAGGGGCGGACAAAGGCAAAGAGGGGCGGACAAGGGAAAAGTGGGGTGGACAAGAGCAAAGAGAGGCGGACAAGGGCTTAGAATACGGGACAAGGGCAAAGAGGGGCGGACAAGGGCTGAGAATAAGGGACAAGGTCTGAGAATATGGGAGAAGGGCAAAGAGGTGCGGAGAAGGGCTGAGAATACGGGACAAGGGCAAAGAGGGGCGAATAAGGGATGAGAATACGGGACAAGTGCAAGGAGGGGCGGACATGGGCAAAGAGGGGCGTACAAGGGCAAAGAGTGGCGGACAAGGGCAAAGAGAGGCGGACAAGAGCAAAGAGGGGCGGATAAGTGCTGAGAATACGGGACAAGGGCTGAGAATACGGGACAAGGGCAAAGAGGGGCGAAGAATTTATGAGAATACGGGAAAAGGGCAAGGAGGGGCGGACAAGGGCAAAGAGGGGCGGACAAGGGCTAAGAGGGGCGGACAAGGGCAAAGAGGGGCGGACAAGGGCTGAGAATACGGGACAAGGGCAAAGAGGGGCGGACAAGGGCTGAGAATACGGGACAAGGGCAAAGAGGGGCGGACAAGTGCTGAGAATACGGGACAAGGGCAAAGAGGGGCGGACAAGGGCAAAGAGGGGCGGACAAGGGCAAAGAGGGGCGGACAAGGGCAAAGAGGGGCGGACAAGAGCAAAGAGGGGCGGACAAGAGCAAAGAGGGGCGGACAAGTGCCAATAGAAGCGGACAAGGGCAAAGAGGGGCGGACAAGGTCTGAGAATAGGGGACAAGGGCACAGAGGTGCGGAGAAGGGCTGAGAATACGGGACAAGGGCAAAGAGGTGCGGACAAGGGCAAAGAGGGGCGGACAAGGGCAAATACGGGCGGACAAGGGCACACTGGGGCGGACAAGGACACACAGGGGCGGACAAGGGCACAGAGGAGCGGACAAGGGCAAAGAGGGGCGGACAAGGGCAAAGAGGGGCGGACAAGGGCAAGGAGGGGCGGACAAGGGCAAAGAGGGGCGGACAAGGGCAAAGAGGGTCGGAGAAGGGGAATGAGGGGCGGAGAAGTGCAAAGAGGGGCGGACAAGGGCAAAGAGCGGCAGACAAGGGCAAAGAGGGGCGGACAAAGGCAAAGAGGTGTGGACAAGGACAGAGAATACGGGACAAGAGCAAAGAGGGGTGGACAAGTGCTGAGAATACGGGACAAGGGCAAAGAGGGGCGGACAGGGGCAAAGAGGGTCGGACAAGTGCAAAGAGGGGCGGACAAGGGCAAAGAGGGGCGGACAAGGGCAAAGAGGGGCGGACAAGGGCAAAGAGGGGCGGACAAGGGCAAAGATGGCAGACAAGGGCAAAGAGGGGAGGACAAGGGCAAAGAGGGGCGGACAAGGGCAAAGATGGGCGGACAAGGGCTGAGAATTTGGGACAAGGACAAAGAGGGGCGGAGAAGGGATGAGAATACGGGACAAAGGCAAAGAGGGCCGAACAAGGGCAAAGAGGGGCGGACAAGGGCAAAGAGGGGCGGACAAGTGCTGAGAATATGGGACAAGGGCAAAGAGGGGCGGACAAGTGCAAAGAGGTGTGGACAAGGGCAAAGAGGGGCGAACAAGGGCAAAGAGGGTCGGACACGGGCAAAGAGGTGCGGACATGGGCAAAGAGGGGCGGAAAAGGGCAAAGAGGGGCGGACAAGGGCAAAGAGGGGCGGACAAGGGCAAAGAGGGGCGGACAAGGGCAATAGAGGGGCGGACAAGTGCTGAGAATACGGGACAAGGTCTGAGAATACGGTACAAAGGCTGAGAGGGGCAGACAAGGGCTGAGAATGCGGGACAAGGGCTAAGAGGGGCGGACAAGTGCTGAGAATGCGGGAAAAGGGCTGAGAGGGGCGGACAAGGGCTGACAATGCAGGACAAGGGCTGAGAGGTGCGGACAAGGGCTGAGAATGCGGGACAAGGGCTGAGAGGAGCGGACAAGGGCTGAGAATGCGGGACAAGGGCTGAGAGTGGCGGACAAGGGCAGAGAATGCGGGACAAGGGCTGAGAGGTGCGGACAAGGGCTGAGAGGGGCGGACAAGGGCTGAGAATTCGGGACAAAGGCTGAGAGGGTCGGACAAGGGCTGAGAATGCGTGACAAGGGCTCAGAATTCGGGACAAAGGCTGAGAGGGGCGGACAAGGGCTGAGAATGCGTGACAAGGGCTGATAATTCGGGACAAAGGCTGAGAGGGGCGGACGAGGGCTGAGAATGCGGGACGAGGGCTGCTAGGGGCGGACAAGGGCTGAGAATGCGGGACAAGGGCTGAGAGGTGCGGACGACGGCTGAGAATGCGGGACGAGGGCTGAGAGGGGCGGAGAAGGGCTGAGAGGGGCGAACGAGGGCTGAGAGGGGCGAACGAGGGCTGAGAGTGGCTGACGAGGGCTGAGAGTGGCTGACGAGGGCTGAGAGGGGCGGACGAGGGCTGAGAGGGGCGGACGAGGGCTGAGAGGGGCGGACGAGGGCTGAGAGGGGCGGACGAGGGCTGAGAGGGGCGGACGAGGGTAAAGAGGGGCGAACAAGTGCTGAGAATACGGGACAAGGGCAAAGAGGGGCGGACGAGGGCAAAGAGGGGCGGACAAATGTAAAGAGAGGCGGACAAGGGCAAAGAGGGGCGGACAAGGGCAAAGAGGAGCGGACAAGGGCAAAGAGGGTCGGACAAGGGCAAAAAGGGGCGGACAAGGTCAAAGAGGGGCGGAAAAGGGCTGAGAATACGGGACACGGGCAAAGAGGGGCGGACAAGGGCAAAGTGGGGCGGACAAGGGCAAAGAGGGGCGGACAAGGGCAAAGAGGGGCGGACAAGGGCTGAGAACACGGGACAAGGGCTTAGAATACGGGACAATGGCAAAGAGGGGCGGACAAGGGCAAAGAGAGTCGGACAAGGGCAAAGAGGGGCGGACAAGAACAAAAAGGGGCGGACAAGGGCAAAGAGGTTCGGACAAGGGTAAAGAGGGGCGGACAAGGGTTGAGAATAAGGAACATGGCCAAAGAGGGGCGGACAAGGGCAAAAAGGGGCGGACAAGGGCAAAGAGGGGCGGACAAGGGCAAAGAGGGGCGGACAAGTGCAAAGAGGGGCGGACAAGGGCAAAGAGGGGCGGACAAGTGCTGAGAATACATGACAAGGGCAAAGAGGGGCGGACAAGGGCAAAGAGGGTCGGACAAGGGCAAAGAGGGGCGGACAAGTGCTGAGAATACGGGACAAGGGTAAAGAGGGGCGGACAAGTGCAAAGAGGGGCGGACAAGGGCAAAGAGGGGCGGACAAGTGCTGAGAATACGGGACAAGGACAAAGAGGGGCGGACAAGGGCAAAGAGGGGCGGACAAGGGCAAAGAGGGGCGGACAAGGGCAAAGAGGGGCGGACAAGGGCAAAGAGGGGCGGACAAGGGAAAAGAGGGGCGGACGAGGGCAAAGAGGGGCGAATAAGTGCTGAGAATACGGGACAACGGCAAAGAGGGGCGGACAAGGGCAAAGAGGGGCGGACAAATGTAAAGAGGGGCGGACAAGGGCAAAGAGGGGCGGACAAGGGCAAAGAGTGGAGGACAAGGTCTGAGAATACGGGACAAGGGCAAAGAGGGGCGGACAAGGGCAAAGAGGGTCGCACAAGTGCAAGGAGGGGCGGACATGGGCAAAGAGGGGCGGACAAGGGCTGAGAATACGGGACACGGGCAAAGAGGGGCGGACAAGGGCAAAGAGGGGCGGACAAGGGCAAATAGGGGCGGACAAGGACTGAGAATAGGGGACAAGGGCAATGAGTGGCCGACAAGGGCTGAGAATAGGGGACAAGAGCAAAGAGGGGCGGACAAGTGCAAAGAGGGGCGGACAAGGGCAAAGAGGGGCGGACAAGGGCAAAGAGGGGCGGACAAGGGCAAAGAGGGGCGGACATGGGCAAAGAGGGGCGGACAAGGGCAAAGAGGGGTGGACAAGGGCAAAGAGGGGTGGACAAGGGCTGAGAATACTTTACAAGGGCAAAAAGGGGCGGACAAGGGCAAAGAGCGGCGGAAAAGGGCAAAGAGCAGCGGACAAGGGCAAAGAGGGGCGGACAAGGGCAAAGAGGGGAGGACAAGGACTGAGAATAGGGAACAAGGGCAATGAGGGGCGGACAGAGGCTGAGAATAGGGGACAAGTGCAAAGAGGGGAGGAAAAGGGCAAAGAGGTGCGGACAAGAGCAAAGAGGGGCGGACATGGGCAAAGAGGGGCGGAAAAGGGCAAAGAGGGGCGGACAAGGGCAAAGAGGGGCGGACAAGGGCAAAGAGGGGCGGACAAGGGCATAGAGGAGCGGACAAGGGCAATAGAGGGGCGGACAAGTGCTGAGAATGCGGGAAAAGGGCTGAGAGGGGCGGACAAGGGCTGACAATGCAGGACAAGGGCTGAGAGGTGCGGACAAGGGCTGAGAATGCGGGACAAGGGCTGAGAGGAGCGGACAAGGGCTGAGAATGCGGGACAAGGGCTGAGAGTGGCGGACAAGGGCAGAGAATGCGGGACAAGGGCTGAGAGGTGCGGACAAGAGCTGAGAGGGGCGGACAAGGGCTGAGAATTCGGGACAAAGGCTGAGAGGGGCGGACAAGGGCTGAGAATGCGTGACAAGGGCTGAGAATATGGGACAAGGGCTGAGAGGGTCGGACGAGGGCTGAGAATTTTGGACGAGGTCTGAGAGGGGCGGACGAGGGCTGAGAATGCGGGACGAGGGCTGAGAGGGGCGGACGAGGGCTGAGAATGCGGGACAAGGGCTGAGAGGGGCGGACGAGGGCTGAGAATGCGGGACGAGGGCTGAGAGGGGCGGAGAAGGGCTGAGAGGGGCGAACGAGGGCTGAGAGGGGCGAACGAGGGCTGAGAGGGGCTGACGAGGGCTGAGAGTGGCGGACGAGGGCTGAGAGGGGCGGACGAGGGCAAAGAGGGGCGGACGAGGGCAAAGAGGGGCGGACGAGGGCAAAGAGGGGCGGACAAGGGAAGAGAGGGGTGGACAAGTGCAAAGAGGGGCGGACAAGGGCTTAGAATATGGGACAAGGGCAAAGAGGGGCGGACAAAGGCAAAAAGGTGTGGACAAGGGCAAAAAGGGGCGGACAAGGGCAAAGAGGGGCGGACAAGGGCAAAGAGGGGCGGACAAGGGCTGAGAATACGGGACAAGGGCACAGAGGGGCGGAATAGGTCTGAGAATAGGGGACAAGGGCACAGAGGTGCGGAGAAGGGCTGAGAATACCGGACAAGGGCTCAGAGTGGCGGACAAGGGCTGAGAATAGGGGACAAGGGCACAGAGGGTTCGGACAAGTGCTGAGAATACGGGACAAGGGCAAAGAGGTGCGGACAAGGGCAAAGAGGGGCGGACAAGGGCAAAGAGGGGCGGACAAGAGCAAAGAGGGGCGGACAAGGGCATACAGGGTCGGACGAGGGCACAGAGGAGCGGACAAGGGCAAAGAGGGGCGGACAGGTGCAAAGAGGGGCGGACATGGGCAAAGAGGGGCGGACAAGGGCAAGGAGGGGCGGATAAGGGCAAGGAGGGGCGGACAAGGGCAGAGAGGGGCGGACAAGGGCAAATAGGGGCGGACAAGTGCAAAGAGGGGCGGACAAGGGCAAAGAGGGGCTGAGAAGTGCAAAGAGGGGCGGTCAAGTGCAAAGAGGGGCAGACAAGGGCAAAGAGGGGCGGACAAGGGCAAAGAGGGGTGGACAAGGGCTGAGAATACGGGACAAGAGCAAAGAGGGGTGGACAAGGGCTGAGAATACGGGACAAGGGCAAAGAGGGGCGGACAGGGGCAAAGAGGGGCGGACAAGTGCAAAGAGGGGCGGACAAGTGCAAAGAGGGGCGGACAAGGGCAAAGAGGGTCGGAAAAGTGCAAAGAGGGGCGGACAAGGGCAAAGATGGCGGACAAGGGCAAAGAGGGGCGGACAAGGGCAAAGAGGGGCGGACAAGGGCAAAGAGGGGCGGACAAGGGCTGAGAATATGGGACAAGGACAAAGAGGGGCGGAGAAGGGATGATAATACGGGACAAAGGCAAAGAGGGGCGGACAAGGGCAAAGAGGGGCGGACAAGTGCAAAGAGGGGCGGACAAGTGCTGTGAATATGGGACAAGGGCAAAGAGGGGCGGACAAGTGCAAACAGGGGCGGACAAGGGCAAAGATGGGCGGACAAGGGCAAAGAGGGGCGGACACGGGCAAAGAGGGGCGGACACGGGCAAAGGGGGGCGGACACGGGCAAAGAGGGGCGGAAAAGGGCAAAGAGGGGCGGACAAGGTCAAAGAGGGGCGGACAAGGGCAATAGAGAGGCGGACAAATGCTGAGAAAACGGGACAAGGTCTGAGAATACGGTACAAAGGCTGAGAGGGGCAGAAAAGGTCTGAGAATGCGGGAAAAGGGCTGAGAGGGGCGGACAAGGGCTGATAATGCAGGACAAGGGCTGAGAGGTGTGGACAAGGGTTGAGAATGCGGGACAAGGGTTGAGAGGGGCGGACAAGGGCTGAGAATGCGGGACAAGGGCTGAGAGTGGCGGACAAGGGCAGAGAATGCGGGACAAGGGCTGAGAGGTGCGGACAAGGGCTGAGAGGGGCGGACAAGGGCTGAGAATTCGGGACAAGGGCTGAGAGGGGCGGACAAGGGCTGAGATTGCGTGACAAGGGTTGAGAATATGGGACAAGGGCTGAGAGGTGCGGACAAGGGCTGAGAGGGGCGGACGAGGGCTGAGAATTTGGGACGATGGCTGAGAGTGGTGAACGACGGCTGAGAACGCGGGACGAGAGCTGAGAGGGGCGGACGAGGGCTGAGAATGCGGGACGAGGACAGAGAGGGGCGGACGAGGGCTGAGAATGTGGGACGAGGGCTGAGAGAGGCGGACGAGGGCTGAGAATGCGGGACGAGGACAGAGAGGGGTGGACGAGGGCTGAGAATGCAGTACGAGGGCTGAGAGGGGCGGACGAGGGCTGAGAATGCGGGACGAGGGCTGAGAGGGGTGGATGAGTACTGAGAATGCGGGACGAGGTCTGAGAGGGGCGGACGAGGGCTGAGAATTCGGGACGAGGGCTGAGAGGGGCGGACGAGGGCTGAGAATGCGGGACAAGGGCTGAGAGGGGCGGACGAGGGCTGAGAATGCGGGACGAGGGCTGAGAGGGGCGGAGAAGGGCTGAGAGGGGCGAACGAGTGCTGAGAGGGGCGAACGAGGGCTGAGAGGGGCTGACGAGGGCTGAGAGGGGCTGACGAGGGCTGAGAGGGGCGGACGAGGGCTGAGAGGGGCGGACGAGGGCTGAGAGGGGCGGACGAGGGCAAAGAGGGGCGGACGAGGGCAAAGAGGGGCGGACAAGGGCAAAGAGGGGCGGACAAGGGCAAAGAGGGGCGGACAAGGACTGAGAATAGGGGACAAGGGCAATGAGTGGCGGACAAGGGCTGAGAATAGGGGACAAGAGCAAAGAGGGGCGGACAAGTGCAAAGAGGGGCGGACAAGGGCAAAGAGGGGCGGACAAGGGCAAAGAGGGGCGGACAAGGGCAAAGTGGGGCGGACAAGGGCAAAGAAGGGTGGACAAGGGCAAAGAGGGGCGGACAAGGGCTGAGAATACTGGACAAGGGCAAAAAGGGGCGGACAAGGGCAAAGAGCGGCGGAAAAGGGCAAAGAGCAGCGGACAAGGGCAAAGAGGGGCGGACAAGGGCAAAGAGGGGAGGACAAGGACTGAGAATAGGGGACAAGGGCAATGAGGGGCGGACAGAGGCTGAGAATAGGGGACAAGTGCAAAGAGGGGCGGACAAGGGCAAAGAGGTGCGGACAAGAGCAAAGAGGGGCGGACATGGGCAAAGAGGGGCGGAAAAGTGCAAAGAGGGGCGGACAAGGGCAAAGAGGGGCGGACAAGGGCAAAGAGGGGCGGACAAGGGCAAAGAGGGGCGGACAAGGGCAATAGAGGGGCGGACAAGTGCTGAGAATGCGGGAAAAGGGCTGAGAGGGGCGGACAAGGGCTGACAATGCAGGACAAGGGCTGAGAGGTGCGGACAAGGGCTGAGAATGTGGGACAAGGGCTGAGAGGAGCGGACAAGGGCTGAGAATGCGGGACAAGGGCTGAGAGTGGCGGACAAGGGCAGAGAATGCGGGACAAGGGCTGAGAGGTGCGGACAAGAGCTGAGAGGGGCGGACAAGGGCTGAGAATTCGGGACAAAGGTTGAGAGGGGCGGACAAGGGCTGAGAATGCGTGACAAGGGCTGAGAATATGGGACAAGGGCTGAGAGGGTCGGACGAGGGCTGAGAATTTAAGACGAGGTCTGAGAGGGGCGGACGAGGGCTGAGAATGCGGACGAGGGCTGAGAGGGGCGGACGAGGGCTGAGAATGCGGGACGAGGGCTGAGAGGGGCGGAGAAGGGCTGAGAGGGGCGAACGAGGGCTGAGAGGGGCGAACGAGGGCTGAGAGGGGCTGACGAGGGCTGAGAGAGGCGGACGAGGGCTGAGAGGGGCGGACGAGGGCAAAGAGGGGCGGACGAGGGCAAAGAGGGGCGGACGAGGGCAAAGAGGGGCGGACAAGGGAAAAGAGGGGTGGACAAGTGCAAAGAGGGGCGGACAAGGGCTTAGAATATGGGACAAGGGCAAAGAGGGGCGGACAAGGGCTGAGAACACGGGACAAGGGCAAAGAGGGGCGGACAAGGTCTGAGAATACGGGACAAGGGCAAAGAGGGGCGGACCAGGGCTGAGAATACGGGACAAGGGCAAAGAGGGGCGGACAAGGGCAAAGAGGGGCGGACAAGGGCAAAGAGGGGCGGACAAGGGCAAAGAGGGGCGGACAAGGGCAAAGAGGGACGAACAAGGGCAAAAAGGGGCGGACAATGGCAAAAAGGTGCGGACAAGGGCAAAAAGGGGCGGACAAGGGCAAAGGGGGGCGGACAAGGGCTGAGAATACGGGACAAGGGCACAGAGGGGCGGAATAAGTCTGAGAATAGGGGACAAGGGCACAGAGGTGCGGAGAAGGGCTGAGAATACCGGACAAGGGCTCAGAGTGGCGGACAAGGGCTGAGAATAGGGGACAAGGGCACAGAGGGTTCGGACAAGTGCTGAGAATAGGGGACAAGGGCAAAGAGGGTCGGACGAGGGCACAGAGGAGCGGACAAGGGCAAAGAGGGGCGGACAAGGGCAAAGACGGGCGGACATGGGCAAAGAGGGGCGGACAAGGGCAAGGAGGGGCGGACAAGGGCAAGGAGGGGCGGACAAGGGCAGAGAGGGTCGGACAAGGGCAAATAGGGGCGGACAAGTGCAAAGAGGGGCGGACAAGGGCAAAGAGGGGCTGAGAAGTGCAAAGAGGGGCGGTCAAGTGCAAAGAGGGGCAGACAAGGGCAAAGAG
Source organism: Phaenicophaeus curvirostris (assembly GCF_032191515.1). Lineage (NCBI taxonomy): Eukaryota > Metazoa > Chordata > Aves > Cuculiformes > Cuculidae > Phaenicophaeus > Phaenicophaeus curvirostris. The sequence continues at coordinate 702,772 of NW_027206684.1, forward strand.
GGGCGGACAAGGGCAAAGAGGGGTGGACAAGGGCTGAGAATACGGGACAAGAGCAAAGAGGGGTGGACAAGGGCTGAGAATACGGGACAAGGGCAAAGAGGGGCGGACAGGGGCAAAGAGGTGCGGACAAGTGCAAAGAGGGGCGGACAAGGGCAAAGAGGGTCGGAAAATTGCAAAGAGGGGCGGACAAGGGCAAAGATGGCGGACAAGTGCAAAGAGGGGCGGACAAGGGCAAAGAGGGGCGGACAAGGGCAAAGAGGGGCGGACAAGTGCTGAGAATATGGGACAAGGGCAAAGAGGGGCGGACAAGTGCAAACAGGGGCGGACAAGGGCAAAGAGGGGCGGACAAGGGCAAAGAGGGGCGGACACGGGCAAAGAGGGGCGGACACGGGCAAAGAGGGGCGGAAAAGGGCAAAGAGGGGCGGACAAGGGCAATAGAGAGGCGGACAAGTGCTGAGAAAACGGGACAAGGTCTGAGAATACGGTACAAAGGCTGAGAGGGGCAGAAAAGGTCTGAGAATGCGGGAAAAGGGCTGAGAGGGGCGGACAAGGGCTGATAATGCAGGACAAGGGCTGAGAGGTGCGGACAAGGGTTGAGAATGCGGGACAAGGGTTGAGAGGGGCGGACAAGGGCTGAGAATGCGGGACAAGGGCTGAGAGTGGCGGACAAGGGCAGAGAATGCGGGACAAGGGCTGAGAGGTGCGGACAAGGGCTGAGAGGGGCGGACAAGGGCTGAGAATTCGGGACAAGGGCTGAGAGGGGCGGACAAGGGCTGAGATTGCGTGACAAGGGTTGAGAATATGGGACAAGGGCTGAGAGGGTCGGACGAGGGCTGAGAATTTGGGACGATGGCTGAGAGTGGCGACACGACGGCTGAGAACGCGAGGGACGAGAGCTAGAGAGGGGGCGGACGAGGGCTGAGAATGCGGGACAGAGGACCAGAGAGGGGCGGACGAGGGCTGAGAATGCGGGACGAGGGCTGAGAGGGGTGGATGAGTACTGAGAATGCGGGACGAGGGCTGAGAGGGTGTGGACGAGGGCTGAGAATGCGGGACGAGGTCTGAGAGGGGTGGACGAGGGGCTGAGAATGCGGGACGAGGGCTGAGAGGGGCGGACGAGGGCTGAGAATGCGGGACGAGGGCTGAGAGGGGTGGACTGAGTACTGAGAATGCGGGACGAGGTCTGAGGGGGCGGACGAGGGCTGAGAATGCGGGACGAGGGCTGAGAGGGGCGGACGAGGGCTGAGAATGCGGGACAAGGGCTGGAGGGGCAGCGACGAGGGCTGAGAATGCGGACGAGGGCTGAGAGGGTGCGAACGAGTGCTGAGAGGGGCGAACGAGGGCTGAGAGGGGCTGACGAGGGCTGAGAGGGGCTGACGAGGGCTGAGAGGGCTGACGAGGGCTGAGAGGGGCTGACGAGGGCTGAGAGGGTCGGACGAGGGCTGAGAGGGGCGGACGAGGGCTGAGAGGGGCGGACGAGGGCAAAGAGGGGCGGACGAGGGCAAAGAGGGGCGGAGCAGAGGGCAAAGAGGGGCGGACGAGGGCAAAGAGGGGCGGACGAGGGCAAAGAGGGGCGGACGAGGGCAAAGAGGGGCGGACAAGAGCTGAGAAATACGGGACAAGGCAAAGAGGGGCGGACAAGGGCTGAGAATACAGGACAAGGCAAAGAGGGGCGGACAAGGGCAAAGAGGGGCGGACAAGGACAAAGAGGGGCGGACAAGGGCAAAGAGGGGCGGACAAGGGCAAAGAGGGGCGGACAAGTGTAAAGAGGGGCGGACAAGGGCAAAGAGGGGCGGACAAGTGTAAAGACGGAGCGGACAAGGGCAAAGAGGGTCGGACAAGGGCTGAGAATACGGGACAAGGGCAAAGAGGTGCGGACAATGGCAAAGAGGGTCCGACAAGGGCAAGAGGGGCGGACAAGGGCAAAGAGGGGCCGACAAGGGCAAAGAGGGGTGGACAAGTGCACAAAGGGTGGACAAGGGCAGAGAGGTGCGGACAAGGCAAAGAGGGGCGGACAGTGCTGAGAATACTGGACAAGTTCAGAGAATACGGTACAAAGGGTGAGAGGGGCAGGCAAGGGCTGAGAATGCGGGACAAGGGCTAAAGAGGGCGGAAAAGGGCTGAGAATGCGGAGGAAAAGGGCTGAGAGGGGCGGACAAGGACTGACAATGCGGGACAAGGGCTGAGAGTGGCGGACAAGGGCAGAGAATGCGGAGACAAGGGCTGAGAGGTGCGGACAAGGGCTGAGAGGGGCGGACAAGGGCTGAGAATTCGGGACAAGGGCTGAGAGGGGCGAACAAAGGCTGAGAATGCGTGACAAGGGCTGAGAATGTGGGACAAGGGCTGAGAGGGTCGGACGAGGGGCTGAGAATTTGGGACGAGGGCTGAGAGTGGCGGACGACAGCTGACAATGCGGGACGAGGGCTGAGAGGGGCAGACGAGGGATGAGAATGCGGGACGAGGACAGAGAGGGGCGGACGAGGGCTGAGAATGCGGGACGAGGGCTGAGAGGGGCGGACGAGGGCTGAGAATGCGGGACGAGGACAGACAGGGGTGGACGAGGGCTGAGAATGCAGGACGAGGCTGAGAGGGGCGGACGAGGGCTGAGAATGCGGGACGAGGGCTGAGAGGGGTGGATGAGTACTGAGAATGCGGGACGAGGTCTGAGAGGGGCGGACGAGGGCTGAGAATTCGGGACGAGGGCTGAGAGGGGCGGACGAGGGCTGAGAATGCGGGACAAGGGCTGAGAGGGAGCGGACGAGGGGCTGAGAATGCGGGACGAGGGCTGAGAGGGGCGGAGAAGGGCTGAGAGGGGCGAACGAGCTGCTGAGAGGGGCGAACGAGGGCTGAGAGGGGCTGACGAGGGCTGAGAGGGGCTGACGAGGGCTGAGAGGGTCAGGACGAGGGCTGAGAGGGTCGGACGAGGGCTGAGAGGGGCGGACGAGGGCAAAGAGGGGCGGACGAGGGCAAAGAGGGGCGGACGAGGGCAAAGAGGGGCAGACAAGGGCAAAGAGGGGCAGACAAGGGCAAAGAGAGGGGCGGACAAGGACTGAGAATAGGGGACAAGGGCAATGAGTGGCGGACAAGGGCTGAGAATAGGGGGACAAGGGCAAAGAGGGGCGGACAAGTGCAAAGAGGGGGGCGGACAAGGGCAAAGAGGGGCGGGACAAGGGCAAAGAGGGGCGGACAAGGGCAAAGAGGGGCGGACAAGGGCAAAGAAGGTGGACAAGGGCAAAGAGGGGCGGACAAGGGCTGAGAATACTGGACAAGGGCAAAAAGGGGCGGACAAGGGCAAAGAGCGGCGAAAAAGGGCAAAGAGCAGCGGACAAGGCAAAGAGGGGCGGACAAAGGCAAAGAGGGGAGGACAAGGACTGAGAATAGGGGACAAGGGCAATGAGGGGCGGACAGAGGCTGAGAATAGGGGACAAGTGCAAAGAGGGGTGGACAAGGGCAAAGAGGTGCGGACAAGAGCAAAGAGGGGGCGGACATGGGCAAAGAGGGGCGGAAAAGTGCAAAGAGGGGCGGACAAGGGGCAAAGAGGGGCGGAAGGGCAAAGAGGGGCGGACAAGGGCAATAGAGGGGCGGACAAGTGCTGAGAATGCGGGAAAAGGGCTGAGAGGGGCGGACAAGGGCTGACAATGCAGGACAAGGGCTGAGAGGTGCGGACAAGGGCTGAGAATGTGGGACAAGGGCTGAGAGGAGCGGACAAGGGCTGAGAATGCGGGACAAGGGCTGAGAGTGGCGGACAAGGGCAGAGAATGCGGGACAAGGGCTGAGAGGTGCGGACAAGAGCTGAGAGGGGCGGACAAGGGCTGAGAATTCGGGACAAAGGCTGAGAGGGGCGGACAAGGGCTGAGAATGCGTGACAAGGGCTGAGAATATGGGACAAGGGCTGAGAGGGTCGGACGAGGGCTGAGAATTTAAGACGAGGTCTGAGAGGGGCGGACGAGGGCTGAGAATGCGGACGAGGGCTGAGAGGGGCGGACAAGGGCTGAGAATGCGGGACAAGGGCTGAGAGGGGCGGACGAGGGCTGAGAATGCGGGACGAGGGCTGAGAGGGGCGGAGAAGGGCTGAGAGGGGCGAACGAGGGCTGAGAGGGGCGAACGAGGGCTGAGAGGGGCTGACGAGGGCTGAGAGGGGCGGACGAGGGCTGAGAGGGGCGGACGAGGGCAAAGAGGGGCGGACGAGGGCAAAGAGGGGCGGACGAGGGCAAAGAGGGGCGGACAAGGGCAAAGAGGGGTGGACAAGTGCAAAGAGGGGCGGACAAGGGCTTAGAATATGGGACAAGGGCAAAGAGGGGCGGACAAGGGCTGAGAACACGGGACAAGGGCAAAGAGGGGCGGACAAGGTCTGAGAATACGGGACAAGGGCAAAGAGGGGCGGACCAGGGCTGAGAATTCGGGACAAGGGCAAAGAGGGGCGGACAAGGGCAAAGAGGGGCGGACAAGGGCAAAGAGGGTCGGACAAGGGCAAAGAGGGACGAACAAGGGCAAAAAGGGGCGGACAATGGCAAAAAGGTGCGGACAAGGGCAAAAAGGGGCGGACAAGGGCAAAGGGGGGCGGACAAGGGCTGAGAATACGGGACAAGGGCACAGAGGGGCGGAATAGGTCTGAGAATAGGGGACAAGGGCACAGAGGTGCGGAGAAGGGCTGAGAATACCGGACAAGGGCTCAGAGTGGCGGACAAGGGCTGAGAATAGGGGACAAGGGCACAGAGGGTTCGGACAAGTGCTGAGAATAGGGGACAAGGGCAAAGAGGGTCGGACGAGGGCACAGAGGAGCGGACAAGGGCAAAGAGGGGCGGACAAGGGCAAAGACGGGCGGACATGGGCAAAGAGGGGCGGACAAGGGCAAGGAGGGGCGGACAAGGGCAAGGAGGGGCGGACAAGGGCAAGGAGGGGCGGACAAGGGCAAATAGGGGCGGACAAGTGCAAAGAGGGGCGGACAAGGGCAAAGAGGGGCTGAGAAGTGCAAAGAGGGGCGGTCAAGTGCAAAGAGGGGCAGACAAGGGCAAAGAGGGGCGGACAAGGGCAAAGAGGGGTGGACAACGGCTGAGAATACGGGACAAGAGCAAAGAGGGGTGGACAAGGGCTGAGAATACGGGACAAGGGCAAAGAGGGGCGGACAGGGGCAAAGAGGTGCGGACAAGTGCCAAGAGGGGCGGACAAGGGCAAAGAGGGTCGGAAAATTGCAAAGAGGGGCGGACAAGGGCAAAGATGGCGGACAAGTGCAAAGAGGGGCGGACAAGGGCAAAGAGGGGCGGACAAGGGCAAAGAGGGGCGGACAAGTGCTGAGAATATGGGACAAGGGCAAAGAGGGGCGGACAAGTGCAAACAGGGGCGGACAAGGGCAAAGATGGGCGGACAAGGGCAAAGAGGGGCGGACACGGGCAAAGAGGGGCGGACACGGGCAAAGAGGGGCGGAAAAGGGCAAAGAGGGGCGGACAAGGGCAATAGAGAGGCGGACAAGTGCTGAGAAAACGGGACAAGGTCTGAGAATACGGTACAAAGGCTGAGAGGGGCAGAAAAGGTCTGAGAATGCGGGAAAAGGGCTGAGAGGGGCGGACAAGGGCTGATAATGCAGGACAAGGGCTGAGAGGTGCGGACAAGGTTTGAGAATGCGGGACAAGGGTTGAGAGGGGCGGACAAGGGCTGAGAATGCGGGACAAGGGCTGAGAGTGGCGGACAAGGGCAGAGAATGCGGGACAAGGGCTGAGAGGGGCGGACAAGGGCTGAGATTGCGTGACAAGGGTTGAGAATATGGGACAAGGGCTGAGAGGGTCGGACGAGGGCTGAGAATTTGGGACGATGGCTGAGAGTGGCGAACGACGGCTGAGAACGCGGGACGAGAGCTGAGAGGGGCGGACGAGGGCTGAGAATGCGGGACGAGGACAGAGAGGGGCGGACGAGGGCTGAGAATGCGGGACGAGGGCTGAGAGGGGTGGATGAGTACTGAGAATGCGGGACGAGGGCTGAGAGGGGTGGACGAGGGCTGAGAATGCGGGACGAGGGCTGAGAGGGGTGGACGAGGGCTGAGAATGCGGGACGAGGGCTGAGAGGGGCGGACGAGTGCTGAGAATGCGGGACGAGGGCTGAGAGGGGTGGATGAGTACTGAGAATGCGGGACGAGGTCTGAGAGGGGCGGACGAGGGCTGAGAATGCGGGACGAGGGCTGAGAGGGGCGGATGAGGGCTGAGAATGCGGGACAAGGGCTGAGAGGGGCGGACGAGGGCTGAGAATGCGGGACGAGGGCTGAGAGGGGCGAACGAGTGCTGAGAGGGGCGAACGAGGGCTGAGAGGGGCTGACGAGGGCTGAGAGGGGCTGACGAGGGCTGAGAGGGGCTGACGAGGGCTGAGAGGGTCGGACGAGGGCTGAGAGGGGCGGACGAGGGCTGAGAGGGGCGGACGAGGGCAAAGAGGGGCGGACGAGGGCAAAGAGGGGCGGACGAGGGCAAAGAGGGGCGGACGAGGGCAAAGAGGGGCGGACGAGGGCAAAGAGGGGCGGACGAGGGCAAAGAGGGGCGGACAAGAGCTGAGAATACGGGACAAGGGCAAAGAGGGGCGGACAAGGGCTGAGAATACAGGACAAGGGCAAAGAGGGGCGGACAAGGGCAAAGAGGGGCGGACAAGGACAAAGAGGGGCGGACAAGGGCAAAGAGGGGCGGACAAGGGCAAAGAGGGGCGGACAAGTGTAAAGAGGGGCGGACAAGGGCAAAGAGGGGCGGACAAGTGTAAAGAGGGGCGGACAAGGGCAAAGAGGGTCGGACAAGGGCTGAGAATACGGGACAAGGGCAAAGAGGTGCGGACAATGGCAAAGAGGGTCCGACAAGGGCAAAGAGGGGCGGACAAGGGCAAAGAGGGGCCGACAAGGGCAAAGAGGGGTGGACAAGGGCACAAAGGGGTGGACAAGGGCAGAGAGGTGCGGACAAGGGCAAAGAGGGGCGGACAAGTGCTGAGAATACTGGACAAGTTCAGAGAATACGGTACAAAGGGTGAGAGGGGCAGGCAAGGGCTGAGAATGCGGGACAAGGGCTAAGAGGGGCGGAAAAGGGCTGAGAATGCGGGAAAAGGGCTGAGAGGGGCGGACAAGGACTGACAATGCGGGACAAGGGCTGAGAGTGGCGGACAAGGGCAGAGAATGCGGGACAAGGGCTGAGAGGTGCGGACAAGGGCTGAGAGGGGCGGACAAGGGCTGAGAATTCGGGACAAGGGCTGAGAGGGGCGAACAAAGGCTGAGAATGCGTGACAAGGGCTGAGAATGTGGGACAAGGGCTGAGAGGGTCGGACGAGGGCTGAGAATTTGGGACGAGGGCTGAGAGTGGCGGACGACAGCTGACAATGCGGGACGAGGGCTGAGAGGGGCAGACGAGGGATGAGAATGCGGGACGAGGACAGAGAGGGGCGGACGAGGGCTGAGAATGCGGGACGAGGGCTGAGAGGGGCGGACGAGGGCTGAGAATGCGGGACGAGGTCTGAGAGTGGCGGACGAGGGCTGAGAATGCGGGATGAGGGCTGAAGGGGGCGGACAAGGCCTGATAATGCGGGACGAGGGCTGAGAGGGGCGGACGAGGGCTGAGAATGCACGACGAGGGCTGAGAGGGGCGGACGAGGGCTGATAATGCGGGACGAGGGCTGAGAGGGGCGGAGAAGGGCTGAGAGGGGCGGAGAAGGGCTGAGAGGGGCGGAGAAGGGCTGAGAGGGGCGGAGAAGGGCTGAGAGGGGCGGACGAGGGCTGAGAGGGGCGGCCGAGGGCTGAGAGGGGCGGCCGAGGGCAAAGAGGGGCGGACGAGGGCAAAGAGGGGCGGACGAGGGCAAAGAGGGGCGGACGAGGCCAAAGAGGGTCGGACAAGTGCTGAGAATACGGGAAAAGGGCAAAGAGGGGCGGACAAGGGCTGAGAATATGGGACAAGGGCAAAGAGGGGCGGACAAGGGCAAAGAGGTGCGGACAAGGACAAAGAGGAGCGCACAAGGGCGAAGAGGGGCGGACAAGGGCAAAGAGGGGTGGACAAGGGCAAAGAGGGGCGGACAAGGGCAAAGAGGGGCGGACAAGTACAAAGAGGGGCGGAAAGGGTCTGAGAATACGAGACAAGAGCAAAGAGGTGCGGACAAGAGCAAAGAGGGGCGGACAAGGGCAAAGAGGGGCGGACAAGGGCAAAGAGGGGCGGAAAAGGGCAAAGAGGGGCGGACAAGGGTAAAGAGGGGCGGACAAGGGCAAAGAGGGGCGGACAAGGGCAAAGAGGGGCGGACAAGGGCAAAGAGGGGCGGACAAGGGCTGAAAATTCGGGACAAGGGCAAAGAGGGGTTGACAAGGGCAAAGAGGGGCGGACAAGGGCAAAGAGGTGCGGACATGGGAAAAGAGGGGCGGACAAGGGCAAAGAGGGGCGGACAAGGACAAAGAGGGACGCACAAGGGCAAAGAGGGGCGCACAAGTGCAAAGAGGGTCGGACAAGGGCAAAGAGGTTCGGACAAGGGCTGAAAATACGGGACAAGGGCAAAGAGGGGTGGACAAGGGCAAAGAGTGGCGGACAAGGGCAAAGAGTGGCGGACAAGGGCAAAGAGGGGCGGACGAGGGCAAAGAGGGGCGGACGAGGGCAAAGAGGGGCGGACAAGGGCAAAGAGGGGGGAAAAGTGCAAAGAGGGGCGGACAAGGGCAAAGAGGGGCGGACAAGGGCTGAGAATACGGGACAAGGGCAAAGAGGGGCGCACAAGGGCTGAGAATATGGGACAAGGTCAAAGAGGGGCGGACATGGGCAAAGAGGGGCGGACAAGGGCAAAGAGGGGCGGACAAGTGCAAAGAGAAGAGGACAAGGGCAAAGAGGGGCGGACAAGGGCAAAGAGGGGCTGACAAGGGCTGAGAATACGGGACAAGGGCAAAGAGGTGCGGAAAAGTGCTGAGAATACGGGACAAGGGCAAAGAGGGGCGGACAAGGGCTGAGAATACGGGACAAGGGCTGAGAATACGGGACAAGGGCAAAGAGGGGCGGACAAGGGCAAAGAGGGGCGGACAAGGGCAAAGAGGGGCGGACAAGGGCAAAGAGGGGCGGACAAGGGCAAAGAGGGGCGGAAAAAGGGCTGAGAATACGGGACAAGGGCAAAGAGGGGCGGACAAGGGCAAAGAGGTGCGGACAAGGTCAAATATGGGCGTACAAGTGCAAAGAGGGGCTGACAAGGGCAAAGAGGGGCGGACAAGGGCTGAGAATACGGGACACGGGCTGAGAATACGGGACACGGGCTGAGCATAGGGGACATGGGCTGATAATAGGGGACACGGGCTGAGAATACGGGACACGGGCTGAGAATACGGGACACGGGCAAAGAGGGGCAGACAAGGGCTGAGAATACGGGACAAGGGCAAAGAGGGGCAGACAAGGGCAAAGAGGGGCGGACAAGGGCAAACAGGGGCGGACAAGGGCAAAGAGGGGCGGACAAGGGCAAAGAGGGGCGGACAAGGGCAAAGAGGGGCGGACAAAGGTAAAGAGGGGCGGACAACGGTAAAGAGGGGCGGACAAGGGCAAAGAGGGGCGGACAAGGCCAAAGACGGGCGGACAAGTGCACAGAGCGTCGGACAAGGGCAAAGAGGGGCGGACAAGGGCAAAGAGGGGCGGACAAGGGCAAAGAGGGTCGGACAAGGGCAAAGAGGGACGAACAAGGGCAAAAAGGGGCGGACAATGGCAAAAAGGTGCGGACAAGGGCAAAAAGGGGCGGACAAGTGCAAAGGGGGGCGGACAAGGGCTGAGAATACGGGACAAGGGCACAGAGGGGCGGAATAGGTCTGAGAATAGGGGACAAGGGCACAGAGGTGCGGAGAAGGGCTGAGAATACCGGACAAGGGCTCAGAGTGGCGGACAAGGGCTGAGAATAGGGGACAAGGGCACAGAGGGTTCGGACAAGTGCTGAGAATACGGGACAAGGGCAAAGAGGTGCGGACAAGGGCAAAGAGGGGCGGACAAGGGCAAAGAGGGGCGGACAAGGGCATACAGGGTCGGACGAGGGCACAGAGGAGCGGACAAGGGCAAAGAGGGGCGGACAAGGGCAAAGACGGGCGGACATGGGCAAAGAGGGGCGGACAAGGGCAAGGAGGGGCGGACAAGGGCAAGGAGGGGCGGACAAGGGCAGAGAGGGGCGGACAAGGGCAAATAGGGGCGGACAAGTGCAAAGAGGGGCGGACAAGGGCAAAGAGGGGCTGAGAAGTGCAAAGAGGGGCGGTCAAGTGCAAAGAGGGGCAGACAAGGGCAAAGAGGGGCGGACAAGGGCAAAGAGGGGTGGACAACGGCTGAGAATACGGGACAAGAGCAAAGAGGGGTGGACAAGGGCTGAGAATACGGGACAAGGGCAAAGAGGGGCGGACAGGGGCAAAGAGGTGCGGACAAGTGCAAAGAGGGGCGGACAAGGGCAAAGAGGGTCGGAAAATTGCAAAGAGGGGCGGACAAGGGCAAAGATGGCGGACAAGGGCAAAGAGGGGCGGACAAGGGCAAAGAGGGGCGGACAAGTGCTGAGAATATGGGACAAGGGCAAAGAGGGGCGGACAAGTGCAAACAGGGGCGGACAAGGGCAAAGATGGGCGGACAAGGGCAAAGAGGGGCGGACACGGGCAAAGAGGGGCGGACACGGGCAAAGAGGGGCGGAAAAGGGCAAAGAGGGGCGGACAAGGGCAATAGAGAGGCGGACAAGTGCTGAGAAAACGGGACAAGGTCTGAGAATACGGTACAAAGGCTGAGAGGGGCAGAAAAGGTCTGAGAATGCGGGAAAAGGGCTGAGAGGGGCGGACAAGGGCTGATAATGCAGGACAAGGGCTGAGAGGTGCGGACAAGGGTTGAGAATGCGGGACAAGGGTTGAGAGGGGCGGACAAGGGCTGAGAATGCAGGACAAGGGCTGAGAGTGGCGGACAAGGGCAGAGAATGCGGGACAAGGGCTGAGAGGTGCGGACAAGGGCTGAGAGGGGCGGACAAGGGCTGAGAATTCGGGACAAGGGCTGAGAGGGGCGGACAAGGGCTGAGATTGCGTGACAAGGGTTGAGAATATGGGACAAGGGCTGAGAGGGTCGGACGAGGGCTGAGAATTTGGGACGATGGCTGAGAGTGGCGAACGACGGCTGAGAACGCGGGACGAGAGCTGAGAGGGGCGGACGAGGGCTGAGAATGCGGGACGAGGACAGAGAGGGGCGGACGAGGGCTGAGAATGCGGGACGAGGGCTGAGAGGGGTGGATGAGTACTGAGAATGCGGGACGAGGGCTGAGAGGGGTGGACGAGGGCTGAGAATGCGGGACGAGGGCTGAGAGGGGTGGACGAGGGCTGAGAATGCGGGACGAGGGCTGAGAGAGGCGGACGAGGGCTGAGAATGCGGGACGAGGGCTGAGAGGGGTGGATGAGTACTGAGAATGCGGGACGAGGTCTGAGAGGGGCGGACGAGGGCTGAGAATGCGGGACGAGGGCTGAGAGGGGCGGACGAGGGCTGAGAATGCGGGACAAGGGCTGAGAGGGGCGGACGAGGGCTGAGAATGCGGGACGAGGGCTGAGAGGGGCGAACGAGTGCTGAGAGGGGCGAACGAGGGCTGAGAGGGGCTGACGAGGGCTGAGAGGGGCTGACGAGGGCTGAGAGGGGCGGACGAGGGCAAAGAGGGGCGGACGAGGGCAAAGAGGGGCGGACGAGGGCAAAGAGGGGCGGACGAGGGCAAAGAGGGGCGGACAAGAGCTGAGAATACGGGACAAGGGCAAAGAGGGGCGGACAAGGGCTGAGAATACAGGACAAGGGCAAAGAGGGGCGGACAAGGGCAAAGAGGGGCGGACAAGGACAAAGAGGGGCGGACAAGGGCAAAGAGGGGCGGACAAGGGCAAAGAGGGGCGGACAAGTGTAAAGAGGGGCGGACAAGGGCAAAGAGGGGCGGACAAGTGTAAAGACGGGCGGACAAGGGCAAAGAGGGTCGGACAAGGGCTGAGAATACGGGACAAGGGCAAAGAGGTGCGGACAATGGCAAAGAGGGTCCGACAAGGGCAAAGAGGGGCGGACAAGGGCAAAGAGGGGCCGACAAGGGCAAAGAGGGGTGGACAAGGGCACAAAGGGGTGGACAAGGGCAGAGAGGTGCGGACAAGGGCAAAGAGGGGCGGACAAGGGCTGAGAATACAGGACAAGGGCAAAGAGGGGCGGACAAGGGCAAAGAGGGGCGGACAAGGACAAAGAGGGGCGGACAAGGGCAAAGAGGGGCGGACAAGGGCAAAGAGGGGCGGACAAGTGTAAAGAGGGGCGGACAAGGGCAAAGAGGGGCGGACAAGTGTAAAGACGGGCGGACAAGGGCAAAGAGGGTCGGACAAGGGCTGAGAATACGGGACAAGGGCAAAGAGGTGCGGACAATGGCAAAGAGGGTCCGACAAGGGCAAAGAGGGGCGGACAAGGGCAAAGAGGGGCCGACAAGGGCAAAGAGGGGTGGACAAGGGCACAAAGGGGTGGACAAGGGCAGAGAGGTGCGGACAAGGGCAAAGAGGGGCGGACAAGTGCTGAGAATACTGGACAAGTTCAGAGAATACGGTACAAAGGGTGAGAGGGGCAGGCAAGGGCTGAGAATGCGGGACAAGGGCTAAGAGGGGCGGAAAAGGGCTGAGAATGCGGGAAAAGGGCTGAGAGGGGCGGACAAGGACTGACAATGCGGGACAAGGGCTGAGAGTGGCGGACAAGGGCAGAGAATGCGGGACAAGGGCTGAGAGGTGCGGACAAGGGCTGAGAGGGGTGGACAAGGGCTGAGAATTCGGGACAAGGGCTGAGAGGGGCGAACAAAGGCTGAGAATGCGTGACAAGGGCTGAGAATGTGGGACAAGGGCTGAGAGGGTCGGACGAGGGCTGAGAATTTGGGACGAGGGCTGAGAGTGGCGGACGACAGCTGACAATGCGGGACGAGGGCTGAGAGGGGCAGACGAGGGATGAGAATGCGGGACGAGGACAGAGAGGGGCGGACGAGGGCTGAGAATGCGGGACGAGGGCTGAGAGGGGCGGACGAGGGCTGAGAATGCGGGACGAGGTCTGAGAGGGGCGGACGAGGGCTGAGAATGCGGGATGAGGGCTGAAGGGGGCGGACAAGGCCTGATAATGCGGGACGAGGGCTGAGAGGGGCGGACGAGGGCTGAGAATGCACGACGAGGGCTGAGAGGGGCGGACGAGGGCTGATAATGCGGGACGAGGGCTGAGAGGGGCGGAGAAGGGCTGAGAGGGGCGGAGAAGGGCTGAGAGGGGCGGAGAAGGGCTGAGAGGGGCGGACGAGGGCTGAGAGGGGCGGCCGAGGGCTGAGAGGGGCGGCCGAGGGCAAAGAGGGGCGGACGAGGGCAAAGAGGGGCGGACGAGGGCAAAGAGGGGCGGACGAGGCCAAAGAGGGTCGGACAAGTGCTGAGAATACGGGAAAAGGGCAAAGAGGGGCGGACAAGGGCTGAGAATATGGGACAAGGACAAAGAGGGGCGGACAAGGGCAAAGAGGTGCGGACAAGGACAAAGAGGAGCGCACAAGGGCGAAGAGGGGCGGACAAGGGCAAAGAGGGGTGGACAAGGGCAAAGAGGGGCGGACAAGGGCAAAGAGGGGCGGACAAGTACAAAGAGGGGCGGAAAGGGTCTGAGAATACGAGACAAGAGCAAAGAGGTGCGGACAAGAGCAAAGAGGGGCGGACAAGGGCAAAGAGGGGCGGACAAGGGCAAAGAGGGGCGGAAAAGGGCAAAGAGGGGCGGACAAGGGTAAAGAGGGGCGGACAAGGGCAAAGAGGGGCGGACAAGGGCAAAGAGGGGCGGACAAGGGCTGAAAATTCGGGACAAGGGCAAAGAGGGGTTGACAAGGGCAAAGAGGGGCGGACAAGGGCAAAGAGGTGCGGACATGGGAAAAGAGGGGCGGACAAGGGCAAAGAGGGGCGGACAAGGACAAAGAGGGACGCACAAGGGCAAAGAGGGGCGCACAAGTGCAAAGAGGGTCGGACAAGGGCAAAGAGGTTCGGACAAGGGCTGAAAATACGGGACAAGGGCAAAGAGGGGTGGACAAGGGCAAAGAGTGGCGGACAAGGGCAAAGAGTGGCGGACAAGGGCAAAGAGGGGCGGACGAGGGCAAAGAGGGGCGGACGAGGGCAAAGAGGGGCGGACAAGGGCAAAGAGGGGGGAAAAGGGCAAAGAGGGGCGGACAAGGGCAAAGAGGGGCGGACAAGGGCTGAGAATACGGGACAAGGGCAAAGAGGGGCGCACAAGGGCTGAGAATATGGGACAAGGTCAAAGAGGGGCGGACAAGGGCAAAGAGGGGCGGACAAGGGCAAAGAGGGGCGGACAAGTGCAAAGAGAAGAGGACAAGGGCAAAGAGGGGCGGACAAGGGCAAAGAGGGGCTGACAAGGGCTGAGAATACGGGACAAGGGCAAAGAGGTGCGGAAAAGTGCTGAGAATACGGGACAAGGGCAAAGAGGGGCGGACAAGGGCTGAGAATACGGGACAAGGGCTGAGAATACGGGACAAGGGCAAAGAGGGGCGGACAAGGGCAAAGAGGGGCGGACAAGGGCAAAGAGGGGCGGACAAGGGCAAAGAGGGGCGGACAAGGGCAAAGAGGGGCGGACAAGGGCAAAGAGGGGCGGAAAAAGGGCTGAGAATACGGGACAAGGGCAAAGAGGGGCGGACAAGGGCAAAGAGGTGCGGACAAGGTCAAATATGGGCGTACAAGTGCAAAGAGGGGCTGACAAGGGCAAAGAGGGGCGGACAAGGGCTGAGAATACGGGACACGGGCTGAGAATACGGGACACGGGCTGAGCATAGGGGACATGGGCTGATAATATGGGACACGGGCTGAGAATACGGGACAAGGGCTGAGAATACGGGACACGGGCAAAGAGGGGCAGACAAGGGCTGAGAATACGGGACAAGGGCAAAGAGGGGCAGACAAGGGCAAAGAGGGGCGGACAAGGGCAAACAGGGGCGGACAAGGGCAAAGAGGGGCGGACAAGGGCAAAGAGGGGCGGACAAAGGTAAAGAGGGGCGGACAACGGTAAAGAGGGGCGGACAAGGGCAAAGAGGGGCGGACAAGGCCAAAGACGGGCGGACAAGTGCACAGAGCGTCGGACAAGGGCAAAGAGGGGCGGACAAGGGCAAAGAGGGGCGGACAAGGGCAAAGAGGGGCGGACAAGTGTAAAGAGGGGCGGACAAGGGCAAAGAGGGTCGGACAAGGGCTGAGAATACGGGACAAGGGCAAAGAGGTGCGGACAATGGCAAAGAGGGTCCGACAAGGGCAAAGAGGGGCGGACAAGGGCAAAGAGGGGCCGACAAGGGCAAAGAGGGGTGGACAAGGGCACAAAGGGGTGGACAAGGGCAGAGAGGTGCGGACAAGGGCAAAGAGGGGCGGACAAGTGCTGAGAATACTGGACAAGTTCAGAGAATACGGTACAAAGGGTGAGAGGGGCAGGCAAGGGCTGAGAATGCGGGACAAGGGCTAAGAGGGGCGGAAAAGGGCTGAGAATGCGGGAAAAGGGCTGAGAGGGGCGGACAAGGACTGACAATGCGGGACAAGGGCTGAGAGTGGCGGACAAGGGCAGAGAATGCGGGACAAGGGCTGAGAGGTGCGGACAAGGGCTGAGAGGGGCGGACAAGGGCTGAGAATTCGGGACAAGGGCTGAGAGGGGCGAACAAAGGCTGAGAATGCGTGACAAGGGCTGAGAATGTGGGACAAGGGCTGAGAGGGTCGGACGAGGGCTGAGAATTTGGGACGAGGGCTGAGAGTGGCGGACGACAGCTGACAATGCGGGACGAGGGCTGAGAGGGGCAGACGAGGGATGAGAATGCGGGACGAGGACAGAGAGGGGCGGACGAGGGCTGAGAATGCGGGACGAGGGCTGAGAGGGGCGGACGAGGGCTGAGAATGCGGGACGAGGTCTGAGAGTGGCGGACGAGGGCTGAGAATGCGGGATGAGGGCTGAGGGGGCGGACAAGGCCTGATAATGCGGGACGAGGGCTGAGAGGGGCGGACGAGGGCTGAGAATGCACGACGAGGGCTGAGAGGGGCGGACGAGGGCTGATAATGCGGGACGAGGGCTGAGAGGGGCGGAGAAGGGCTGAGAGGGGCGGAGAAGGGCTGAGAGGGGCGGAGAAGGGCTGAGAGGGGCGGACGAGGGCTGAGAGGGGCGGCCGAGGGCTGAGAGGGGCGGCCGAGGGCAAAGAGGGGCGGACGAGGGCAAAGAGGGGCGGACGAGGGCAAAGAGGGGCGGACGAGGCCAAAGAGGGTCGGACAAGTGCTGAGAATACGGGAAAAGGGCAAAGAGGGGCGGACAAGGGCTGAGAATATGGGACAAGGGCAAAGAGGGGCGGACAAGGGCAAAGAGGTGCGGACAAGGACAAAGAGGAGCGCACAAGGGCGAAGAGGGGCGGACAAGGGCAAAGAGGGGCGGACAAGGGCAAAGAGGGGCGGACAAGTACAAAGAGGGGCGGAAAGGGTCTGAGAATACGAGACAAGAGCAAAGAGGTGCAGACAAGAGCAAAGAGGGGCGGACAAGGGCAAAGAGGGGCGGACAAGGGCAAAGAGGGGCGGAAAAGGGCAAAGAGGGGCGGACAAGGGTAAAGAGGGGCGGACAAGGGCAAAGAGGGGCGGACAAGGGCAAAGAGGGGCGGACAAGGGCTGAAAATTCGGGACAAGGGCAAAGAGGGGTTGACAAGGGCAAAGAGGGGCGGACAAGGGCAAAGAGGTGCGGACATGGGAAAAGAGGGGCGGACAAGGGCAAAGAGGGGCGGACAAGGGCAAAGAGGGGCGGACAAGGGCAAAGAGGGGCGCACAAGTGCAAAGAGGGTCGGACAAGGGCAAAGAGGTTCGGACAAGGGCTGAAAATACGGGACAAGGGCAAAGAGGGGTGGACAAGGGCAAAGAGTGGCGGACAAGGGCAAAGAGTGGCGGACAAGGGCAAAGAGGGGCGGACGAGGGCAAAGAGGGGCGGACGAGGGCAAAGAGGGGCGGACAAGGGCAAAGAGGGGGGAAAAGGGCAAAGAGGGGCGGACAAGGGCAAAGAGGGGCGGACAAGGGCTGAGAATACGGGACAAGGGCAAAGAGGGGCGCACAAGGGCTGAGAATATGGGACAAGGTCAAAGAGGGGCGGACAAGGGCAAAGAGGGGCGGACAAGGGCAAAGAGGGGCGGACAAGTGCAAAGAGAAGAGGACAAGGGCAAAGAGGGGCGGACAAGGGCAAAGAGGGGCTGACAAGGGCTGAGATTACGGGACAAGGGCAAAGAGGTGCGGAAAAGTGCTGAGAATACGGGACAAGGGCAAAGAGGGGCGGACAAGGGCTGAGAATACGGGACAAGGGCTGAGAATACGGGACAAGGGCAAAGAGGGGCGGACAAGGGCAAAGAGGGGCGGACAAGGGCAAAGAGGGGCGGACAAGGGCAAAGAGGGGCGGACAAGGGCAAAGAGGGGCGGACAAGGGCAAAGAGGGGCGGAAAAAGGGCTGAGAATACGGGACAAGGGCAAAGAGGGGCGGACAAGGGCAAAGAGGTGCGGACAAGGTCAAATATGGGCGTACAAGTGCAAAGAGGGGCTGACAAGGGCAAAGAGGGGCGGACAAGGGCTGAGAATACGGGACACGGGCTGAGAATACGGGACACGGGCTGAGCATAGGGGACATGGGCTGATAATATGGGACACGGGCTGAGAATACGGGACAAGGGCTGAGAATACGGGACACGGGCAAAGAGGGGCAGACAAGGGCTGAGAATACGGGACAAGGGCAAAGAGGGGCAGACAAGGGCAAAGAGGGGCGGACAAGGGCAAAGAGGGGCGGACAAGGGCAAAGAGGGGCGGACAAGGGCAAAGAGGGGCGGACAAAGGTAAAGAGGGGCGGACAACGGTAAAGAGGGGCGGACAAGGGCAAAGAGGGGCGGACAAGGCCAAAGACGGGCGGACAAGTGCACAGAGCGTCGGACAAGGGCAAAGAGGGGCGGACAAGGGCAAAGAGGGGCGGACAAGGGCAAAGAGGGGCGGACAAGTGTAAAGAGGGGCGGACAAGGGCAAAGAGGGTCGGACAAGGGCTGAGAATACGGGACAAGGGCAAAGAGGTGCGGACAATGGCAAAGAGGGTCCGACAAGGGCAAAGAGGGGCGGACAAGGGCAAAGAGGGGCCGACAAGGGCAAAGAGGGGTGGACAAGGGCACAAAGGGGTGGACAAGGGCAGAGAGGTGCGGACAAGGGCAAAGAGGGGCGGACAAGTGCTGAGAATACTGGACAAGTTCAGAGAATACGGTACAAAGGGTGAGAGGGGCAGGCAAGGGCTGAGAATGCGGGACAAGGGCTAAGAGGGGCGGAAAAGGGCTGAGAATGCGGGAAAAGGGCTGAGAGGGGCGGACAAGGACTGACAATGCGGGACAAGGGCTGAGAGTGGCGGACAAGGGCAGAGAATGCGGGACAAGGGCTGAGAGGTGCGGACAAGGGCTGAGAGGGGCGGACAAGGGCTGAGAATTCGGGACAAGGGCTGAGAGGGGCGAACAAAGGCTGAGAATGCGTGACAAGGGCTGAGAATGTGGGACAAGGGCTGAGAGGGTCGGACGAGGGCTGAGAATTTGGGACGAGGGCTGAGAGTGGCGGACGACAGCTGACAATGCGGGACGAGGGCTGAGAGGGGCAGACGAGGGATGAGAATGCGGGACGAGGACAGAGAGGGGCGGACGAGGGCTGAGAATGCGGGACGAGGGCTGAGAGGGGCGGACGAGGGCTGAGAATGCGGGACGAGGTCTGAGAGTGGCGGACGAGGGCTGAGAATGCGGGATGAGGGCTGAGGGGGCGGACAAGGCCTGATAATGCGGGACGAGGGCTGAGAGGGGCGGACGAGGGCTGAGAATGCACGACGAGGGCTGAGAGGGGCGGACGAGGGCTGATAATGCGGGACGAGGGCTGAGAGGGGCGGAGAAGGGCTGAGAGGGGCGGAGAAGGGCTGAGAGGGGCGGAGAAGGGCTGAGAGGGGCGGACGAGGGCTGAGAGGGGCGGCCGAGGGCTGAGAGGGGCGGCCGAGGGCAAAGAGGGGCGGACGAGGGCAAAGAGGGGCGGACGAGGGCAAAGAGGGGCGGACGAGGCCAAAGAGGGTCGGACAAGTGCTGAGAATACGGGAAAAGGGCAAAGAGGGGCGGACAAGGGCTGAGAATATGGGACAAGGGCAAAGAGGGGCGGACAAGGGCAAAGAGGTGCGGACAAGGACAAAGAGGAGCGCACAAGGGCGAAGAGGGGCGGACAAGGGCAAAGAGGGGTGGACAAGGGCAAAGAGGGGCGGACAAGGGCAAAGAGGGGCGGACAAGTACAAAGAGGGGCGGAAAGGGTCTGAGAATACGAGACAAGAGCAAAGAGGTGCGGACAAGAGCAAAGAGGGGCGGACAAGGGCAAAGAGGGGCGGACAAGGGCAAAGAGGGGCGGACAAGGGTAAAGAGGGGCGGACAAGGGCAAAGAGGGGCGGACAAGGGCAAAGAGGGGCGGACAAGGGCAAAGAGGGGCGGACAAGGGCTGAAAATTCGGGACAAGGGCAAAGAGGGGTTGACAAGGGCAAAGAGGGGCGGACAAGGGCAAAGAGGTGCGGACATGGGAAAAGAGGGGCGGACAAGGGCAAAGAGGGGCGGACAAGGACAAAGAGGGACGCACAAGGGCAAAGAGGGGCGCACAAGTGCAAAGAGGGTCGCACAAGGGCAAAGAGGTTCGGACAAGGGCTGAAAATACGGGACAAGGGCAAAGAGGGGTGGACAAGGGCAAAGAGTGGCGGACAAGGGCAAAGAGTGGCGGACAAGGGCAAAGAGGGGCGGACGAGGGCAAAGAGGGGCGGACGAGGGCAAAGAGGGGCGGACAAGGGCAAAGAGGGGGGAAAAGGGCAAAGAGGGGCGGACAAGGGCAAAGAGGGGCGGACAAGGGCTGAGAATACGGGACAAGGGCAAAGAGGGGCGCACAAGGGCTGAGAATATGGGACAAGGTCAAAGAGGGGCGGACATGGGCAAAGAGGGGCGGACAAGTGCAAAGAGAAGAGGACAAGGGCAAAGAGGGGCGGACAAGGGCAAAGAGGGGCTGACAAGGGCTGAGAATACGGGACAAGGGCAAAGAGTTGCGGAAAAGTGCTGAGAATACGGGACAAGGGCAAAGAGGGGCGGACAAGGGCTGAGAATACGGGACAAGGGCTGAGAATACGGGACAAGGGCAAAGAGGGGCGGACAAGGGCAAAGAGGGGCGGACAAGGGCAAAGAGGGGCGGACAAGGGCAAAGAGGGGCGGACAAGGGCAAAGAGGGGCGGACAAGGGCAAAGAGGGGCGGAAAAAGGGCTGAGAATACGGGACAAGGGCAAAGAGGGGCGGACAAGGGCAAAGAGGTGCGGACAAGGTCAAATATGGGCGTACAAGTGCAAAGAGGGGCTGACAAGGGCAAAGAGGGGCGGACAAGGGCTGAGAATACGGGACACGGGCTGAGAATACGGGACACGGGCTGAGCATAGGGGACATGGGCTGATAATAGGGGACACGGGCTGAGAATACGGGACACGGGCTGAGAATACGGGACACGGGCAAAGAGGGGCAGACAAGGGCTGAGAATACGGGACAAGGGCAAAGAGGGGCAGACAAGGGCAAAGAGGGTCGGACAAGGGCAAACAGGGGCGGACAAGGGCAAAGAGGGGCGGACAAGGGCAAAGAGGGGCGGACAAGGGCAAAGAGGGGCGGACAAATGTAAAGAGGGGCGGACAACGGTAAAGAGGGGCGGACAAGGGCAAAGAGGGGCGGACAAGGCCAAAGACGGGCGGACAAGTGCACAGAGCGTCGGACAAGGGCAAAGAGGGGCGGACAAGGGCAAAGAGGGGCGGACAAGGGCAAAGAGGGGCGGACAAGGGCAAAGAGGGGCGGACAAGGGCAAAGAGGGGCGGACAAGTGTAAAGAGGGGCGGACAAGGGCAAAGAGGGGCGGACAAGTGTAAAGAGGGGCGGACAAGGGCAAAGAGGTTCGGACAAGGGCTGAGAATACGGGACAAGGGCAAAGAGGTGCGGACAATGGCAAAGAGGGTCCGACAAGGGCAAAGAGGGGCAGAAAAGGCAAAGAGGGGCCGACAAGGGCAAAGAGGGGTGGACAAGGGCACAAAGGGGTGGACAAGGGCAGAGAGGTGCGGACAAGGGCAAAGAGGGGCGGACAAGTGCTGAGAATACTGGACAAGTTCAGAAAATACGGTACAAAGGGTGAGAGGGGCAGGCAAGGGCTGAGAATGCGGGACAAGGGCTAAGAGGGGCGGACAAGGGCTGAGAATGCGGGAAAAGGGCTGAGAGGGGCGGACAAGGACTGACAATGCGGGACAAGGGCTGAGAGGGGCGGACAAGGGCAGAGAATGCGGGACAAGGGCTGAGAGGTGCGGACAAGGGCTGAGAGGGGTGGACAAGGGCTGAGAATTCGGGACAAGGGCTGAGAGGGGCGAACAAAGGCTGAGAATGCGTGACAAGGGCTGAGAATGTGGGACAAGGGCTGAGAGGGTCGGACGAGGGCTGAGAATTTGGGACGATGGCTGAGAGTGGCGGACGACAGCTGACAATGCGGGACGAGGGCTGAGAGGGGCAGACGAGGGATGAGAATGCGGGACAAGGACAGAGAGGGGCGGACGAGGGCTGAGAATGCGGGACGAGGGCTGAGAGGGGCGGACGAGGGCTGAGAATGCGGGACGAGGACAGAGAGGGGTGGACGAGGGCTGAGAATGCAGGACGAGGGCTGAGAGGGGCGGACGAGGGCTGAGAATGCGGGACGAGGGCTGAGAGGGGTGGATGAGTACTGAGAATGCGGGACGAGGTCTGAGAGGGGCGGAAGAGGGCTGAGAATTCGGGACGAGGGCTGAGAATGCGGGACAAGGGCTGAGAGGGGCGGACGAGGGCTGAGAATGCGGGACGAGGGCTGAGAGGGGCGGAGAAGGGCTGAGAGGGGCGAACGAGTGCTGAGAGGGGCGAACGAGGGCTGAGAGGGGCTGACGAGGGCTGAGAGGGGCTGACGAGGGCTGAGAGGGTCGGACGAGGGCTGAGAGGGGCGGACGAGGGCTGAGAGGGGCGGACGAGGGCAAAGAGGGGCGGACAAGGGCAAAGAGGGGCGGACAAGGGCAAATAGGGGCGGACAAGGACTGAGAATAGGGGACAAGGGCAATGAGTGGCGGACAAGGGCTGAGAATAGGGGACAAGAGCAAAGAGGGGCGGACAAGTGCAAAGAGGGGTGGACAAGGGCAAAGAGGGGCGGACAAGGGCAAAGAGGGGCGGACAAGGGCAAAGAGGGGCGGACAAGGGCAAAGAAGGGTGGACAAGGGCAAAGAGGGGCGGACAAGGGCTGAGAATACTGGACAAGGGCAAAAAGGGGCGGACAAGGGCAAAGAGCGGCGGAAAAGGGCAAAGAGCAGCGGACAAGGGCAAAGAGGGGCGGACAAGGGCAAAGAGGGGAGGACAAGGACTGAGAATAGGGGACAAGGGCAATGAGGGGCGGACAGAGGCTGAGAATAGGGGACAAGTGCAAAGAGGGGCGGACAAGGGCAAAGAGGTGCGGACAAGAGCAAAGAGGGGCGGACATGGGCAAAGAGGGGCGGAAAAGTGCAAAGAGGGGCGGACAAGGGCAAAGAGGGGCGGACAAGGGCAAAGAGGGGCGGACAAGGGCAATAGAGGGGTGGACAAGTGCTGAGAATGCGGGAAAAGGGCTGAGAGGGGCGGACAAGGGCTGACAATGCAGGACAAGGGCTGAGAGGTGCGGACAAGGGCTGAGAATGTGGGACAAGGGCTGAGAGGAGCGGACAAGGGCTGAGAATGCGGGACAAGGGCTGAGAGTGGCGGACAAGGGCAGAGAATGCGGGACAAGGGCTGAGAGGTGCGGACAAGAGCTGAGGGGGCGGACAAGGGCTGAGAATTCGGGACAAAGGCTGAGAGGGGCGGACAAGGGCTGAGAATGCGTGACAAGGGCTGAGAATATGGGACAAGGGCTGAGAGGGTCGGACGAGGGCTGAGAATTTAAGACGAGGTCTGAGAGGGGCGGACGAGGGCTGAGAATGCGGACGAAGGCTGAGAGGGGCGGACGAGGGCTGAGAATGCGGGACAAGGGCTGAGAGGGGCGGACGAGGGCTGAGAATGCGGGACGAGGGCTGAGAGGGGCGGAGAAGGGCTGAGAGGGGCGAACGAGGGCTGAGAGGGGCGAACGAGGGCTGAGAGGGGCTGACGAGGGCTGAGAGGGGCGGACGAGGGCTGAGAGGGGCGGACGAGGGCAAAGAGGGGCGGACGAGGGCAAAGAGGGGCGGACGAGGGCAAAGAGGGGCGGACAAGGGAAAAGAGGGGTGGAAAAGTGCAAAGAGGGGCGGACAAGGGCTTAGAATATGGGACAAGGGCAAAGAGGGGCGGACAAGGGCTGAGAATACGGGACAAGGGCAAAGAGGGGCGGACAAGGTCTGAGAATACGGGACAAGGGCAAAGAGGGGCGGACCAGGGCTGAGAATTCGGGACAAGGGCAAAGAGGGGCGGACAAGGGCAAAGAGGGGCGGACAAGGGCAAAGAGGGTCGGACAAGGGCAAATAGGGACGAACAAGGGCAAAAAGGGGCGGACAATGGCAAAAAGGTGCGGACAAGGGCAAAAAGGGGCGGACAAGGGCAAAGGGGGGCGGACAAGGGCTGAGAATACGGGACAAGGGCACAGAGGGGCGGAATAGGTCTGAGAATAGGGGACAAGGGCACAGAGGTGCGGAGAAGGGCTGAGAATACCGGACAAGGGCTCAGAGAGGCGGACAAGGGCTGAGAATAGGGGACAAGGGCACAGAGGGTTCGGACAAGTGCTGAGAATACGGGACAAGGGCAAAGAGGTGCGGACAAGGGCAAAGAGGGGCGGACAAGGGCAAAGAGGGGCGGACAAGGGCATACAGGGTCGGACGAGGGCACAGAGGAGCGGAAAAGGGCAAAGAGGGGCGGACAAGGGCAAAGACGGGCGGACATGGGCAAAGAGGGGCGGACAAGGGCAAGGAGGGGCGGACAAGGGCAAGGAGGGGCGGACAAGGGCAGAGAGGGGCGGACAAGGGCAAATAGGGGCGGACAAGTGCAAAGAGGGGCGGACAAGGGCAAAGAGGGGCTGAGAAGTGCAAAGAGGGGCGGTCAAGTGCAAAGAGGGGCAGACAAGGGCAAAGAGGGGCGGACAAGGGCAAAGAGGGGTGGACAAGGGCTGAGAATACGGGACAAGAGCAAAGAGGGGTGGACAAGGGCTGAGAATACGGGACAAGGGCAAAGAGGGGCGGACAGGGGCAAAGAGGTGCGGACAAGTGCAAAGAGGGGCGGACAAGGGCAAAGAGGGTCGGAAAATTGCAAAGAGGGGCGGACAAGGGCAAAGATGGCGGACAAGGGCAAAGAGGGGCGGACAAGGGCAAAGAGGGGCGGACAAGGGCAAAGAGGGGCGGACAAGTGCTGAGAATATGGGACAAGGGCAAAGAGGGGCGGACAAGTGCAAACAGGGGCGGACAAGGGCAAAGATGGGCGGACAAGGGCAATAGAGAGGCGGACAAGTGCTGAGAAAACGGGACAAGGTCTGAGAATACGGTACAAAGGCTGAGAGGGGCAGAAAAGGTCTGAGAATGCGGGAAAAGGGCTGAGAGGGGCGGAAAAGGGCTGATAATGCAGGACAAGGGCTGAGAGGTGCGGACAAGGGTTGAGAATGCGGGACAAGGGTTGAGAGGGGCGGACAAGGGCTGAGAATGCGGGACAAGAGCTGAGAGTGGCGGACAAGGGCAGAGAATGCGGGACAAGGGCTGAGAGGTGCGGACAAGGGCTGAGAATTCGGGACAAGGGCTGAGAGGGGCGGACAAGGGCTGAGATTGCGTGACAAGGGTTGAGAATATGGGACAAGGGCTGAGAGGGTCGGACGAGGGCTGAGAATTTGGGACGATGGCTGAGAGTGGCGAACGACGGCTGAGAACGCGGGACGAGAGCTGAGAGGGGCGGACGAGGGCTGAGAATGCGGGACGAGGACAGAGAGGGGCGGACGAGGGCTGAGAATGCGGGACGAGGGCTGAGAGGGGTGGATGAGTACTGAGAATGCGGGACGAGGGCTGAGAGGGGTGGACGAGGGCTGAGAATGCGGGACGAGGGCTGAGAGGGGTGGACGAGGGCTGAGAATGCGGGACGAGGGCTGAGAGGGGCGGACGAGGGCTGAGAATGCGGGACGAGGGCTGAGAATGCGGGACGAGGGCTGAGAGGGGTGGATGAGTACTGAGAATGCGGGACGAGGTCTGAGAGGGGCAGACGAGGGCTGAGAATGCGGGACGAGGGCTGAGAGGGGCGGACGAGGGCTGAGAATGCGGGACAAGGGCTGAGAGGGGCGGACGAGGGCTGAGAATGCGGGACGAGGGCTGAGAGGGGCGAACGAGTGCTGAGAGGGGCGAACGAGGGCTGAGAGGGGCTGACGAGGGCTGAGAGGGGCTGACGAGGGCTGAGAGGGGCTGACGAGGGCTGAGAGGTTCGGACGAGGGCTGAGAGGGGCGGACGAGGGCTGAGAGGGGCGGACGAGGGCAAAGAGGGGCGGACGAGGGCAAATAGGGGCGGACGAGGGCAAAGAGGGGCGGACGAGGGCAAAGAGGGGCGGACGAGGGCAAAGAGGGGCGGACAAGAGCTGAGAATACGGGACAAGGGCAAAGAGGGGCGGACAAGGGCTGAGAATACAGGACAAGGGCAAAGAGGGGCGGACAAGGGCAAAGAGGGGCGGACAAGTGTAAAGAGGGGCGGACA
This sequence comes from Phaenicophaeus curvirostris, assembly GCF_032191515.1. Taxonomy (NCBI): domain Eukaryota; kingdom Metazoa; phylum Chordata; class Aves; order Cuculiformes; family Cuculidae; genus Phaenicophaeus; species Phaenicophaeus curvirostris. Next base: position 728,478 of record NW_027206684.1, read on the forward strand.
AGGGCAAAGAGGGGCGGACAAGTGTAAAGGGGGCGGACAAGGGCAAAGAGGGTCGGACAAGGGCTGAGAATACGGGACAAGGGCAAAGAGGTGCGGACAATGGCAAAGAGGTTCCGACAAGGGCAAAGAGGGGCGGACAAGGCCAAAGAGGGGCCGACAAGGGCAAAGAGGGGTGGACAAGGGCACAAAGGGGTGGACAAGGGCAGAGAGGTGCGGACAAGGGCAAAGAGGGGCGGACAAGTGCTGAGAATACTGGACAAGTTCAGAGAATACGGTACAAAGGGTGAGAGGGGCAGGCAAGGGCTGAGAATGCGGGACAAGGGCTAAGAGGGGCGGAAAAGGGCTGAGAATGCGGGAAAAGGGCTGAGAGGGGCGGACAAGGACTGACAATGCGGGACAAGGGCTGAGAGGGGCGGACAAGGGCAGAGAATGCGGGACAAGGGCTGAGAGGTGCGGACAAGGGCTGAGAGGGGCGGACAAGGGCTGAGAATTCGGGACAAGGGCTGAGAGGGGCGAACAAAGGCTGAGAATGCGTGACAAGGGCTGAGAATGTGGGACAAGGGCTGAGAGGGTCGGACGAGGGCTGAGAATTTGGGACGAGGGCTGAGAGTGGCGGACGACAGCCGACAATGCGGGACGAGGCCTGAGAGGGGCAGACGAGGGATGAGAATGCGGGACGAGGACAGAGAGGGGCGGACGAGGGCTGAGAATGCGGGACGAGGGCTGAGAGGGGCGGACGAGGGCTGAGAATGCGGGACGAGGTCTGAGAGTGGCGGACGAGGGCTGAGAATGCGGGACGAGGGCTGAGGGGGCGGACAAGGCCTGATAATGCGGGACGAGGGCTGAGAGGGGCGGACGAGGGCTGAGAATGCACGACGAGGGCTGAGAGGGGCGGACGAGGGCTGATAATGCGGGACGAGGGCTGAGAGGGGCGGAGAAGGGCTGAGAGGGGCGGAGAAGGGCTGAGAGGGGCGGACGAGGGCGGAGAGGGGCGGCCGAGGGCTGAGAGGGGCGGCCGAGGGCAAAGAGGGGCGGCCGAGGGCAAAGAGGGGCGGACGAGGGCAAAGAGGGGCGGACGAGGCCAAAGAGGGTCGGACAAGTGCTGAGAATACGGGAAAAGGGCAAAGAGGGGCGGACAAGGGCAAAGAGGTGCGGACAAGGACAAAGAGGAGCGCACAAGGGCGAAGAGGGGAGGACAAGGGCAAAGAGGGGTGGACAAGGGCAAAGAGGGGCGGACAAGGGCTGAAAATTCGGGACAAGGGCAAAGAGGGGTTGACAAGGGCAAAGAGGGGCGGACAAGGGCAAAGAGGTGCGGACATGGGAAAAGAGGGGCGGACAAGGGCAAAGAGGGGCGGACAAGGGCAAAGAGGGACGCACAAGGGCAAAGAGGGGCGCACAAGTGCAAAGAGGGTCGGACAAGGGCAAAGAGGTTCGGACAAGGGCTGAAAATACGGGACAAGGGCAAAGAGGGGTGGACAAGGGCAAAGAGTGGCGGACAAGGGCAAAGAGTTGCGGACAAGGGCAAAGAGGGGCGGACGAGGGCAAAGAGGGGCGGACGAGGGCAAAGAGGGGCGGACAAGGGCAAAGAGGGGGGAAAAGGGCAAAGAGGGGCGGACAAGGGCAAAGAGGGGGGAAAAGGGCAAAGGGGGCGGACAAGGGCAAAGAGGGGCGGACAAGGGCTGAGAATACGGGACAAGGGCAAAGAGGGGCGCACAAGGGCTGAGAATATGGACAAGGTCAAAGAGGGGCGGACATGGGCAAAGAGGGGCGGACAAGGGCAAAGAGGGGCGGACAAGTGCAAAGAGAAGAGGACAAGGGCAAAGAGGGGCGGACAAGGGCAAAGAGGGGCTGACAAGGGCTGAGAATACGGGACAAGGGCAAAGAGGTGCGGAAAAGTGCTGAGAATACGGGACAAGGGCAAAGAGGGGCGGACAAGGGCTGAGAATACGGGACAAGGGCTGAGAATACGGGACAAGGGCAAAGAGGGGCGGACAAGGGCAAAGAGGGGCGGACAAGGGCAAAGAGGGGCGGACAAGGGCAAAGAGGGGCGGACAAGGGCAAAGAGGGGCAGAAAAGGGCAATGAGGGGCGGAAAAAGGGCTGAGAATACGGGACAAGGGCAAAGAGGGGCGGAGAAGGGCAAAGAGGGGCGGACAAGGTCAAATATGGGCGTACAAGTGCAAAGAGGGGCTGACAAGGGCAAAGAGGGGCGGACAAGGGCTGAGAATACGAGACACGGGCTGAGCATAGGGGACATGGGCTGATAATAGGGGACACGGGCTGAGAATACGGGACACGGGCTGAGAATACGGGACACGGGCAAAGAGGGGCAGACAAGGGCTGAGAATACGGGACAAGGGCAAAGAGGGGCAGACAAGGGCAAAGAGGGGCGGACAAGGGCAAACAGGGGCGGACAAGGGCAAACAGGGGCGGACAAGGGCAAAGAGGGGCGGACAAGGGCAAAGAGGGGCGGACAAGGGCAAAAAGGGGCGGACAAAGGTAAAGAGGGGCGGACAACGGTAAAGAGGGGCGGACAAGGGCAAAGAGGGGCGGACAAGGCCAAAGACGGGCGGACAAGTGCACAGAGCGTCGGACAAGGGAAAAGAGGGGCGGACAAGGGCAAAGAGGGGCGGACAAGGGCAAAGAGGGGCGGACAAGGGCAAAGAGGGGCGGACAAGTGTAAAGAGGGGCGGACAAGGGCAAAGAGGGGCGGACAAGTGTAAAGAGGGGCGGACAAGGGCAAAGAGGGTCGGACAAGGGCTGAGAATACGGGACAAGGGCAAAGAGGTGCGGACAATGGCAAAGAGGGTCCGACAAGGGCAAAGAGGGGCGGACAAGGGCAAAGAGGGGCCGACAAGGGCAAAGAGGGGTGGACAAGGGCACAAAGAGGTGGACAAGGGCAGAGAGGTGCGGACAAGGGCAAAGAGGGGCGGACAAGTGCTGAGAATACTGGACAAGTTCAGAGAATACGGTACAAAGGGTGAGAGGGGCAGGCAAGGGCTGAGAATGCGGGACAAGGGCTAAGAGGGGCGGACAAGGGCTGAGAATGCGGGAAAAGGGCTGAGAGGGGCGGACAAGGACTGACAATGCGGGACAAGGGCTGAGAGGGGCGGACAAGGGCAGAGAATGCGGGACAAGGGCTGAGAGGTGCGGACAAGGGCTGAGAGGGGCGGACAAGGGCTGAGAATTCGGGACAAGGGCTGAGAGGGGCGAACAAAGGCTGAGAATGCGTGACAAGGGCTGAGAATGTGGGACAAGGGCTGAGAGGGTCGGACGAGGGCTGAGAATTTGGGACGAGGGCTGAGAGTGGCGGACGACAGCTGACAATGCGGGACGAGGGCTGAGAGGGGCAGACGAGGGATGAGAATGCGGGACGAGGACAGAGAGGGGCGGACGAGGGCTAAGAATGCGGGACGAGGGCTGAGAGGGGCGGACGAGGGCTGAGAATGCGGGACGAGGTCTGAGAGTGGCGGACGAGGGCTGAGAATGCGGGACGAGGGCTGAGGGGGCGGACGAGGCCTGATAATGCGGGACGAGGGCTGAGAGGGGCGGACGAGGGCTGAGAATGCACGACGAGGGCTGAGAGGGGCGGACGAGGGCTGATAATGCGGGACGAGGGCTGAGAGGGGCGGAGAAGGGCTGAGAGGGGCGGAGAAGGGCTGAGAGGTGCGGACGAGGGCTGAGAGGGGCGGCCGAGGGCTGAGAGGGGCGGCCGAGGGCTGAGAGGGGCGGACAAGGGCAAAGAGGGGCGGACGAGGGCAAAGAGGGGCGGACGAGGGCAAAGAGGGGCGGACGAGACCAAAGAGGGTCGGACAAGTGCTGAGAATACGGGAAAAGGGCAAAGAGGGGCGGACAAGGGCTGAGAATATGGGACAAGGGTAAAGAGGGGTGGACAAGGGCAAAGAGGGGCGGACAAGGGCAAAGAGGGGCGGACAAGTACAAAGAGGGGCGGAAAGGGTCTGAGAATACGAGACAAGAGCAAAGAGGTGCGGACAAGAGCAAAGAGGGGCGGACAAGGGCAAAGAGGGGCGGAAAAGGGCAAAGAGGGGCGGACAAGGGTAAAGAGGGGCGGACAAGGGCAAAGAGGGGCGGACAAGGGCAAAGAGGGGCGGACAAGGGCAAAGAGGGGCGGACAAGGGCTGAAAATTCGGGACAAGGGCAAAGAGGGGTTGACAAGGGCAAAGAGGGGCGGACAAGGGCAAAGAGGTGCGGACATGGAAAAAGAGGGGCGGACAAGGGCAAAGAGGGGCGGACAAGGGCAAAGAGGGACGCACAAGGGCAAAGAGGGGCGCACAAGTGCAAAGAGGGTCGGACAAGGGCAAAGAGGTTCGGACAAGGGCTGAAAATTCGGGACAAGGGCAAAGAGGGGTGGACAAGGGCAAAGAGTGGCGGACAAGGGCAAAGAGTGGCGGACAAGGGCAAAGAGGGGCGGACGAGGGCAAAGAGGGGCGGACGAGGGCAAAGAGGGGCGGACAAGGGCAAAGAGGGGGGAAAAGGGCAAAGAGGGGCGGACAAGGGCAAAGAGGGGCGGACAAGGGCTTAGAATACGGGACAAGGGCAAAGAGGGGCGCACAAGGGCTGAGAATATGGGACAAGGTCAAAGAGGGGCGGACATGGGCAAAGAGGGGCGGACAAGGGCAAAGAGGGGCGGACAAGTGCAAAGAGAAGAGGACAAGGGCAAAGAGGGGCGGACAAGGGCAAAGAGGGGCTGACAAGGGCTGAGAATACGGGACAAGGGCAAAGAGGTGCGGAAAAGTGCTGAGAATACGGGACAAGGGCAAAGAGGGGCGGACAAGGGCTGAGAATACGGGACACGGGCTGAGAATACGGGACACGGGCTGAGCATAGGGGACATGGGCTGATAATAGGGGACACGGGCTGAGAATACGGGACACGGGCTGAGAATACGGGACACGGGCAAAGAGGGGCAGACAAGGGTTGAGAATACAGGACAAGGGCAAAGAGGGG